>NC_135817.1:78949272-79273438 GCF_964213995.1 Mustelus asterias
TATGTGTTACGAGTCCATATGCTTGAAGGACTTAATCAGTACCACTTGAAATGATCTCACTTGAGCCTTTACCAACAGATACTTTTGCCTGGGATGGATGCAAACCAGATATAAAAAGTCAGCAAGATAACCCAATATATCCCACATCACTCAAGATAAGGGGGGAAAGGTTCAGTGGAGATGTGCGAGGGAAGGTTTTGACACAGAGGGTGGTGGGGGCCTGGAATGCACTGCCAAGTGAGGTGGTTGAGGCGGATACGTTAGCAACATTTAAGACTTATCTGGATAGATACATGAACAGACGGGGAATAGAGGGATATAAGCAATTGGTCAAGATAGGACAACATGATCAGGGCAGGCTTGGAGGGCCGAAGGGCCTCTTCCTGTGCTGTGCTGTTCTTTGTTCTTTGTTCTGGCTGGCACTTTTACTCAATTGAATGGTATTCTGAACTATGGAGGAAATTTGCTCCACAGAGAGGTGCTGGGTGAGAGTTTCCATTTCTGCACAGTCGATCTTGCAAACATCCTCCTGTTGAAATGAACAAACAGAACACTGAAGGCGAAGGAAGTAACTTCCAGCCTGAGTTTTCAACTTGTCCTTGGAACAGATTGGCACATTACCATCTGTGCTGAAAGTTGTAATTTTGTTTTTCAAAACATAATCCAGATAGTTCGTGAATTCCTGGAAGTTATTAGCAAACCAAACAATATCATCCAAATAACCTAACCATCCTACAACTGAGCCAATACCTAACCAAATCGGAATGTTTTTAGAGGAATGACCTAATTCGAATAACATCACAACAAATACTTCACCCATGAAGTGAATGCCACCTCCCGTTTCTCCATCTGCTGTATCTTAACCTGCACATCATAATTTCTGAAACTGGCAGAGGTACGCAGAAGGACAAGACTGATGTGAAATGTGTGTAAGAAGGATGTTCTTGATGGTGGGGTGTCCAGAACCAGGGGGCACAATCTGAGGATACAGAGTAGACTGTTTAGGACAGAGATGAGGAAACATTTCTTCACACAGAGAGTGGTCAGCCTGTGGAATTTGCTACCACAGAAAGTAATTGAGGCCAAAACTACTTCCAAGAAGCAGTTGGATATAGCACTTGAGGCGAAGGGAATCAAAGTATATAGGGGGAAGACGGGATCAGGCTATTGAATCGGATGATCGGCCATGAATGGAATGAATGGTTGAGCAAGCACAAAGGGCCAAATGGCTTCCTCCTGCTCCTAATGTCTCTGTTTCTTTGTATGGGGAAAGGTTAGAGAATCCCAAGATTCAGGATATGGAAACGAGAGATCGGTTTTAATGGACCCCATGACATGCTTCAAAGTGGGATAGGGAGGGGTCATTAATGCATTGCATGGCTTTCCTGCTGCCTACCCACCCAGTCCTGACTGGTCTGCCACTTTACAGGGGGTGAGTAGGTGGTGGGGCTCAGGCATTAGGCCCACTCTAGGGCCAGTTGAGGAATTTAAGTGGCCAATCAATGGCCACTGGAGTGCCTCGTTCCACCTCTGGCACTATTTTACTCACAGCGGGGGTAAATGAGTATGCCAAATGGGTATCATAGAACAGAATAGAATCATACAGTCCAGAAGGAGGCCATTTGGTCCATTGCGTCTGCTCCGACCATAATCCCACCCAGGCCCGATCCCCACAGCCCCATGCATGTAACCTAGCTAACCCCCCTGACACTAAGGAGCAATTTAGCATGGCCAATCCACCTAAACTACACATCTTTTAGACCGTGGGAGGAAACCAGAGCACCCGGAGGAAACCCATGCAGACACGGGGAGAACGTACAAACCACTCAGACAGTGACCCAAGCCGGGAATTGAACCCGGGTCCCTGGCGCTGTGAGGCAGCAGTGCTAACCATGCCACCATGTCACCCCCCTATTCAATGCTGGTGTCAGGCAAGAGAGAGGGATGGGCTCCTTTATGTCCACAGAGGCACCACGCCCCAACCTCCTTTAGCCTTGCCCCCTCCCCTGGCTCCAGGCCTATCAAATCCAACCAGTCCCTGCCAATAACGTACTTGAAGTCCAGCCACATAACCTCTTTTAGTTCACGAACAGTCTGTAGTCCCACCAGTGGCCACCGGGAGTCTCAACCTTTGGCTGTAAACGTCCCTCTGAGCGTAAAGTGGCACCGGGGCAGCCGGATTTATGGTTGATGGGTTCCCTGGAAGCTTTTTAGTCGGGTTGGTGAGGAATATTCTGTGTTGTAAATTAGAGCCCAAGATGATTAAAAAGAGTATCTTATTACGATAAGTAATGCTCCTGTGTTGTCTATTCTTTGTAATTATACATTTTATTACAACAGTTCGATATTGCAATCCCAGAACATTACATGCGAGTTGACCAGATTAGGGGAGACAGTGGTGTCACAGTAATGTTACTGAATGTGGGTTCAAATCCCACCATGGTACTTGATAAATAAATCTGGAATTGAAACCTAGGGCAGGATTTTACGGCCCTCGATGGCAGTGAGACCTTCAGTCCCGCCAAAGGACCTCCCCACCCCCCACCCCCACCCCAACCCACACCCATGGCAGCTTCCCCAGCAGTGGGACGAGCAAACCACGCAAAATACAGACGGAAGATCCCGCCTCGGCCAATGTTGAGCTAACTCCGCCGCCGGAAAATGCTCTGCAGGGAGGTGGCTGGAAGAAGGCTGGAAAATCCCTGGTAGGAATGGGGAAAAGGCAGAGGAATGGCACTAAGTCATGATGTTCGTTTGTAAAGCAGGTGCAGACATGGTGAGCCAAACGGCCTGCTGCTGCACCATAACAATTCTCTGAGTTTCCGGCCTTGCCAGCTGCCTGGTCCCACCAAAATCCAATGGACTTTTGTCAGGGGCTGTGGAATCTCCCTGGGTGGGCCCCACCACGCTGCGGCCAAGGAGTCCCAGCCCTATTCTCAGTCATGGTGACCATGAAACTATCATTGGTTGTTGTAGAAACCCATCAGATGCACTAATGTCCTTTATCTGCTGTCCTCAACTGGTTTGGCCTTCAACCCCAGGCCCATGGCAATGTGGTTGACTCATAGCTGCCTCAGTTCATGAGCAATTGAGGATGGACAACAAATGCTGGCCTTCCCGGCGACACTCACATCCCATGAAAGAATTAAAGGAAGTTTGTAAAAACAGAGAACATATATTCAAATTAGTTAGGTAAACTTAAAACAGGCCAGTTGATTTCATGTGGCATCGTATGTGGTTAGCCTGAGGACACAAAGTTAAAGTAAAGTTTATGTATTAGTCACAAGTAGGCTTCTGTTAACACTGCAATGAAGTTCCTGTGAAAAATCCCCTAGTCGCCACACTTCGGCACCTGCTTGGGTACACTGAGATAGAACATAGCATGATCAATGCACCTAACCGGCACAGCTTTCAGATTGTGGGAGGAAACCAGAGCTCCTGGAGGAAACCCACGCAGACAACTGGAAGAACCTGCAGACTCTTCACAGACAGTGACCCAAGCCAGGAATTGAACCTGGGTCCCTGGTGCTCTGAGGCAGCAGTGCTAACCATTGTGCCACCGTGCTGCCCATGGTCACTCTCTCATTATCTTCTGCTTCTCACTCTTTCCCTCCTCTCTTTTTACATTTTCACTCCAATATTTCCTTTTTCTCCGCCTTGTTCTGTTTCTGTTCTGAGAATGGAAGGTGATGAATGATATGGCGCTGAGTGCAGTACTTTGCTTTAACATTCAACATCTTTCCAAAAGAAATCAGATTGGATAAAAAGAAACACTTTTTGATAAATTTTCCTATTCCGCCCGCCACAGGAATAAGAGCAGGCGAGGAGCAGACCATGGAAAAGTACTTTGACCTCACGTGGTATTTTCCGGTTTCGGGGCGAGCGTGGCCAGAAAATCCTGTCCCCTATCTTTTTCTCTCATTGTTTTTCTCTCTCTGCTTATTGCCCCCTATCTCATGGGTCTAAGCAAGTGGCAGTCAGCATCTAAAACCAGAAACTGCATGGATATGAATGTGGGGAAGTGACAGACGAGAGTGTGCAGCGCCGAACAGTTGTTTCATGTGCCGTGATAACCCCCCTTGGAGTTGCTGTTGGAAGCACTACTCTTGTTCATCGATGCTAATGAGTGTGACCTCGATACAAGGCATCATTTCAAAGTTTTAAGATGAAACAAAATTCAGAAAGGCATGAAATGCTGAGGAGGAGAGTGATGAAATGAGCAGACACACGAGGGATGACATTTAAAGCAGAAAAGGATGAAGTGATCCACTTTGGTAGGAGGAGCAGCAATGTAAACTCAATGGTATCACTTTAAAGGGAAGTTGGAGAACAGAAACCTCAGGCTGTATGTACTTTAATGGGGGCTGGACACTTGGATCCCTGAGCTTGGATCCCTGAGCTGAGTCCACAAAACGATCAGCCATGATCAGCCATGATCTTATTGAATGGCGGAGCAGGCTCGAGGGGCCAGATGGCCTACTCCTGCTCCTCGTTCTTATGTTCATAAATAGAGGCTTGGAAAACAAAAACAAGGAAGTTATAATTAATCTCTATTTAACACGAGTTAGGCCTCAGCTGGAGTATCGTGACCAATTACTATCAGTGATAGTGGTCTTTGCAAAGTCCTCCTCATTAACACTGAGGGATTGTGCCAAAATTGGGAGAGTTGTCTTTCAGTCTGGTCTAATGCATCAATGCAGGAGTTCCAATAGATTTGTCAAGCATGGTTTCCCCTTTGTAAACCCATGCTGACTTTGTCTGGTTATACCACTGCTTTCTAAGTGCTGTGCTATGAAATCCTTGATAATGGACTCTAGCAACTTCTCCAGTACCAACGTTAGGCTCATTGGTCTATAATTTCTTAGTTTACTCTCTACCTCCCTTTTTGAATAGCGGGCTTATATTAGCTACAGGCTAATCAGATCAGCCATGGCAGAACTGGCTCGATGAGTCAAACCAATGAGTCAAATGACATATTCGTGCTCCTATTTCTGAAAACCTTATGCAGACCATGTGAAGACAAAGAAAATTTAACCAAAGCTGGAGATCAGTTTGATCTGTGATAATTGTTTCATTCCCAGACGGGACATTTGGGAAATCAAACTCCGCTGTGTCTGCAAGTTCTGGGAGTGAGTCACCACAGGGAATTAAGTGCACAATTTACATACCCTGAAGTATCTGCAACATTATCTGGCAGTGGACATGTTAATGGATGCCAGGCACTAGGAAGCATCAAGCAACACGCAATGGATTTCAACACTGCAACGTTGGAGCTAAACTTCAGTGCACCAACCTGTATTGCTATTAATTGGAAAATAACGATATGTGTCAGATTTGGGAATGTGTTCAAATCCAGCAGCAACAACAACATGTGTTTATGTAGCACCTTTATCAAAGTAAAACCTCTGCTCGGAGTTTGACAACATTTGACACTAAATGAACAGCACTGGGACTAATGTCCCTGTGGAATGTTCACTCGTATGGTTGGGGATGGCCTAAATTATATTGGCAGACCAGACAGCACCAGTATATAGGCCAGAATCTTCCAGTCCCACCTACAGCAGGATGGAAAATTTGACACAGCAGCCAAAGATCCATTATCCAGACAAGAATTGGGACCAGCTAATCTCGGCCATAGATATAGAAAATAGGAATAAGGTTCATAAAGGAGTGAGATTGTTGGATAGTGAGAAAGAAACTGTTGGGTCCATTCATTCATTCGAACAGATGAGGGGACAGCACTTGGTATGAGTTTTAAGATGGTTTTATTTTGTTGAACAGAACTTTAAAGAAAATTAATATGACAGAAGAAAAGGAAAGCGAACTTGGAGACTGGCTTCTCAGCCAGGTTCTGTACAGAACTTAATCTTAACACTGAACTGAAACGCTCTAAAATCCAAACTATATTTCAATCCTTATCTCATTATTGGAAGTGTTTTTCGCAGGCTGTCTCCGTCTAGAAAAACAATCCTTGCAGCTGCTGTTATGCTGTTGTTTGCCTGCATTGTGTACCCTTCAGGAATGCAGTCAACTTTTCTCTAACCCAGGATGCTTTCTGATTCTACATGTAGTCAAGTTAGCTACAATTGTTAAGCTTAGCAGAGTTATTTAACCCCCTACAGTCTACATTTAAATGTAATTGTGCACAGGCAGAAATATCTTAAAATGAAGTCTTTGCATAGACTGGAGCAAACAGGGCTAAGCGTACACAGGATCCCTCAGGAACAGAATAAGAAGGAATATGAAGACAGGGATGGAATGCAATTATGGAAAAGCACAATGTGTGGTGAATAAGATTGATGAGCTCCAAACAAAATAGCCTCATGAGAAAGTGATGCAGTGGCAACAATGGAAACATGACTTTAAAAAGGTAAGGACTAGATGCTTAACATTCAGGGATGCAGAGACAATAACAATGTCAAAAACAAATTGATGGGATTATTGGGTTAGAGAATGGGAAAGGGACTGGCTGGATTGGTCTAAAGAAAACTCACAGGAACATGATGCTCTGAAGGGCCTCCTTCTGTGCTGTAATGACTCTATCATCCTCTGACTTTATAAAGAGGTATTAGGACGTGTGGACCTTGCACATTCTCCCAGTGTCTGCGTGGATTTCCTCTGGGTGCTCCGGTTTCCTTCCACAGTCCAAAGATGTGCAGGTTAGGTGGATTGGCCATGGTAAATTGCCCCTTAGTATCAGGGGGACTAGCTAGGGTAAATGCATGGGATTATGGGGATAGGGCCTGGGTGGGATTGTGGTTGGTGCAGACTTGATGGATTGAATGGCCTCCTTCTACACTGTAGGATCCTGTGATTCTTTGACAAGTAAGAGGTGCATTTTAAGATCGCACTTAAAGGGGGAGCAGAGAGGTGGAGTGACTTAGGGAAGTCGAAGACCATAAGAAATAGGAACAGGAGTAGGCCATTCAGCCCCTTGAGCCTGCTCTGCCATTCAATAGGATCATGGCTGATCTGACACATTCCTCAGGTCCACTTTCCTGTCCTTTCCCCGTAAGCTTCCATTCCCTTACTGATCAAAAATCTATCAATCTCAGTCTTAAATATACACAAGGACTCTGCCCCACAACTCTCTGTGGCAAGGAGTTCCAAACACTCACAACCCTGAGTGTCGGGGTTCTGAAGAATAGTTGCCAGTGGTGGAGCAATGGAAACCAGGGATGTGGCCTGGAGTACACAACTGGCAAATGTGGAACATTGCATACATAACAGATATGTATGAAAGGGGATAGTAGATGGCATTAAGGCCTGTGGTCCCTTCTCCATTTCAGTAATGTGAAATCCAGTGAAGATTAAATTACCGGGTTAAATTAAAGTTTAAATTACAATTACCGGGCGGCACGGTAGCACAGTGGTTAGCACTGCTGCTTCACAGCTCCAGGGACCTGGGTTCGATTCCCGGCTTGGGTCACTGTCTGTGTGGAGTTTGCACATTCTCCTCGTGTCTGCGTGGGTTTCCTCCAGGTGCTCCGGTTTCCTCCCACAGTCCAAAGATGTGTGGGTTAGGTTGATTGGCCAGGTTAGAGGGATTAGCGGGTCAATATGTGGGGTAGGGCCTGGGTGGGATTGTGGGTGGTGCAGACTCGATGGGCCGAATGGCCTCCTTTTGCACTGTAGGGTTTCTATTTCTATTTCTAGTTCATATAAACCTTTGACCGTTCAGTGTTCCTCAGGGCTATTTTCATTTGAATGTCTTTTTTTTCCCTAACGAAACCAGTGTCCAACTAGATATGCCACATTAACAAGCACATCCAGGTTGGCAATCGCTGTCACTTCATGAAGCAGACCCTGATTCAAAGTGAATTTAGCCTTGTTTGTTTAGGCTTAGGCAATGATTGATTTACTGGCAGAGAAAATGGCTCTAGATGATGTCACCCAGACGACAACACTGAGGTAACTGCTGCCACATCTGTGTGGCTCTAGGCAGCTCCTTCACTGGCATGGCATTGGTGCATAATATTCTCTTCAAACCAAACATGCCCTTTTTTCCCATTCTCTCAAGTCCCAAAGGTCATGGCAGGTACAGTTTCTCGGCTAGCATCCGAATTCGCGACATTCATCTCATGCAGACAATGTCGGCAAGTTATTTTCACCATCAAATCCTGGAATGTTACTGTGCAGAAGGAGGCTGTTGGCCCATCTTATCTGACAATAATCTCTGCCTCAATGTCAACAAAATGAAGGAGATAGTCATCGACTTCAGGAAGCGTAGTGGAGGGCATCAATGGGACGAAGTATAAATGGTCAAGAGCTTTAAGTTTTTCGGTGTCCAGATTACCAACAACCTATCCTGGTTCCTCCATGCCGACACTATAGTTAAGAAAGTCCACCAACACCTCTACTTTCTCAGGAGACTAAGGAAATTTGGCATGTCCGCTACAACTCTCATCAACATCTACGTATGCACCATAGAAAGCATTCTTTCCGGTTGTATCACAGCTTGGTATGGCTCCTGCTCTGTCCAAGACCACAAGAAACTACAAAGGGTCATGAATGAAGCCAGTCCATCACTCAAACCGACCTCCTATCCATTGACTCTGTCTACACTTTCTGCTGCCTCGGAAAAGCAGCCAGCATAATCAAGGACCCCATGCACATACTTTCTTCCACCTTCTTCCTTCGGGAAAAAAATACAAAAGTCTGAGGTCACAGACCAACCGATTCAATAACAGCTTCTTCCCTGCTGTCATCTGACTTTTGAATGGACCTACCTCACATGAAGTTGATCTTTCTCTGCACCCCAGCTATGACTGTAACACTACATTCTCCACATTCTCCTTTCCTTCCCTATGTACAGTATCCTTTGTCCGTATAGCATGCAAGGAACAATACTTTTTACTGTATACTAATACAGGTGACAATAATAAATCAAATTAAATGTGCAGGCTTATAAACTAGTTGTCCAACCAGTCCCACTATCACAATGCCATTCTTACTCCAGAACCCTGCCTTATTTTTTTCTCCATCTCAAGTATTTCTCCAATTTCCTTGTGTAAGTTACTATTGAATCTGCTTCCATCAGCCTCTCAGGCAGCACACTCATGGTCACTACTATGGGGGGCACCATCCTTTCCAAAATCATTCACACTGTCCAGGTCTATTTACAGGAAAAGGTGATGGTCATGGACACGTATCTAGCGTTAGTCTTTACAATTGAGTAGGTGTCTTAGGACACTTGAAAAGGCATTAAGCGTCAACCAGATAATACAACACGAGAGTTAAGTGTAGGAGCAGGTCAGGCAGTATGTCCCATTCCGAAAGGATGCTTGTGGACTTAAATAAAAGCAAAATATTGTGGATGCTGGAAATCTGAAAATGCTGGAAATACTCATTCTGGGAGTATCTGTGGGGACAGAAACAGTTTGTTGTTTCAAGTGGAAGATGACTTCTTCAGAACCTGCTGAACTTGTTAAGTTTTAACAAAATCCAGTCAGTTCCAATGCTGTTTTTCTGCTTGCAAATAGCAGATTTATTTGAATTCAGTTTCTTTTCTTTATTCATTCTCAGGATGCAGGAAGAACTGTTAAAAAAAAAGTCGAAGCATTCTTGGTCTGTACGGAGATGTGTGCCAGGACAGGTAATTATGTCTTTGGCATGCTTGGGCTTAATGGGTGGCTACTTTAACATCCGGAAGGAGGAAGGGCCTTAACCATTCTGATTCACTCTGGACTGTCTGTTGAGATTGCACATGGCTCTTGCCACTTGAGCATGACTGGGCCACAATGCACAATCAGTAAGAACTTCCTGCCACTTCAACCTTTGAATGAAATTACATCTTAATTGAATTGTGAGTACTTCCGCACTGAACAACCTTATTAACATTAAGCATAAAGGTGGTAGGTACATGATGGCCCCACTGCCAAACTAAAAGGCAAGACTCACTTATTACCTTTGGCCTTGATTTATTCCGTTGCTCTCTTGGCCAAGTTTCCACCTACCACTCTCTATAAAGTTAAACTTACCTAAAACTCTGCTGCCCATATCATAACTTGCACCAAGCACTCTTAGTACATTTCATCTCCTGCTCATTCTCCGCAATACTTCAATTAAAAAATGTTCATCCTTGTTTTCAAATTTCTCCAAGCTCCCTCTCTATCGATAAAATTTCCTTCAGCCTTGCAACCTTCCAAATTCTCTACCCTCCCGCTCTGCGTCGCTCCCCCTCTGCGTCGCTCCTCCTCTGCGTCGCTCCCCCTCTGCGTCGCTCCCCCTCTGCGTCTCACCCCACCGCATCACTCCCCCTTGGCGTCGCTCCCCCTCTGCGTCGCTCCCCCTCTGCGTCGCTCCCCCTCTGCGGCATTCCTCCTCTGCGTCGCTCCCCTTCTGCATCGCTCTCCCTCTGTATCACTCCCCCTCTGTGTCGCTCCCCCCCGCGTCACTCCCCCTCTGCATCTCACCCCCCTGCGTCGCTCCCCCTCTGTGTCGCTCCCCCTCTGCGTCGCTCCCCCTCTGCGTCACTCCCCCTCTGCATCACTCCCCCTCTGCATCACTCCCCCTCTGCGTCACTCCCCCTGTGTCACTCCCCCTCTGCGTCTCAACCCCCCTGCGTCACTCCCCCTCTGCATCTCACCCCCCTGCGTCTCTCCCCCTCTGCGTCGCTCCCCCTCTGCGTCTCTCCCCCTTTGCGTCACTCCCCCTCTGCGTCACTCCCCCTCTGCGTCACTCCCCCTCTGCGTCACTCCCCCTCTGCGTCACTCCCCCTCTGTATCGCTCCCCCTCTGTGTCGCTCCCCCTCTGCATCGCTCCCCCTCTGCGTCACTCCCCCTCTGCATCGCTCCCCCTCTGCTTCACTCCCCCGTGTTGGTCTCCCTGCGTTGCTCCCCCTTTGCGTTGCTCCCCCTCTGCGTTGCTCCCCCTCTGTATCGCTCCCCCTCTGTATCGCTCCCCCTCTGTGTCGCTTCCCTTCAGCGTCGCTCCCCCTCTGCGTCGCTCCCCCTCTGCGTCACTCCACCTCTGTGTCGCTCCCCCGCTGCATCGCTCCCCCTCTGCGTCGCTCCCCCGCTGCATCGCTCCCCCTCTGCGTCGCTCCCCCTCTGGATCGTTCCCCCTCTGTGTCGCTCCCCCTCTGCGTCACTCCCCCTCTGGATCGTTCCCCCTCTGCCCCGCTCCCCCTCTGCGTCACTCCCCCTCTGCGCCACTCCCCCTCTGCGTCACTCCCCCTCTGCATCACTCCCCCTCTGCGTCACTCCCCCTCTGCGTCACTCCCCCTCTGCATCACTCCCCCTCTGCGTCGCTCCCCCTCTGTGTCGCTCCCCCTCTGTGTTGCTGTCCCTCTGTGTCACTCCACCTCTGCACCTCTCCATTTTTCCAGCTCTCTACCTATCTCTGTTTCTTGAAGCCCATGTCTTTAGCCAAGCTCTTAGTCATCTATCCTAATATTTCTTCATGAAGTTTGATGTCAAATTTATTTAAGCTCCTGTGAATTGGATTGTCTTATTGTCAATATGTGAACAAACAAAGTAGAAGCAAATGTAGTCCATTCGGCACCTTGGATTTGCCCCGTTATTCAATTATATCATGGTTGATCTGTTTGTGTTTTGAGTTCCACATTCTCACCTGCCCTCAATAACATTTGGTTCCCTTGCCTAACAAGAATCTGGTGGCACAGTGGTTAGCATTACTGCCTCACAGCGCCAGGGACCTGGGTTCGATTCCTGGCTTGGGTCACTGTCACTGTCTGTGTGGAGTTTGCATGTTCTCCACGTGTCTGCGTGGGTTTCCTCCGGGTGCTCTGGTTTCCTCCCACAGTCTGAAAGACGTGTTGGGTAGGAGCATTGACCTGAACAGGCGCCGGAGTGTGGCGACTCGGGGAATTTCACAGTAACTTCACTGCAGTGTTAATGTAAGCCTTACTTGTGACTAATAAATAAACTTTAAAAACTTTATCTAGCTTCGCCTTAAAAATAGTCGATGACCCTGCCTCTACCACCTCTAAGGCAGAGAGTTCCAAAGTTGCACAACCCTCTAAGAGAAAAGAATTCTCCTCATCTCTGTCCTATAAGAGCGACCTCTAATTTTAAATCAGTGCCCCTCGTTCTGGATTCACCCAGAAGAGGCAACATCCTTTCAATGTCTAACTTTCAAAACCATACAGGATTTATATACTCCAGTCAAGTTACACCTCACTTTTCCAAACTCCGATGGAAACAAGCTCAGTCTAACTAACCTATCCTCATAAGACAACCATTCCAGGTATCAATCGAGTAGATCTCCTCTGAACCACCTCCACTGCATTTATATCCTTCCTTAAATAAGGGGACCAAAACTGTGCACAGTATTCGAGCTGTGGCCTCACCAATGCTTTGTATAACTGACAGATAATATCCTTACTTTCATGGTCAATTTCTCTCATAATTAAGGACAGCATTCCATTGGCCTTCTTAATTACTTGCTGTACCTGCATACTAACTTCCTGTAACTCATGCATTAGAGCACCTAGGTCTCTCTGCATCTCGCCATTCTGCTGTTGTTCTCCATTTAAGTAATGCTCTCCTTTTTTGTCTTTCTGATCCGAGAACTGACTTCCACTGTAATGGTTACACTCAAGATTCCATCCCTTTAGCCTATGCTAGGTGAATCTTCCAGCCTTCTTGAAATCCTCTGCATCTCAGAATTCTGCAATCATTCTTCATTGAAGTAACACTCTGCTTGTTTAGTCTTCTCGCCAAAGTGAATAACTTCCCACAATAGATTCTGTTTGCTAGATCTTTGCCCAGTTATTCAACCTATCCAAACATTCCGCAACCTCCTTCGGTCCTCTTCACGAAATACTATCTTTGTGTCATCTGCAAATTTCGCCATGATACCCTCATATAGGTCACTGATATAAATTGTAAAAATTGAGGCCCCAGCACAAACCCCTGTGAGACTCCACTTATCACTGCCAATCAGAAAAAGATGTGGAGATGCCGGCGTTGGACTGGGGTAAACACAGTAAGAAGTTTAACAACACCAGGTTAAAGTTCAACAGGTTTATTTGGTAGCAAAAGCCACACAAGAGCCACACAAAAGCCACACAATCAGAAAAAAACCCATTTATGCCTACTCTCTGTTTCCTTTGGGCTAGCCAATCTTTTATCCATGCTAATATGTTATCCCTGCATCATGCTTTTATTCTCCACACCAACCTTTGAGGTAGCACCTTAGCAAACACCTTCTGGAAATCCAAGAACAATATGTCTGCGGGGTCCCCTTTATGCACAGCACATGTTACTCCTTCAAAAAACTCCAGTAATTTGGTTAAACCTGATTTCCCTTTCATAGAAGCATGCTGACTCTTCCCGAGTGCCTTGTTTTGTTTTTCTAAGTGTCCAGTTATAACCTCCTTCATTATCAATTCTAGCACCTTCCCCATGACAGACGTCAAGCTAACTGGCCTATAGTTCCCTGTTTTCTGCCACCCTCACTTCTTGAATAGAGGAGTTATACTTTCCAGTCTCATGGATTGTTTCCAGAATCCAGCTAATTTTGAAAGATTAACACCAACACAAATGTTACCTCATTGACCACTTGTTTTAAAACCCCAGGATAAAGTCCATCAGGACCCAGAGACTTGTCAGCCTGCAGCTCCAAGAGTGTACTCAGTATGTCACTTTGTTAAAGTTGCTATATAAATGCAGGTTGTTATTGATGTATGATGTGGAGATGCCGGCGTTGGATTGGGGTGGGCACAGTATGAAGTCTCACAACACCAGGTTAAAGTACAACCGGTTTATTTGGTAGCACGAGCTTTCAGAATGCTGCTTCTACATCAGATGAGTCATCTGGTCTGTTGACCTCGGGTGGGATTTTTCGGTTTCGAGTGAGCGTGGAGAGGGACGTGCCTGGGCAGTGCACTGCCCCCCTGACACTGCCCCTGACACAACCCTGGCACTAGCCTCCTGACACTGCCCCCTTGCATCACCCCTGGCACTACCCCCTGGCACTGGCCCTAACACAGCCCCAGCACTTGTCCCTGGCACTGCACCTGGCACTTCCTGCTGGCATTGCCCCCCTGCACTGACCCGGCCCCCAACACTTAAAGAAAATAAAAGAGAAAACTCCCCCCCATGTGACAACTCTGGATAAAGAAAGTCCGTCCAAACATCTGGAATGTTTTGATCTCCCACTTCTATCCCATTAATGGCCAATATTTTCTTTAAGGAATTTCAGGGATTTGGCGTTTACGCTCTGACCTGCAAGACCCATTCCACAGGTTGATCAGTTTGGGTGAATTTTCTGATATTAGTCCCATGTTTGTTTTTCACTGATTTGAAGCAGTGCACTTTGGCCAACAGTCACAGTGTCGTTCTGAATCACTTTTCCAGATCTATCTTTTTCTACATTTTTCTACCTGATACAAGATGTGGCCCCCTCCCAAACAGATAAATTGACCAATCTACGGGCTTAAGAAGAAGGAAGTGGGCCCAAGAGCTGATACAGGCACAATGGGCCAAATGGCCTCCTCCTGTATCTTTTAAAAAGCATTTAGATAGTTACATGGGTACGATGGGTATAGAGGGATATGGGCCAAATGCGGGCAATTGGGATTAGTTTAGGGGTTTTTTAAAAAAAGGGCGGCGTGGACAAGTTGGGCCGAAGAACCTGTTTCCATGCTGCAGACCTCTATGACTCTATGATTCTGTGCATATGATTCTATGATTGTCTGAATTACTTCGGCTGTCATTTATCTCGCTCTCTGTTTCAATAATTTCCGAGTGTCATGTGCATTCCTTAGGGTGCTGGTTTCCATTTAAACATATGTTAACTGGCTGCTGGTCTCTCATTTATTTTTTTAAAGTTAATTCATTAGTGTCACAAATAGGCTTACATTAACACTGCATTGAAGTTACTGTGAAAATCCCCTGGTCGCCACACTCCGGTGCATGTTTGGGTACACTGAGGGGGAATTTAGCACGGCCAGTACACCTAACCAGGATGTCTTTCAAACTGAGGGAGGAAACTGGAACACCCAGAGGAAACCCAAGACTCCGCACAGTGACCCAAGTCGGGAGCTGAACCTGGGTCCCTGGCGCTGTGAGGCAGCAGTGCTAACCACTGTGCCACCGTGTATGTTGATGCAGCTCAAGCCTGCGACCAAACCTCCAAGAGTCCAGTTTGGAAAGTAAAGCGAGCCTCAAAGAGAAGCAACAATTCCTGCTCAAGTGCATTTTTTGGGAAGTGAGTAATGGTATAAATGATGCATTGCACCTTAGTTCCCTTAATATAAATCCTGGCAGTTAGCCACTGCTATGTTGAGAAATGTTGTTTACATGTAGACAGCACAGTCTGTATTAATGGGAATTTCATAGTAAGTGTAATTATTTCACAATATGACTCTCCTTGTGTCCAGAAAAGGTACTTGAGGAGTCCAAGAGGCAGCAGCATATGCTTATGGATTAACTTACTATCCTTACCCAACCTATTCTCTCTGCGATTCCAGTCACACACCAATGTGGTTGACTCTTAATGGCCGTCTGAAGTGGCCTATGAAATCATCCAGTTGTATAAAATTCTGGGAAACTAAATAAAAGCTGACCTTTCAGTGATGCTGGGAATTAAGTTTTAAAAGACCTCTCCCAGTGAGGGTTACTGGGAGGCAAGTTGCATCACTTGTAGGTCATCAACCAATCATCATGCTCTTCACTCAGAAGTCAGGCAACATTCAATTCACAAGCTTCATTTATTATTCTGTCCTCCTCTTGTGGAGCCGTTATATCACACTGGGGTACAGCTTTTTGATGCCTGTCAAACTGATGCCTTTGCACTCAAACGGCCTGCTCTTTATTCCTGAGCCTTGACAAGAATAATCGTAAAATTTAGCTTGGGTTTGGCAGTGGAGTTTGGGCCCAGTTCTGTCTTGCCCTCAACAGGAACCTACTTGGATACCGATGAAGAATGGGGACCTTTGACAACGTTTCCCCTCCCTGGTCCAGGGCTCCTGTGAGCAATTGTAGCCCTCTGCCTATTGCCATCCCAACCTAGATTAGCAAATCAGAACAATTTATTTAAAGTTGATTTATTAGTGTCACAAGTAGGCTTACATTCACACTGCAATAAAGTTACTGTGAAAATCCCCCAGTCGTCACACTCCAGCGCCTGTTCGGTACACTGAGGGAGAATTTAGCATGGCTAGTCCACATATCAGCACGTCTTTTGAACTGTGAGAGGAAACCGGAGCACCCGGAGGAAACCCATGCAGACATGGGGAGAATGTGCAAACTCCACACAGAACAGTGGCCCAAGCCTGGATTCAAACCCAGGCCCTTGTGCTGTTAGGCAGCAGTGCTCACCACTGTTGCCACCGTGCTGCCCCAGGTCAGGAATCATCACTGTCTACATAACAGACAAGTATAGCAAAAGTGGGATGTTAGAAACCTGGTGGATATCTGTTATGATGTGGAGATGCCGGCGTTGGACTGGGGTAAACACAGTAAGAGTTTTAACAAACCAGGTTAAAGCCCAACAGGTTTATTTGGTAGCAAATGCTATTAGCTTTCGGAGCACTGCTCCTTCGTCAGATGGAGTCGAAATCTGCTCTCAAACAGGCACTGAGACACAAAATCAAATTACGCAATACTGATTAGAATACGAATCTCTCCAGCCAACCAGGTCTTAAAGATACAGACAATGTGTATCAGTTGTCCAGACAAGTGGAGTATGTGTAGCAGAATGGAGTGACACTCAAGATTCTCAGCATGAAGCTAGATGCAGGAGTCCTTAAATTTATAGACCGTTTAACAGAGCAGGTTACCATTGAGGATCTTGTGTCAAGTGGCATGTCTAATTGAATACATAGAGTGCATAGGGTCATACAGTGCAGAAAAGGCCCTTCGGTCCATCGAGTATTCACTGACAATATCTACCACTAAAGATGCGCTAATCCCATTTTCCAGCACTTGTCTCATATCCTTGAATGTTATGATATTTCAAGTGCTCATCCAAATATTTTTTAAAGGTTATAAGATTTCCAGCCTCCACTGCCTTCCCAGGCAGTGCATTCCAGATTTCCACCACCCTCTGAGTGAAAAGGCTTTTTCTCAAGTCTCCTCTGAATCTCCTTACCCTAAAACTAAGCCCCCTTGTGATTGACCCTTGAACCAAGGGGAACAGTTGCTTCCTACTCACCCTGTCCATACCCCTCATAATCGTATACACCTCAATTATGTCCTCCCTCAGCCTTCTCTGCTCTAAAGAAAACAATCCAAGCCTATCCAGTCTTTCCTTATAGCTCAAACGTCCACTGTTTAAAAAATTGAAAAAAATAGTTGAATCTGACCATTGTCAGGATGAGGATGCTGATTCATATTCTTGTGTCTCATTTCATAGCTCAATTTGAAGTTTAAGTGTCCCAAGTAAGGCTTACATTAACATTGCAATGAAGTTACTGTGAAAATCCCCAAGTTGCCATACTCTGGCGCCTGTTCGGGTACACTGGGGGATAATTTAGCACGGCCAATGCACCCTAACCAGCACGTCTTTTGGACTGTGGGAGGAAACTGGAGCACCCGGAGGAAACCCATGCAGACACGGGGAGAATGTGCAAACTCCACACACACAGTGACCCAAGCCAGGAATCGAACCCAGGTGCCTGGCACTGTGAGGCAATAGTGCTAACCACTGTGCCACCTTGCCGTTTTCATTTTAAAAGAGAAGTGGCATTTAAAGTCTGAGGAATTTGAAATCAATCACCCAGCATCTCGGTGCAGTTTTCTTTAATCAGTGTTATCCAGTTCTGTTGGATTTGTAAGAATAGGAGTTTCAATTGTGTAGCAACTTCATCCTATTTCTATGCTCATGGGTGTTTTTGTATTATTGAGATAGAGCTGGAGCACACAATGCAAGCCGACTATCCTCTCAAATTGTCCTTGCCCATGACGAGAAGGAGCAATTTCTGTACATTACGTTTGGATTGTAAGAGTTGTAGATTGTTGGAAGCAAAGACCGAATGAGATCAGAAATTCAACCTTTCTGAGGTCTTGGGAAAGAATGGGTAGAATGCAAGGTGATGTGATGAGTATTAAGTTCAATGCAGTGCAAAGTGTAAATTGCATCTATTTATATGGCACCTCCAGGAATCTGAAAGGGCTTCACAGCGAAAATGCCATTGCTGTTATGTGGACTATTAAATCAAGCAAAGCGGGGTCCGCATCATTAGAAAATGATAAGAATAACTGAATAATTTTAGTGTGTTGCTTAATGGATGTTTGGCAGACAATGTGAGAATTTTCTTTCCCTCCTCAGATAGCACCATGAGGTCCTTGTGTCCGTGACTGGACTAAAGTCTTATCACAAAGACACCACACCCGATAGTGCAGTGCTCATTTATTACACACTAAAGTATCAGCCTGGGCACACAAGCCTTGGAGAGTCTTGTTCAAGGCAGACTATTTCCAATTAAGGAGGAAAACGACTGAGGTACATAATTCTACAGTTCCCTGCTGTTGCTAGTGGTAGTGTAACAATTAGGCCCACTGGATCTCTGGGTAGTTGTTTTAGGTTAAAAATGGGTGCCAGAGATACACATTCTAACCAGCTTCCTCCTTTCATTGTTTGGCTAAGATCAAGTGTAGTATCGACATGCTGCACTTGGTTGAAGTCATTAGGTTACATTTTAGCTTCATTTGAAGCAATTTTTAAAAGCGGCATCTCGGCCTTTTGGCTAAGATGCAAATGAGATGAAGCCTTGGAGGAGGTGCAATGCCTTCTCCAATCAGCTTGGATCATGCAGATCAAGCCCAAGACAGGAAGTGAGAGCCCTGTCTTGGCAGCTTGGATTGGGAATGTCTCACTTGTTGAGACTGAATTGGACTTGATTTGATTGACTTGGATAAATATATTTAAAAAGAGGCATATGAACCCAGTCAAAACAAACAGCTCTGTCATTGAACTGAAGTATTACACACTAAAGTATCAGCCTGGGTTACGCACACAAGCCTTGGAGAATCTTGTTCAAGGCAGACTATTTCCAATTAAGGAGGAAAAAGGCGGAAGTATTATGTAACTTGATTTTGTGTCTCTGTGCCCTGTTTGAGAGCAGATTTCCACTCCATCTGATGAAGGAGCAGCGCTCCAAAAGCTTATGGTATTTGCTACCAAATAAACCTGTTGGACTTTAACCTGGTGTTGTTAAAACTCTAACTGTGTTCACCCCAGTCCAACGCCGGCATCTCCACATCATCGAACTGGAGTACAGGCAAATGCCAAACAAACACTTGAGGAAATTATTCACCCAAATTGGCAGCAATAATTTCTAGTCTCTAGCCTACAATGAGCAAAGAAACCAATTAAAGAGCAATTGGTTCCTGAGTACACGGCCATGCAGATTATCTAATATCTTCATTTATGAAAACCCTGAGCTCCATGTCCCCTTGGCCTCTCTGTCCTTCCTTCATTGTTCCAGTGAAGCTCTTCCTACACTCCAAGCCTTTGCTTTGGCTTTAATTATTTCATCTTTACCTCCCAAGTTCAAGTCAGCAGAACCTGCAAGCAATATTCATAAAATCATAGAATCCCCACAGTGCAGAAGAAGCCATTCGGCCCATTGAATCTGCGTCGACTCTCCGATAGAGCATCTTACCCAGGCCCTCTCCCCCACCCTTTCCCCGTAACCTCACACATTTCTGATGGCTAATCCATCTAATCTACACATCTTTGGACACTAAGGGGCAATTTAGCATGGCCGATCCACCTAACCTGCACATCTTTGGAGTGTGGGAGAAAACTGGAGCACCCGGAGGAAACCCACTCAGGCACGGGGAGAACATGCAAACTCCACACAGACAGTGACTCAAGGCAGGAATTGAACCTGGTCTTTGGTTCCGTGGGGCAGCAGTGCTAACCACTGTGCCACCCAAATATTGACTGATTATTCCAATGTTACCAAGCAGGACAAGACCACTTGGGGTGAAAAGATAAAACCATCAAAATGGATCAGAATAAGAGACAGAAACTAATGTCAAATGGTTGTTCTTAAAAGTGGTGCCACCAAGGGTAGATATCAGCATCACTGTTCTTTATGCAGTATATTAATGACTTGGGTATGCAGGCATAATTTCAAAGATGATAAAACGTGGAAACGTAGTAAACAATGGGAAGGACAGTAACATAATTAATAGGGATAGAAACACGCCGGTGAGATGGGAAGACACATGCCAGATGAAATTTCATTCAGGAGAATGTGAATTGCTGATGAAAGATCATCTGCCTGACTCTCTCCTCAGAGGTATACAAAATTATGAGAGGCACTGATAGGGGAGATCATAATAATCTTTTCCCCATGGCAGAGGTGTCTAAGACCAGAGGGCATAGGTTTAAGGTGAGGAGGAAGTGGTTTAGAGGGGATTTGAGCAAAAGGTTTTTCACCCAGAAGGTGGTGGAAATATGAAACGTGCTGCCTGAGAGGGTGGTGGAGGCAGGGACTCCCACAATATTTAACAAGCATCTGGACGAGCATTTAAATTGTCAAGGCTTAGCAGGCCCAGATTGTTATCTGATGGTTAGCATTGACATGGTGGGCTGAAGGGCCTGTTTCTGAGCTGTATGACTTTGACTCTATGAGATGCTGCCTGACCTGCTGAGTATTTCCAGTATTTTCTGTTCTCATTTGGGTAGGAAGAAAAAAGCAAGTGTGAAGAATGGAAATATTTATAAAGGGGTATAGTACATAGAGTGCACCAAGATTTTAGGATGTATATACATAATTCTTTAAAGGTGGCAAAACAAGTTGAGAGGGCCATTAAAGTACAGGATCCTTAGCTTTACGAATAAAGGTGTGGGGTACAAAAGCAACAAAAAAGCACTAGTTAATTACTAACTGGAGTACTGTGACCAGTTTTGGGAACAATCTTTTAGGAAGAATATCAAGGCCTGAGAAAGATTTCAACAGTGAAAAGTTGAGGCCCCAGTACTGATCCCTGTAAACCATGGGCGGCACGGTAGCACAGTGGTTAGCACTGCTGCTTCACAGCTCCAGGGACCTGGGTTCGATTCCCGGCTTGGGTCACTGTCTGTGTGGAGTTTGCACATTCTCCTCGTGTCTGTGTGGGTTTCCTCCGGGTGCTCCGGTTTCCTCCCACAGTCCAAAGATGTGCGGGTTAGGTTGATTGGTCTTGCTAAAAATTGCCCCTTAGGGTCCTGAGATGTGTAGGTTTGAGGGATTAGCGGGTAAATATGTAGGGATATGGGGGTAGGGTCTGGGTGGGATTGTGGTCGGTGCAGACTCGATGGGCCGAATGGCCTCCTTCTGCACTGTAGGGCTTCTATGATTCTTCTATGAGTTCCATTCTGCCAATTTGTGTAGATATAATCATACTTACACTTTATCCTGTACAAGCTAATCAATACCATATCCAGGTTAATAGGTTGCCTCCTGTGAAGGTAGGAACCAGTTTGTTGCAAATGAACATAAACCTTATTGGGAACACACATTGAGATGTTTACAGGCTCACTGCTATCTTACTCCCTGGAGCACCACACTAGCACTGCCTATTGGCTGATTGGAATGAGGGAGGGGCAATCACTCCCATTTCCATGTTTTCTCCTACCTTTAGTTCCTTGTACAAACTCTACTATGTTAGCAATGCCTCTCAGCTTTAACTTCCCCTCTTTTACAAATCAAGTCTCTGAGGTGCTCTGTGGGAACAGTCAAAGTGACGCAACTCTACCAGGGCAGTTTCCGGAACAAGAATCAAAGAAAAGCTACAGAAAAGGTTGTGCCACTGGAACCAGGTGGTTCTGCACTCACCAGCTCACTGGGTTTATCAGACCCACAGCAGAACATCAGTCACGATTCGTTGGGATGTTTCTCTTGCTCGGATGTTCTCCACTTGTCTGCTCACCAACTTGTTCTCAACTTGAACTCACAATGACAATGGACCCATTTCTGAAATGATGGGGCAGCACAGTGGCACAGTGGTTAGCACTGCTGCCTCACAGCACCAGGGACCCGGGTTCAATTCCGGCCTCGGGCCACTGTCTATGCGGAGTTTGCACGTTCTCCCCGTGTCTGTGTGGGTTTCCTCCGGTTCCCTCCCACACTCCAAATGTGTGCAGGTTAGGTGGATTGGCCATGATGAATGGTTATGGGGATAGGGTGCGGGAGCGGTCGTGGCTAAGATGCTCTTTCGGAGAGTCGGTGCAGACTCGATGGGCAATTGGCTTCCTTCTGCACTGCAGGGATTCTATATTCTATGGCTACTAGAGTCCACATGGTCCACTTCCAAAATTAAGCACGATGTCAGATTTGCCTATTTTGAATGTACACACTCCACTGTGCATGTCATGGTTTAGTTTCTGATCACTTTGTTTCTGTCTCATCTTCCCCTCCAAATTGAGAAACACCAAATCCAGGTGGGGTGCATACAAGCATCATGTGATCAGCAACTCTGATGGCGCAGTCAGTAAGAGTCTGTGGTGTTGTGCGGTAACTCAGGAGGAATCGGGAAAGACGAGACTCCAAAGTACCTCCGGATAACTTCTTCATGCCAGCTTCAAAGGTCGGAATTGCTCCTTTGGCGAGGCCTATTGATGAAGGATGCCAGGGAGCAGTCTTTCTTTGCCAAGTGCCATTCAGGTCTCTAAACCTCTGAAATTCTACGCTGGTGAAAGCTGTTCCATTGTCAAAGGCAATGATCTCAGGTAAACCATGCACACTAAAGGACTGACACAGCTTCTCAATATTTGCTGCTGAAGTTGGCGCCTTTACCTTGTAGACATCAAGAATCTTCAAGTGTGTGTCGATGAGTAACAGGAACATGATGCCTAAAAATGGTCCCACATTGCCAATATGCAGCCTGACCCGAGGCCAGCCAGCCCATACCCATTGGTGAAGAGAAGCTAAACGAGACCGTTTCTGGTATTGCTGGCAAAGAGAACTATGTTCTCGATGTCATTGTCTAACCCTGGCCACCAGATATAACTAGGCACCAACATCTTCACCCTTAACGTACGTGGGTGTGGACTGTGGAACTCTGCTAAGAGTTACTCTCTGCCCTGGGAAGGGGCGACAACCCTGCAACCCCACAGCTAGATGCCAGCCTGGCATTCAGTGCTTCTGGAATGAAAGGGACACAGGTCATCAGACACAACTGTACCTGGACAGCCTTATAAAACAAAGCCTTCAACTTCTGACAGTACTGGATCTCTGCTTGTCCAATTCTTGTCCAGTTTAACGCATACTGGTGATGAATCCAAGAAATTTAACAACAGCGCTTACTCTTATGGAATGGGTGTGTGGGCAGGACTGCCCAGTCAGAGAAGATGACTAAGTGTGTCCACATTAGCTATACATATGAGCCAGAGAGTACATATGAATGTGTACTCAGAAGCTGAATAAACCTGTTGGACTTTAACCTGGTTTTGTGAGACTACTATGCCCACCCCAGTCCAACGCCGGAAACCACATCATATTCAGAAGCTGATAGCATCATGGCCTGACACTGGATTCTTGTTGAAGCTATAGGTGGAATAATGTTTTCATTGCTGAACAAGTCTGTCAGCGTCTTATGGTCAGACGCAATTGTAAAATGTTGCCCGTGCAGGTATTAGTGAAACCTCTAGACATCAAACACACCTGACAACACTTTTTTCTCCAGCTTTTCAGCCTGGGAGAGTGTCCTCGAAACAAAGCTGATGGGCTTTTCTGATCTATCCTCCATTCATTGGGACAATACGGCTCCTATGCCACAGGGAGAAGTGTCACGCATCAGCAAGTCATAGAGCAATGCAGCACGGAAACAGGCCCTTCGGCCCAACCAGTCCATGCCAACCATGATGCCCTCCCAGCTAGTCCCAATTGCCCACATTTGGCCAATATCCCTCTAATCCTTTCCCATCCATCTACTTATCCAAATGCTTTTTAAATGTTGCTATTGTACCTGCCTCAACCACTTTCTCTGGCAGCTCATTCCTCATATGCACCACCCTCTGCATGAAAAAGTTGCCCCTCAGGTCCATTTTAAATCTTTCACCTCTCACCTTAAACCTATGCCCACTAGTTTTCAATCCCCCTACCCTGGGAACAAAATATGTGCGTTCATCCTATCTATGCCCCACATGATTTTATACACCTCAATAAAGTCACCCCTCATTCTCCTATGTTCCAAGGAATAAAGTCCTAGCCTGGCCAACTGCTCCCTATAACTCAGAGCCAGTAACACTGCCAACATCCTGGTAAATCGTTTTTGAACTCTTTCCAGTTTATCAATGTCTTTCTTATAACAAGGTGACCAAAACTATACACAATACTCAAAGTGCAGCCTCACCAATGATTCATACAACGGTGACATAATGTCCCAATTCCTATACTCAATGCCCTGACTGACGAAGGCCAGTGTGCCAGACAGCTTCTTCACCACTCTGTATACCTGTGACACCGCTATCAGCAAACTATGTACTTGTACTCCTCGGGCCTTCTGTTCCTCAACACTCCACAGGGCCCTACCATTCTCTAGCTCTTTAGTGGGGTCATAATGTACCTTCAAGCACGATGACTAAAGCAGTTTCTTCACTGCTGCAAAGGCTTTTACTAGCTGTGAATCCCATGACCAATCATGGTTCTTCCTCAGCAACAGGTAGAGTGGTGCAAGCACTGTGAAGAGATTGAGTAATGAACAACTATAATAATTCATCATCCCAAGGAATGACTTTAGCTCTGTCACATTCTGGGGTGATGTGCATCTTTAATGGCTTGAACCTTGTCTTCAACAGGATGCAACCCCCATAGAGTCCACTCTGTGGCCCAGGTAGGTTTCCTCAGATGCCTGGAATGTGCATTTCTCGCACTTCAAACCCACACATGCGCACACACACACACACACACACACACAGTGATAGACACACATCAGAACACACAGATGTATATAACAGACACAAGCAGGGTCACATGCAAGCAAAAAAAACACAACTAGAAACAAACACAGACATTTCCATGCAGTAACATGCACACAATGCATGTGTGCATACACACACACATATACACACACACACAAACACACACAGACACAAACACACACACACGCACAAACAGTGATAGGCACACATCAGAACACAGAGATATATAACAGACACAAGCAAAAACATAAACAACACAAGCACTTTCATGCAGACAGACGCATACACAGTGACACATATACATACATGGTCACAGACAGATGCATACAGACATAGATGCACAAATACACACACACAAACGTATAAACACAAGCACACACACACGCACACACACACACCCAGACAAATACAAGACGTATTTGTCCTTTAAACATTGTCAACCACAAAGATAGCAGGATTCCATATGTGACTTTTCCCAATACCTCCCATGCAGGTTGGCGTCTGTTTTGTTTTTTAATTGAAAACTTATTTTTTCCCATAGGGTTTCTATTTTTATGGCAGTTTTTTATGGATTGTGTTTGAGTGGAATATATCACCAGGAAATTAGCTAAACCCTGTTTACAAAGTCAGACTTTTAAACATAGTCACAGCTACATCTAATACAGAGAATGGAATACAGGTGCACATTCCAGTGAGTCAGCCCGAGAGCCAAACAGGGGAGGAGATTGCTGTGAGCAGCCAAGACTCAGCTAAACTTGTGACAACCTTCCACTGTTTCTTTCCTTTGGGGCTATTTCGATGCAGGGATCACAGATTTCAAAAACTACATGCATTTCCATATCTTTCCAGCTTTACCCAACTGCTTTCCAGATGCCACTGGGATAATAGTTCCTCTTGGTAGTGTCAGGGCAATAGCAGCACAACAACTTGCTTTACACTGAACCCAATATTCTTTCTCATTGCAGGCTGTGAAACAAGCAGTCAATTTATTATTGTTCGTTTTACTTGACTGCCCAAACCCAATTTATACCCCACCACTGCCATGGGCTCTACGTAATAAGATTGATGGTGTGTCTTAGTACGTTACTGAACAGTAGTTTTAGAGCATATTCGGGTGCCACCCTTGTGATACTTATTGCAATTAAAGATTGATGCTTTGTGGAAAGAAATTTTTCTATCACCTTCCACAACTTCTGAACACCTCAAAGTGCTTTGCAGCCAATGAAATACTTTTAAAAATGCAGTCACTATTATAATGTAGAAAGGCAGCAACCAATGATCTTTCTCTACACCCTCGCAATGACTGTAACACTACATTCTGCACTCTCTCCTTCCCTTCCCTATATACGGTGTGCTTTGTCTGTACAGCGTGCAAGGGACAATACTTTTCACTGTTTACTAATACACGTGACAATAATTAATCAAATCAAATCAAATTTGTGCACAGCAAGCTCCCACAAACCGCATCATGATAAAAGCAAATTACTGCGGATGCTGGGATCTGAAACCAAAAGAGAAAACGCTGGAAAATCTCAGCCTCTGTAAGGAGAGAAAAGAGCTGACGTTTCAAGTCCAGATGACCCTTTGCCAAAGCTGATGCAACATGATAATTGTTAAATTCTTTGTACCGTGGTATATTCTCAAGAACTCACTCCACAGGCAGGCGTCAGGGAACACAGGTTCCCTGATTTACTCAAGTCCTGCTCGCTCCACACTTCAAACTATAACTGCCCTCTCAGAGCAGTCCACCGGACAGATCACCCCACACCCGGGGTCACCTGAACCATTCCCTTAAAGGAGCTACACCCCAACATACACAACAATAATGATCAGGCAATCTGTTTTTTGTGATGATGATTGAGAGATAAACATTAGCCAGGACACCAGGGTTAACTCCCCCACCTAGTCTTCTTCACTTACTCCCATTTCCCTGTATCACCACCCCAACCTCCTGGATCATGTGCAGAGACTCCCTACCCTCACCCAGACCCCTGATTGCGGCACCTTCCACACTGAATTCTCACTCCTACTCAGAAAAATTTATGGCCTATAAACCCAGCCAGGGAGATGACCCCCCCCCCCCCCCCCCCCCCGCCACATCCCCCCCATACCCCCCTCCCCCCGCCCAACTCCCTGGGTTTAGGGGAAACATCTTATCCACTTTACAATCCAGCACAGAGGTACTTTTGCTGAGAACAGGTTCATACTTGTGTGAAACTGGCACCGCGGGAAACAGGTACAAGCCCATTAAACAGGTACATTGAACCGTCAATTAAAACCACTCACGTTTAAATGAATCAGTACTTGTGTGCGTAAAGGCATCAAAATAAAATCCTTCCGCAAAGACTTCCCAGCATTTCCGATGGGATTTGCCACACAATGAAGGACTCTGAGCTGCCACATTGTCAGTTTTGTGGGAAGTGTTCAGCTTAAACTTGCTGCAATTCCTGTGGGAAACCAACTATTCTGTCAAACACCAACTCGCCTGCGAGTTACGAGTCTGCACGGATATGTTTGTGAATCAGAGACTTTTTTCATCCGACCTTGGTTTCTTTCTTTAAAAATAGGAGCTAAGCAAGAGTCATCGCAACCAGCAAATCCCAGGGAGGGTGTAAGGGCAGCAGGGTGGCACAGTGGCTAGAACTGCTGCCTCACAGCGCCAGGGACCAGGGTTCAATTCCAGCCGCGGGTCGCTATGTGGAGTTTGCATGTTCTCCCCGTGTCTGCGTGGGTTTCCTCCGGGTGCTCTGGTTTCCTCCCACAGCCCAAAGATGTGCAGGTTAGGTTGACTAGCCGCGCTAAAATTGCCCCTTAGTGTCAGGGGGACTAGTGGGTTAATGCGTGGAGTTACAGGGATAGGGCCTGGGTGAGATTGTTGCCAATGCATGCTCGATGGGCCGAATGGCTTCCTTCTGCACTGTAGGGATTCTATGATTCTTCTATGATTCTATATTTTCCACCTCTCTCCTGAAGGTGCTGGCTCACACTGCGATTCATTTTCACAAGTTATCAACAAGGGCCCAACAGACCACAAGATGGACCTGCTCACTGAGATTGGAGGTCTAACACGCATTCATTGGCAGCTGCCCTAGCTTCCCAATGCCTACCCAAAGGTGTTTAAATTGATTAAAGGAGTTGTAGATTAGACGGAGAAACATTATTTGCTCTGGTAGGATAGGCCAGAACAAGAGTGGCATAACCTTAAGATTACTGCTGGGCTGTTACAAGTAAGACTCCTCCACACAAAAGGTAGAGAAAATCTGGAACTCGCTCTTCCAAGAGGTCGTAGAGTCTGGGTGGGAAAGTCAATTAAAAATCCTGAAACTGAGAATGATGAGTTTACATTAAGTAAGGGTCTTAAAGGTTAAGGAACTAAGGCAGGTAACTGGAGATAAGATCCAGGCCATTATCTAATCAAATGGTGGAAGAACTAGAGGAGTTAAATGTGTTCCTCTACTGCAGAATTAATTGATTTTACCATCTGTGTTATATACAAGCGTCTAATTTTCCTTACTTTATGGGCCTTTAGTTGCTGCCATGGTGCCTTTTAGGCCATACGTATATACTTTAAATGGATATTTTGGTTTATTTGAGATGAGAGGGTGGTGCAGTGGTAACATCACTGGACTAATAATCCAGAGGCCCTGCCTGGTCCTCTTGGAACAAAGGTTCAAATCCCAACACGGAATTTCAATTCTATTCAGAGGGTTTTTTTTTCCAATCTTCAATTGAAAGTCAATGGTGATCATACAACTCTCAATGATTGACATAAAACCCATCTGGTTCACTAATGCCCTTTCAGGAGGGAAATCTGCCATCCTTACCCAGTCTGGCCTACATGTGAGCCCTGACCTACAGCAATGTGGTTGACTCTTCACTGCTCTCTGAAAAGACCCAGCAAGCCGCTCCAATCCACGGCAATAAGGGATAGGCAATAAATGCTGATCTTACCAGTGACACCCACATTCCATAAAATAATACATTTTTAAACATTGTACACATCCCAAACTGCTGCTACTAGGGGAGCCAATGACCTATTGGTATTATCGCTAGACTACTAATCCAGAAACCCAGCTAATGTTCTGGGGACCCAGGTTTGAATACCCCCATGGTAGTTGGTGGCATTTGAATTCAATAAAATATATCTGGAATTAAGAATCTACCGATGACCATGAAACCATTGTCGATTGTCAGGAAAAACCCATCTGGTTCACTAATGTCCTTTAGAGAAGGAAACCTGCCGTCCTTACCTGGTCTGGCCTACATGTGAATCCAGAGCCGCAGCAATGTGGTTGACTCTCAACTGCCCTCCAAGGGCAACTAGGGACGGGCAGTAAGTGCTGGCCAGCCAGCACTGCCCATGTCCCACGAATGAATTAAAGAAAACTAGCAATGGATGCCAGGCGTGCTTTATCATAGGATCCTCATAGAATCCCTATAGTGCAGAAGGAGGCCATTTGGCCCATCGAGCCTGCACCGACAACAATCCCACCCAGGCCCTATCCCTGTAACCCCAAGAGTTTTACCCACTAATCCTTCTGACACTAAGAGTCAATTTAGCATGGCCAATCAACCTAACCCACACATCTTTGGAGTTAATAGCTTTAGTTAATAACGGGCTTTCCAGCCGACCTTCTTAGGTCCCTTGGCCACCAAATGCAGCAGACCCACATAGTGCATTGCTCACCAGTACGGTACAGGGAGCGTTTGTGTACAAAATAAATCTTGCAACTGACTCTGTGGAATGACAAATATTCTACAAATTGAATGCCCAAGACTCTCCTTGACGTTTCACTCCAACGTCAAAGACTAGACCTCAAGCAAAGAATCTTTACTTTTGTTAATAAAGATACCAAGGACAGCAATGAACTATCTGTACAGAGGATGCCACAATATTTTTACCTCTAAAACTCAGATTGCAAACCAGAACTTACTGTTAAGATGAAAGGCCCTGCTCTCTCTCTGTCTCGATATTGCCTGGAAAAGTCTAAAGGAAAATAAATCTGAGTGATCTCCACCCATTTCCTAGTGGGCTCAAGTGTATAGCTTGATAACTGCTCATAAATCAGCACTAATTGGCATTGAATTGGCAATTGCTGTCAGAAATAATGTGCGGGAATTTGAAAAGTCACGCTGATAGAGCTGTGGGAGGTGGGGGGGTGGGGATGGCGGCGGTGAGGACAGGGTAATGTACATTGCTCAGAAAGAGCTTTAGTGGCTGAATGCCCACTGTCCCTCAACTTTACACAGACAAAAGCGCACCAAAACATCAGGGAAAAGTCAGACACAAGAGATGCCAATAGAGATGATAGGGGCAATCTGTTCCCACCTGAAGACACAGATTTAAGATTGGCAAACGAGCAAGCAGAGAGATGTGGAGAACTTTATTTGATGCAGCGCGTTGTTGTAATTTGGAATGCGCTGCCTGAAAGGCTGGTGGGAGATGATTCAATAGTAATTTTCAAAAAGAAATTGGCTAAACACTTGGAGGGAAATGATTTGTAGACTTATGGAGAAAGATCTGAGGAGTGTGTGGGACTACACTTTTCAGAGAGCTGACACTAGCATAATGGGCTGAAGGGCCTTCTTCTATGGTGTACGACTGTAGTGTGTGTGTGTTTTTTTAATTCATTCGTGGGACATGGGCGTTGCTGGCTGGCCAGAATTTATTGAGATGCCGGCGTTGGACTGGGGTAAACACAGTAAGAAGTTTAACATGTTAAACTTCTTACTGTGTTTAGCCCAGTCCAACGCCGGCATCTCCACATCATGACTACCATCGACACCGCAAAGTGCTGGCTCCAAGTGGAGAGGATCTCCAAGAAGATCGCGCATATCGACACAGACATCAAGTTTCTACGTGGTGTTGTTAAACTTCTTACAGAATTTATTGCCCATGCCTAGTTGCCCAAGGGTGGTTGTGAGTCAACCACATTGCTGTGGCTCTGGAGTCACATGTAGGCCAGACCAGGTGAGGACGGCAGATTTGCTTTCCTAATGGACATTAGTGAACCAGCTGGGTTTTTCCGACAATCTACAATGGTTTCATGGTCATCAGTAGATTCTTAATTCCAGATATTTTTAATTGAATTCAAATTCCACCATCTGCCGTGATGGGATTCGAACCCGAGTCCCCAGAACATTATCTGAGTTTCTGGGTTAATCGTCTAGTAATAGTACCACTAGGCCAGTGTGTGTGTGTGTGTGTGTGTGTATGTGTGTGTCTGCGTGGGTGTGTATGCGTGTCTGTGTTTATGTGTGTATGTGGGTGTGTTTGTGTGTGAATGTATGTGTATCTGTGGGTATACATGAGTGTGTGTATGTGTGAATGTGTACGTGTGTGTGTGTCTGTGTGTGTGTGTGTCTGTGTACCTGTGTGTGTGTGTGTGTGTGTGTGTGTGTGTGTGTGTGTGTTAGGAGTGGGTGTGTGTGTGTGTGTTCAGGGTGTGTGTGGGTGTGGGTGTGTGTGGGTGTGTCTGTGTGTGGGTGTGCATGTGTGTAGGCGTGTGTGTGTGTGTGTATTAGGGGTGTGTGTGTGTGTGTTGTGCAAGCTCTTCATATGCTGTGCTGGTTATACCCCATTTACCCCTCACTTGTGCATTCCTACCATAGAATTTCCCAGGATCTGATCCCCTATAGTGAATAGTCAGCATTAGCTCATGAAGCAGAGTTATTTCAGTTTAATGATTTGACATTCTCACGTCACAATCTGTAAACGTGAATCTATTCCCACAGTGCCCCTCCTAAAAACCATTCTTCAGCCTGTCCCATATTACTCAGCAGACTGCACAATCTCCCACAGTGCCTCTTCCTGCAGTAAGGTACTCATTGCACTGGTGACTATGGCAGAGGAAGGCTGACTTCCGATCTCAATCACTCCCTTCCCCTTCAGCTAAGGAGCTAATGGCTCTTCCTGTGAACACATTGTTTTAATGCTGGAGTATCTGAATCACCTTGCAGTTGGGTTTGGCCTCTTCCTAAGGAATTGCTAAGAATGAAATGACACACCTTGTATAACTGCAGCAATGTGATTAATTTCTCTTTTCATTTAACCTCTAAAACCCCACTTGGTTCTATACCGTTCTCAATTTACAACAAGTTACATTCATATAGCAGCATCAATGCAGTAAAATCACCCAATAGAGTGCTTCACCAAAGTGTAATCACACAAACAATTGACACCACTAAAGAAGGTGTGAGGACAGGTGACCAGAAGCTCAATTTCGAGGCAGCTTTTAAGGAGAGAGAGGAAGAGTAGTCGGGAGAAATGTTAAGGAAGGGAATTTCAGAGCTCAGAGCTTCAACAGCTGAAGGCCGGGCTGTCAATGGTGGGGAAATTGGAGTGGGTGATGTACAAGAGGCTCGAGTTAGAGGAGCAGAGTGTTTTCAGAGGGTTGGAGAAGATTACAAAGATGGGGGGAGAGCGGGTGGGTGAAGCACAGGGATCAGAGTTTTAAAATGGAGGCTCAAAGTGAATGAAAAGAGCAACTGGGGGCAGTCGGCAGCATCTGGAAAAGATACCCGATCCAGTCTTTGGGATGTGCAGCCAACATGCCTCACCACTAAACTGAAAATGCTGGAAAATCTCAGCAGGTCTGACAGCATCTGTGGAGTGAGAATAGAGCCAACGTTTCGAGTCAAGATGACCCTCCATCAGAGCTGAAGACAAAGAAAATAGGATAAGATTTAGCATCACATTGGCACTGAAGTTCATATACCACATTACCAATTAGTCTGATAGGCAGAACGTCTTTTTGATTTGGACGGGCGAGGTTCGGAGAACGGTATTCTCCGTTGGCCTCGGGCAGGATCGTATGAACCTTGGGCGGACGTGCTGGTAAAATTCCACCCATTGCATCAGTGAAACAAAATAAATGAAGTCTTTCTTTCTCCACAGGGTAATGCCTTGACTAATCAGGGTCAAACAGCCTGTTTTAAATTTAAAACAATGATCAGCAGTTAACTGTCAGTCACCTGGTGCATTCTCCATGGCAACACTTCTACCAATCAGAGTCTACTCATTAATCAATCTGTACTTTCTTCTCAGACAGGATAAATTGTTTTCCCCTTATATCAATATTCTTGCAAAATGTTCTGATGAGTGCAAGAAGAAAAGCTTCGACATGTCTCTTTTTTAATCAATTATTCGCAATAGTACTTGTCGGTTTTATTGGTTGTGGTAAGTTTCGCTAGCAGCAGTAAAGGTTATTAGGAGTAGATGTGTTTATTAATTATAAATTAATTAAGATTAAATAACATATAATAAAGATGTCAGGATAGGTGTTGTATTGCAACTGCAGAGCGTGGATGTTCCTGGACATCGGAGTGATCCAAGCCAAATACATCTGCAGCAAACACCTGTGGCTTCAGAGCTTTGGCTCCAAGACATTCCGTTGCAGGTCAAGCTGCAGACACTGCGATAGAGAGTACTTTACCCGGATGTTTTGTACCAGGAGGAGGCAGTCACACCCTTTTGGATAGAGTCTTCTGATTTTTTTCAGGGACAGGAGGGTGTAACTGTGACTGAGGCAGGTATGAGGACCCAAAGGGTAGAACGGAGGAGCCTGTATGGATATAAGTGGTAGCTGCAGAGTGGGTGAACAAATTGACCATGTCATCGTGGTACAGGAAACCATTCAAGTGGCGGATGTTGGGGGAAGGGACTGGTGGTGTGGAGTTAATAGGAATATAGTGGTAGTAAAGAACAGTATAAACAGGGGAAGCTCTCTGCAGCCAAGAGCGTGAGTCCAGACAGCTGTGTTGCCTGTCCTGTGTCAGAGTTCAAGAAATCTGCTCTGGGCTGGAGAGGAACATGTAGTGGGAGGGGAGGATCCGGTGGTTGTGGTCCACACAGGTACCAATGATGTAAATTGAATGAGGAAAGAGATTCTACTGAGGGAGTAAGAGCAGCTAAAATTAAAGAGATGAAGCACAAAGGCAATAATCTCTGGATTACTACCAAACCATGAGCATATGGGGTGGCGATGGCATGACGTTTATCGCGAGATTCTTAACCCAGAAACTCAGCTAATGTTCTAGGGACCCAGGTTCGAATCACACCACAGTGTGGTTCGTGAAGTCAATAAAAAAGAATATCTGGCATTAAGAATCTACTGTTGACCATGAAACCATTGTCGATTGTTAACCCATCTGGTTCATTAACATGCTTTAGTAAAAGAAATCTGCCGTCCTTACCTGGTCTGGTCTACATGTGACTCCAGAGCCACAGCAGTGTGCCTCAAGGCAACTAGGGATGGGCAATAAATGCTGGCCAGCCAGCGACACCCATGCCCCACAAATACATTAAAAAATAATGTAGGATAAGTCTGATTAGAAAATCCACAATCTGCAGCTAACTAAAGAATATAACGAGGGTATCAAATTGAAAGAGAAAAACATATAATTCTGCAAAGATAAGTGACAGGTCAGAAAATTAGACAGAATATAAAGAACAGTACAGAATACTGAAAGATTAATGAAATAGAGAAATTAAAAAGCTATCTAGAAATATGAATAGCAATAGTGAGAGTTTCTACAGGTATTTCAAAAGGAAAAGAGTAAGTAATGTGACTGTTGATATTCTAGAGAGAGGTCTGGGGAACTAATAATGAAAAATAAGGAAATGGCAGATGGATTGAACAGATATTTCATTTCTGTCTTCACTGTGGAGCATACAAATAACCTCCCAGAAATAATTGTGAATCAGGATGTGAGAGAGGAGGAGAGGATTTTAAAACAATTACAATCATCAGCAGCAGAGAAGGAAGAAAATCCTGCCCGCTGGATCCCATTGAATTGTGGGACATCCTGCCCCAAGTGCCCACAGATATATGGGTTGAGGATTGACATGTTCAGTAACGTGAATACTAATAGTAGAAAGTTGCCACCCTGAGTAAATGTCATCTTCAAATCTAGGGACTGCCCAGGATGACAAAGGGCAGCACGGTGGCACAGTGGTTAGCATTCCGGCCTCGGGTGACCGTCTGTGTGGAGTCTGCACATTCTCCCCGTGCCTGCGTGGGTTTCCTCCGGGTGCTCCGGTTTCCTCCCACATTCCAAAGCTGTGCGGGTTAGGTTGATTGGCCAAACTAAATTGTCCCGTACTGTCAGGGGGACCAGCAGGGTAAATACGTGGGGTTATGGGATAGGGCCTGGATGGGATTGTTGTCGGTGCAGGCTCGATGGGCTGAATGGCCTCCTTCTGCACTGTAGGGATTGTATTCTATGACGAGAGGAAGAACAGTGGGAGGAAGCACATGGAACGCACTGGTATGGGTCTGTTTGGTCCAATGGCTTGTTTCTGTGCTGTAAGTTCTCTGCCACACTGTGTGATGTGATGTTCACTCCAAACCTGATTGCTCAGGTTGATTATTACCTTGATCCGCACACAATCCAATTCACCCATTATCGCCTTGCTTGCTGCATTGGCTCCTGATCAACCAACACCCCAAATTTAAAATTCATATTCACGTTTTCAAATCCCTCCATTGCCTCGCCCCTCCCCATCTCTACAACTTCTTCAGGCCCCACAAGAATACTGTGTTTCTCTAACCCTGCCAGAGAACCATAGCAAAGTTACAGCACAGAAGGAGACCATTCAGCCCATCTTGTCCACGCCAGCCTGAGGGTACCCAGGTTCCCTTTCAAATCCCACTTCCCTGCACCCAGCCCATATTCCTGTAGTTTGCATGACTTAAGATGCAGATTGAGTACTTCTTAAAGAGTTTAGGGTCTCTGCCTCCACCACCAACTCAGGCAGTGAATTCCAGACACCCCCACTCTTTGTGTAAACAGTTCCTTCCTCACATCTCCTCTACACCTATTGCCACTTATCTTGAATCTATGCCTATTAGTTCTAGAATTCTCCGCCAGGGGAAACAGTTTTATCCTGTTCCCTCTATCTGTTCCCCTCATAATTTTGTACACCTTTATCAAGTCACTCCTCGGCCTTCTTTGTTCCGAGGAAAATAACCTCAACCTATTCAATCTCTCCTCATAGCCACATTTTTCCAGCCCTGGCAACATTCTTGTAAACCTCCTCTGCAGTCTCTCTAGGGCAATCATTTCCTTCCTGTAATGTGGTGACGAGAACTGCACAGAATACTCCAGTTATTTTTATTTCATTTATTCGTTTCACAAGTAGGCTTACATTAACACTGAGATGAAGTTACTGTGAAAATACCCTAGCCGCTACACTCCAGCGTCTGCCTGGGTATGGCCTCACCAGTGTTTTATACAATTCCAATGTTATCAGCCTATCATGCATTCCCTGATCTCTTTCATCCGATAACTGGTGGCTGTATCTTCAGCTGTCTAGGCCATAAGAACATACAACCATATGAATTAGGAGCAGGAGGAGGCCGTTTGGCCCCTCGAGCCTGCTAAACCATTAAATAAGATTATGGCTGATCTGATTGTAACCTCATCTCCACATTCCCACCTGCCCCGATAACTTTTCACCCGCTTGCTTATCAAGGATATGTCTACTTCTGCCTTAAAAGTGTTCAAAGACTCTGCTTCCATCACCTTTTGAAGAAGAGAGTTCCAAAGACTCTTGATCCTCTGAGAGAAAATATCTTTTCATCTCTATCTTAAATGGGCGACCCCTTATTTTTAAACAGTGACCCCTAGTTTGAGATTCTCCCACAAGGTGAAACATCCTAATATCGTTTACACAGTCACCCTTTCAAGACCCCTGAGGACCTTATGTGTTTCCATCGTCATCTCTCACTTTTCTAAACTCCAGTGGATACAAGCCTAGCCTACCTAATCTATGCCACTCTGTGCTTTTTTTCTTCAACCTCTCCACTGCCCCATATCACTCTCTGTTTTACGGCACTTCTTAAACCCCACCTCTTGGACCAAGCTTTTGCTCACCTAGGTAACAATTCTTTGCCTCAGTATCAATTTTGTTTGCTTATCTTCCTGTAAACTGTCCTGGGCTATATAAAGGTACTTTGTTTGGACACTGTAGTCTCTGCACCTAGCTATATCTATGCAGTGACTTTCAATGCTGATGCAAAATGGGATGAAAGCTCTGTTCCTCAGCTTCAAGTTTTTAGGTGTCCGGATCACCAACAACCAGTCCTGGTCCTCCCCATGCCGACACTATAGTTAAGAAAGCCCATCAACACCTCTACTTTCTCAGAAGACGAAGGAAATTTGGCATGTCAGCTACAGCTCGCACCAACTTTTACAGATGCATCATAGAAAATATTCTTTCTAGATGCATCACAGCTTGGCATGGCTCCTGCTCTGCCCAAGACCACAAGAAACTACAAAGGCTCGTGAATGTAGCCCAGTCCATCATGCAAACCAGCCCCCCATCCATTGACTCTGTCTACACTTCCCGCTGCCTCAGAAAAGCAGCCAGCATAATTTAGGACCCCACGCACCCCAGACATTCTCTTTTCCACCTTCTTCCGTCGGGGAAAAAGATACAAATGTCTGAGGACACGTACCAACCGACTCAAGAACAGCTTCTTCCCTGCTGCCATCAGACTTTTGAATGGACCTACTTCGCACTAAGCTGATCTTTCTCTACACCCTAGCTATGACTGTAACACTACATTCTGCACTCTCTCCTTTTCCCTTCTCTACGAACAGTGTGCTTTGTCTGTATAGCGCGCAAGAAACAATACTTTTTACAGTATACTAATACGTGTGACAATAATAAATCAAATCAAATCAAATCAAAACCTTGATAAAGCCAGAATTCTTCAACAACTATGAAGAGGATATAGTGGATCCTATGCTGCTGTCAAGAATGGGTTAAGACCCCAAGTTGTACTCCACTTAGCTCCTTCCTGGCCTGCGCAACTGATTACCGTTTCCAAAGAAGCCTTGCATTACGCCACTGAAGAAAAAGGAAGTGACCTGATCTGAGGGATGACACCATTGGGAACATTCAAGAAAATAAAGCCACATCTCGGCAAATTGGAATTACAGCAATAGATGTATTCTTTTCCCATTAATGTTGGAGAAAGTTCCAGATTTAGAGTTGATTAAGGTCAGAAGAAGGTCAATACTGTAAACCTTCCCTAATGTGCTTATTCCTTCATATGAATCAAACTTCTACAAGTCATACAGTGCAGAAAAGGCCCTTCGGCCCATCAAGTCTGCACTGACAATAACTACTACTAAAGGCATACAAATTACATTTTCCTGCATTTGTCCCACATCCCTCAATGTTATGCTATTTCTAGTTCTCATCCAAATACTTTTTAAAGGCTGTAAGATTTCCAGCCTCCACTCCCATCGCAGGCAGTGCATTCCAGATTCCCACCACTGTGTGAGTGAAAAATTATTTTCTCAAATCCCCTCTGAATCTCCTGCCCCTTACCCTAAAACTATATCCCCTCATGATTGACCTCTAAACCAAGGGGAACAGCTGCTCCGTGCTCATCCTATCCATACCCCTCATAATATTATCCACCTCAATCAAGTCCCCCTCTCAGCCTTCCCTGGCCTTATCAATTTTAAAGTCTCATCCTTCTTTTCAAATACCTACATATCCCACCCTATTTCTGCAACCTCCTCTGAGCTCTGCAACCCTCAGAGTTCTCTACACCTCCAATTTTGGCTTCTCCAATTTCCATTGCCCCACCATTGGCTGTCGTGCCCTCAGCTGCCTACACCCCAAGCTCTAGAATTTCCTCCTAAAACCTCTTAACCTCTCTCGCTCTCTTTCCTTCTACAAGACCATGAGAGATTTGGACAGAGTAGATAGCGGGGGAAACTGTTGCTATTGGTAGGATGATCAAGAACCACAGAGCAACAACTTAAAGCAAACGGAAATAAAAAACAACTTTTTCACACAGCGAGTGATTGGCATCCAGAATGCGCTACCTGAGGGTGTGCGGTGGAGTTTAAAGTTTAATAGTATGACAAATAGGCTGATATTAACACTGCAATGAAGTTACTGTGAAAAACCCCCAGTCGCCACACTCCGGCGCCTGTTCAGGTACACTGAGGTAGAGTTTAGCATGGTCAATGCACCTAACCAGCACGACTTTCGGACTGTGGGAGGAAACTGGAGCACCCGGAGGAAACCCACGTAGACACGGGGAGAATGTGCAAACTCCACACAGATAGTGACCCAAGACAGAAATCGAACCTGGGTCCCTGGCGCTGTGAGGCAGCAGTGCTAACTACTGTGCCACCGTGCCAGAGGTAGATTCAATCAAAGTCTTCAAAAGAGAAATGAAGAGAAAAATAATTGTAGGGCTACGGGGAAAAGGATGAGGGGGTGATGGAACTAGACAAGTTGCTCTTGCATTGACATGATGAACTGAATGGCATCTTTCTCTGCTGTCACTGTCCTATGATTGTGCGATTCTATAAGATGCTCCTTTAAACTATTTCTGTCACCAAACCCTGTCTTAACATCTCCTTACACAGTTTGGTGTCAAATTTTGCTTATGTCCCCCTCCTGTGACATGCCTGGAGGGTGTATTATGATCAGGCACGATCGTAATGAATGGCGGAGCAGGCTTGAAGGGCCAAATGGCCTCCTCCTGTTCCTATCTTCTATGTTTCTATTACTGCTTTAAAGACACAATATCAATGGAATTTGTTGCTGTCTTGAAAGCAAGCCCCAGAGTTGTCCATTAGTCTTTGGTGTTGCTTAGAGACGAGAGGGACAGAAACAGCTTTAGAATTATTGCAAAACAAGACAGGTGATTGATAATCACAATTAATGTCTGATTAAGTAGCTTTTCCTTTCGGAAACGGCTAACCAGGTGACAGAACAGTTGAGATGAAAGGAAGTTGGGGGGAAGAAAAAAAAGTTAAAATTCTGAAGGAAAAACACAAAATTCTGGAAACTCTCAGTGGATTAGTTAACATCTGGAAAAGAATGGTTAACATTTTGGGTGGAGACCCTCCATCCGTTTGGATGAGAGTTGCATCACAGCAGCTGAGCCTCTGTGAGTTAAAAGTCTGGCCTTTGGTGTGACTTTATTCCTGAGCTCCATGTGTGGAGCCCATCAGATATTGTTACAGCCAGGGATTCAGAAGAGAAACAAAACATTATTTATTTTCCTTACACCAATTCTCATGAAGAAGGAATAGGTACCTGGAAGTGATTACATGGCAGTAATCTCAAGATGACCTCATAAACTTCAGATGAGAAAAGCTCGAATAGTTTATTACCGTCGTCAGATTCCCAAGATCATCCTAGAATCCCTACAGTGCAGAAGGAGGCCATTTGGCCCATCGAGTCTGCACTTACTCTCTAAGAGAGGATGTTACCCAGGCCCTCTCCCCTTCCCTATCCTCTTAACACCACACATGAACTATGGCTAATCCCCCAACCTACACATCTTGGGACACTAAGGCAGAAAACCTACCACCTCGCCTGCCCCGAGGTTCCCAGAATGGAGATCTCCGTTGGCCTCAAGCGGGATTTTACAATCTCACACGAGCGTGGCCAATCCACCTAATCTGCACAACTTTGGATATGGAATGCACTACCTGAGAGTGTGTGGTGAAGTTTAAAGTATATTAGTCACAAGGACATAGAACATAGAACATTACAGTACAGGCCCTTCGGCCCTCGATATTGCGCCGACCTGTGAAACCAATCTAAAGCCCATTTAACCTACACTATTCCAATATCATCCATATGTTTATCCAATGACCATTTAAATGCCCTTAATGTTGGCGAGTCCACTACTGTTGCAGGCAGGGCATTCCACGCCCTTACTACTCTCTGAGTGAAGAACCTACCTCTGACATCTGTCCTATATCTATCACCCCTCAATTTAAAGCTATGTCCCCTCGTGTTAGCCATCACCATCGGAGGAAAAAGGCTCTCACTGTCCACTCTATCTAATCCTCTGATCATCTTGTATGCCTCTATTAAGTCACCTCTTAACCTTCTTCTCTCTAACGAAAACAACCTCAAGCCCCTCAGCCTTTCCTCATAAGACCTTCCCACCATACCAGGCAACATCCTGGTAAATCTCCTCTGCACTCTTTCCAATGCTTCAACATCCTTCCTATAATGCGGCGACCAGAACTATACGCAATACTCCAAGTGCAGCCGCACCAGCTGCAACATGACCTCATGGCTCCGAAACTCAATCGGTTTCGATTGCTAACACACCGTACGCCTTCTTAACAACCCTATCAACCTAGGTGCTAACTTTCAGGGATCTATGCATATGGACACCGAGATCTCTCTGCTCATCCACACTACCAAGTACCTTACCATTAGCCCAGTGCTCTGTATTCCTGTTACTCCTTCCAAAGTGAATCACCTCACACTTTTCCGCATTAAACTCCATTTGCCACCTCTCAGCCCAGCTCTGCAGCTTATCTATGTCCCTCTGTAACCTGCAATATCCTTCCACACTGTCCACAACTCCACCGACTTTAGTGTCATCCGCAAATTTACTAACCCATCCTTCTACGCCCTCATCCAGGTCACTTATAAAAATGACAAACAGCAGTGACCCCAAAACAGATCCTTGCGGTACACCACTAGTAACTGAACTCCAGGATGAACATTTCCGATCAACCACCACCCTCTGTCTTCTTACAGCTAGCCAATTTCTGATCCAAACCGCTAAATCACCTTCAATCCCATTTTCTGCAATAGCTTACCATGGGGAACCTTATCAAACGCTTTACTGAAGTAGGCTTACATTAACACTGCAATGAGGTTACTGTGAAAATCCCCTCATCACCACACTCCGACACCTGAGGGAGAATTTAACATGATCAATGCACCTAACCAGCACGTCTTTGGACTGTGGGAGGAAACTGGAGCACCCGGAGGGAACCCACGCAGACATGGGGAGAGTGTGCAAGCTCCACACTGACAGTCTCTGGAATGGAAACTGGGATCCTGGAACTCTGAGGCAGTGGTGCTAACCACCATTCCACCGTGCTGTCCTAGAATGATGCAGCACATTAGGAAACCATTTGGCCCATTTGCCCTGTGCCAGATCTTTGAAAGAGTTATTTAATTAGTTCTACTCCCCTGCTCTTTCTCCATAGCCCTAGAAATTTCTCCATTCAAGTAATTTTCCAGTTCTCTTTTGGAAGTTACTCTTAAATCTGCGTCACCAACTCTACTGTCCCGGAAAACGCTTTCTTCCTGTATAGTCCTTCGAAGCTCCACATGATGCTGAACACTCCTTTAAATATCACCTTAACCCTCTCTACTCCAAAGAGAACAATCCCTCATCTTTCCATGTAACCATTGTCTTTTATTCCTGATGGTAAATCCCCTCTGGTAAACCTGATAAATCAACCTTAATCCAAACATGGATAAAAGATCTGAACAAAATTCTCTCCTCAGGGTAGTGACCTCGGTCCAACCGTCTTCAGTTGTTTCATCAATGACCTTCCTTCCATTAAAAGGTCAGATGTGGGGAAGCTCACTGATTACCACACAATGTTCAGCACCACTCACGACTCATCAACACCAGTGCCCCACAAGGCTGTGTACTCAGCCTCCTACTGGAGAGATTGGGGAAACTGGGGTTGTTCTCCTTGGAAAGACGGAGGATGAGGGGAGACTTAATAGAGGTGTATAAAATTATGAAAGGCATAGATAGGGTGAACGGTGGGAAGCTTTTCCCCGGGTCGGTGGTGACGTTCACGAGGGGTCATAGGTTCAAGGTGAAGGGGGGGAGGTTTAACACAGATATCAGAAGGACATATTTCACACAGAGGGTCGTGGGGGCCTGGAATGTGTTGCCGGGCAAGGTGGTGGAGGCGGACACACTGGGAACGTTTAAGACTTATCTAGACAGCTATATGAACGGAGTGGGAATGGAGGGATACAAAAGAGTGGTCTAGTCTGGACCAGGGAGCGGCGCGGGCTAATTGTTCCTTGTTTCTCGTTTCAAGGCTTCATTCTATGATCATCTTGCTGGTGCCAGTACAGAGCGAGACTGCGGATAGTTGGGAACCTGTCTCGGGGGCAGGGAATTCATATGGTGTTCGTGGAAGTGGAAATGACTAGGGTTGGGAAGCATTTCCCGATCAGGGCCATTGTGATCTCCTGGACTCGTTTCGATCGCCTCAGGGGGTCGGAGAGGAATTTCCCAGATTTTTTTCCCCATATTGGCCCTGGGGTTTTTCACTCTGGGTTTTCGCATCTCCCTGGAGATCACATGGTCTGGAATGGGGGGGTGGGGGTGAGTTAATAGGTTGTAATGAACAAAGCATCGTAGCTGTGAGGGACAGCTCGGTGGATAGGATTTTGGTATGTAGATAGGCTGGAAAATTGGGCGGGGATCCTGGATTCAGGATTCAATCCTGGACCGGGGAGCGGCGCGGGCTTGGAGGGCCGAAGGGCCTGTTCCTGTGCTGTATTGTTCTTTGTTCTTTGTTCCTACTCAATTTTCAAGTTTGCTGACGACACCACCGATGTGGGTCAGAGCTCAAACAATGATGAGACAGAGTACAGGAATGAGATAGAGAATCTGGTGAGCTGGTGCGACAACAATAATCTCTCCCTCAATGTCAACAAAACGAAGGAGATTGTCATCGACTTCAGGAAGCGTAGAAGAGAACATGCCCCGTCTACATCAATGAGGCAAGTAGAAATGGTCAAGAGCTTCAAGTTTTTAGGTGTCCAGATCACCAAGAACTTGTCCTAGTCCCCCCATGCCGACACTATAGTTGCGAAAGCCTACTAACGCCTCTACTTTTTCAGAAGAATAAGGAAAATTTGGCATGTCAGCTATGACTCTCGCCAACCTTTACAGATGTACTATAGAAAGCATTCTTTCTGGTTGTTACACAGCTTGGTATGGCTCATGCTCTGCCCAAGGCCACAAGAAACTCTAAAGAGTCGTGAATGAAGCCCAGCCCATCATGCAAACCAGCCCCCCATCCATTGACTCTGTCTACACTTCCCGCTGCCTTGGAAAAGCAGCCAGCATAATTAAGGATCCCACACACTCCGGACATTTTCTCTTCCACCTTCTTCCGTCGGGGAAAAAGCTGCAAAAGTCTGAGGTCACGTGCCAACCAACTCAAGAATAGCTTCTTCCCTGATGCCATCAGACTTTGAATGGACCTAACTCGCACTAAGTTGATCTTTCTCTACACCCTAGCTATGACTGTAACACTACATTCTGCACTCTCTCCTTTCCTTCTCTGTGAGTGGTATGCATTGTCTGTAAAGCATGCAGGAAACAATACGTTTCCCTGTATACTAATACATGTGACAATAATAAATCAAATCAAATCCTCAGATACTGAGGCAGTCTGTGTCCATAAGCAGCAAGATTTGGATAATATTCAATCTTGGATCAATAAATGGCAAGTTACATTCACGCCACACACGTGCTCGGCAATGACGATCTACAACGAGAGACATTCTAACCATTTCCCTTTCTCATTTCATGGCATTACCATTACTGAATCCCCCAATCTCAACATCCAGAAACTGAGCTGCACTAGCCATATAAATACTGTGGCTACGAAAGCAGGTCAGAGGCTGGAAATTCTGCAGCAAGTAACTCACCTCCTGACCCCCTGCCCCAAAGCTTCTATTTAATATACAAAATGTTGGAGATGGGGAGAAAATATTTTTTGTCGAACAGTCAAGGTGAATCCAATCCTATGATAGTGTCTGATTGCTTTCCAATTGGCCATTGGAAGGCAGTGCACTTGGAGAATGGACCAATGGCGGGAGTGTGGAGAGCATGGCTGTTTTGGGCAAAAGGCAATGTGCTCCATGAACGCACCCAATCCTTACATTTCATCCAGATTGGAGAATTGCAAGTCTGCTGCCTGCACTTTTCTGTCCAATAAAAAGGGTGTAGCCGGAAATTTCCAATGTGCATTACTTTGAGGAATAAAATCAGCTGGAACCTGGATTTCAACAGATGTAAAGAGATCTCCGCTCTAAAAGATAGTGTGTCCGCCATCTGGAGCCAAGTAGCGTCAGGACCATAACCTGGTACCATCCACGTGGAGCAGTCCCATTGCCAAGAGAGTCTTTAAGAACCTCATAAACAACCAAGAAAATTAATGTTTATAACAGACAGAATTTGGCAGATTAATAGTTTGCTCAAAATGAGATTCTGTTACAACATCATTTATTATAATGGCAATTGGGATAAGTATTTGTTATAACAAGATTGCAATCCTTCATCTTAAAGAGATGAGTTTGTATCTGAAGTTTGTTACATTGAGGATATACTCCATTGAGAAGCAAGAGCAGAAAGTACTTTTTAAAATAAGAGCTGGCATGAGTGCAGAATACATGTCAGCCCGCCTCCCTGACAGCAGGGATGCTTCCTGACACCCCGCAGCTGGCCTGAGCATGTTGGAACTGTCTGAACACTCCAGCTTCTGCTACGGTCACATTGGTGGCCAAGTAGTCAGCCCCTGCTTGCATTGCACAAATCTGGAGTCCAGTCTTCAACAGATGTGCAGTCCGTGTAACCGCACTGAAGCTTCCATGTGGTGACTTCTGCAGAAAGGATTAAACTGAGAACATCCAGCTTGCAGGGAGATCCCACAAGACCTTCCCACAAAGCCAATGTGGGATCCAACATCAACTTTTCACACATTTGCCAGCAAAGAGGGAGACACTTTTCATCCTTGATCAGAAGTCACCAGTGAAACAGCACATCTAATGCCATTGGAAGTGCTGGGGAGAACTATTACTGATGCAGGCAAGTTTTCACTTCCTAATCTCATTTGCAAACTCACATTAGAGAGCAGAGTGCTGCTGATGCATGTTATATATCACTAACACTCTGCGGTTTGAGTAGGAACTTCCTTGCACCTCTTCAAAATAGTGCTATGTCAACATTAGGGGAGGTGGTGGGGTAGTGGTATTGTCATTGGACCAGTAACCCAGAGATTCGGGGTGGTACTCTGGAGACCAGTGTTCGAATCCCACCACGGCAGTTTGTGAAGTTTTAATTCAATAGAAATCTGGAATTAACCATTCTTGATTGTCATAAAAACTCTTCCAGCTCACTTACGTCCTTGGAGCGGCATCTCGGCCTTTTGGCTAAGATGCAAATGAGATCAAGCCTTGGGGGCGGAGATGTCTGCCTACTCCAATCAGCTTGGCTCATGTAGATCAGGCCCAAGACAGGGTAAAGGGTCGCATACCCTGTCTTGTCAGCTTGGATCGGAAATGTCTCAACTTGTTGAGACTCTGAATTGGACTTGATTTGATTGAATTGGAAAAGTATTTTTTTTTTAATTTTTAAAATTTGCATGGAGGAAACTCACAGGAGCTCGATAGTTCAAGAAGCCCAAGAAACTTCCAAGTAAAAAGTGATTTCCAAGCCCGTGATTTCTGCCGGAGGTAATGTATGCAAAAATATAATTGCTGCAATTTAATCTGCGTATTAGCAGGTTTTAACTGGTTTATCTCCAATTTTGCATGCTTTTGAAAGTGCATCAGGATAAAGCCTGGGCTGGACATTCCTTGCTGGGGTGGTCGGGGAGGGTTGCCTTTGTGCAATTCTAAAAAGGCAGAATTCAAGATGAGTCAACAAATATGAGTGTGAGAAACTTCAAGGGGGTTTGCCTGCATCTTGGAAGGTGAGCAATATCCGAGCAGCTCAGAGGAGGTCAACCTTCCTTTTCTCGCCACCCAAATGTTATAAAACTCAAAACACCACCTTTCAACATATTGTTTGCGATATAGGCATTGAGAAAAGTCTTCGTAGTTATAATGGCACTACATAATAGATAAGTGCTGATGGCATGAGATTAGCATCGCAGAGGTCATGATTTAAATTAATCTGATCATTTATAGGCTTGATTTAGCAGACCAATTGCTGGATTATTGTAAAAATTGCGACTTCTACCTGACCTGACCTGAAATTGCTGGAGTCAACAACAACAGCCTAAATTTATGTAGCACCTTCAATGTAATAAAATGCCTCAAGGTACTTCAAAGAAGCATTATGAAGTAAAATTGGTCCCATTGGGCTGGGCCCATTGCTGTTTGTTATCTATATCAACGATTTGGATGAGAATGTATAAGATGACACTAAAATAGCTAGTATTGTAGACAGTGAGGAAGGTTATCAAAAATGAATGTAGGAATCAAAAATTGCAGCAGGATTTTGATCAGCTGGGGAAGTGGGCTGAGAAATGGCAAATAGAGTTCAATACAGATATGTGTGAGGTGTTGCATTTTGGAAAGTCAAATCAAGGTAGGACTTTCACAGTGAATGGTAGGACCCCAGGGGGTATCGTGGAACAGAGGGACCTTGAGGTTCAGGTGCACAGTTCTCTAAAGGTGGAGTCACAGGTAGATAGGGCAGTGAAGGAGGCTTTGGCATGCTGACTTTTATCAGTCAGGGCATTGAGTATAGAAGTTAAGAAGTTATGTTGCCAATTGTACAGGGTGTTGGTGAGACCGCACTTGGAATATTGTGTTCAGTTTTGGTTGCCTTGCTGCAGGAAAGATGTTATTAAACTGGAAAGAGTGCAGAAGAGATTTACAAGGATGTTGCCAGGACTCAAGGAACTGAGTTAGAGGGAGAGATTGGACAGGCTAGGACTTTTTTCTTTGGAGCGTAGGACACTGAGGGGTGATCTTATAAAGGTGTATAAGATCATAAGTGGCATGGATAGGGTGAATGCACTCAGTCTTTTTCCCAGGGTTGGGGAATCGAGAACTCGAGGGCATTGGTTTAAGTAAAGAGGGGAAAGAATTAATGGGAACCTGAAGAGCAACTTCTTTACACAGAGGGTGGTACATATGTGGAATGAGCTGCCAGAGGAAGTGGTTGAGGCAGGGACATTGACAACATTTAAAAGGCATTTGGACAGAGACATAGATAGGAAAGATTTAAAAGGATATGGGCCAAATGCAGGCAAATGGGGTTAGCTTAGATGGGCATTTTGGTCGGTGTGGACCCGTTTGGGCTGAAGGGTCTGTCTCTGTGCCGTAGATTCTATGATTCTATGGTCACATTAAGCAATATTAGTAATTCTATTGGGTGGCACGGTGGCACAGTGGTTAGCACTGTTGCCTCATAGCGTCAGAGACCCGGGTTCAATTCCGGCCTCGGGCGACTGTGCAAAGTCTGCACATTCCCCCGTGTCTGCGTGGGTTTCCTCCGGCTGCTCCAGTTTTCTCCCACACTCCAAAGATGTGCAGGTTCGGTGCAGTGGCCAGGCTAAATTGCCCTTTAGTGTCGGGAGAATAACTAGGGTAAATAAGTGGGGTTATGGGGATAGGCCTGGGTGGGATTGTGGTCGGTGCAGACTCGATGGGCTGAATGGCCTCTTTCTGTACTGTAGGGATTCTATGATTCTATGGTTCTAGAACAGATGGCAAAAGGTTTGGTTAAAGAGGCAGATTTTAGAGCATGTCTTATGGAGGAAGGGAGAGATAGAGAGGTAGTGAAGTGGGTCTTATAGAGCTTAGGGCATAAGCATGTGGTCAGGTGACTCATGACCTCCAGGATTGTTACAGAAATGTTTATATTTCTCATGAGCATGGATAAAAACTCAAAACGTGTAAGTCAAGTTCAAACCTTGCCAGACTCTGCAATTTGCAAACTGAAGTGCAATGGAATAGCCAAGTCTAGAGGCTACAAAGGTATGAGTGATGGTTTCAAAGTAGAAGAGTTGAGGCAGAGCTGGAGTCGAGGAACATTAGGATGGTATCACAGTCTTACTGATACCATAACAGGCAGGGATCGGAAACACAGTAAAACATGACAAAATGGTTGCAACCAGACTGTTTCAGCCTCAGCTAGTAGCCAAGGATGCAACCCTTTTATAAAACAGCCTGGATTTTATAACATCTGTTTCAATGTTGAAAACTGGGTGGTTCAATTTAACAATGAGGGGATTGCAGGGGGGAGGACACTCTTTGTACAGCCCAGGTGGTAAGTTGAATATTCCCTTCTGTTTTGTATAACCCAAATCTTTGAAATGATTTGGCCTCTATTTGAGATGAGCTGACCATATTTTCATTGCAATGTTACCCACTCCCTTGTTTGGCTACTCTTGCTCTGCAAGCAGTATTTTTCCAATTAAGTCAATTATTATTTTGTTGCAGTAGCTACCGTAGCTAAGGAATGGAATCTGGAGCTGGCCCCAAAGTGAGAGATCCTATGTATGCTTAACTCTGTTTGCTTCAGTCTATGCAAGGACTTAATTTTAAGATATTTCTGCCTATGCACAATTACATTTAAATGCTAGACTGTGAGGGTTAACTAACACTGCTAACTTGACTACATTTTAAAATTCAGAAGGCATGCTGGGTTAGCTAAAAATTGGCTGCATTCCTAAAGGGTACAGTTCAGGCAAAACAAGTTTTTCATCGCAGCAGCTACAAGACTTGTTTTCCTAAATGGCGCCAGCATGTGAAGGACACTTACAATAACAAGATAAGGGTTGAGATATATTATGGATTTTAGCGTGTGTTTTCAGTTCAGTTTCAAGATCCTGCTAAAAATTCGGTACAGGGGCTAACAGTAGAAGCCAGCCTCCAAGTTTGCTTTGCTTTTTCTTTTCGCTTCTGTCATATTAATTTTCTTCAGTTCTGTTCAATAAAAGAAATTCATTTTAAAATTCGTACCAGTGCTGTCCCCTCGTCTGTTCAAAGGAATGAATGGACCCAACACAAGGTAATGGTGCCAGTCTTCCAAATTTTTAATCAGGGGAACTTTTCTGCTCATCCGGTACTGGATGTCGGATAAACCATCTTATAATTTATCAACAAGGGAGGAGTAAAGTGGGATGGCGGTGAGGTCGAACTGAATGTTATCAGCGTGTATGTGTAAAAACTAATGTTTTCCGATTGTGTATTTTATTTTCTTCATTCTTTCATGGGATGTGGGCATTGCTGGCTTGGCCAACATTTATTGCCCATCCTTTGAACTGAACGTCTTGCGAGGCCTGCTGTGGATTTGGAGTCACATGTAGGCCAGACCAGGTAAGAACATCAGATTTCCTTTCCTAAAGGACATTAATGAACCAGATGGGTTTTTACAATAATTGTGATGGTTTCATGATCGCCATTACTAAGAAAAGGAATAGGAAAAGGCAACGCATAGATCCTTGGGGGACACCAGAGTTAGCATTGTTAAAGTTTATTATTGTCACAAGTAGGCTTAAATTAACACTGCAATGAAGTTACTGTGAAAATCCCCTGGTCGCCGCACTCCGGCGCCTGTTCAGGTACACTGAGAGAGAATTTAGCATGGCCAATGCACCTAGCTAGCACGTCTTTCAGACTGTGGGAGGAGACTGGAGCACCCGGAGAAAACTCACGCAGACACGGGAAGAACGTGCTAACTCTGCACAGACAGTGATGCAAGCCGGGAATCGAACCAAGGTCCATGGAGCTGTGAGGCAGCAGTGCTAACCACTGTGCCACTGTGCTGCCCTGTGCGGAAGCAGGAAGAGAAGTTACCACAATTGATACTTCAGCTACAATTAGATAGATAAGAATGGAAACAATAAGTGCTTGATGACAATGGAAAGGTGTTGGAGATATGGTCAACCATATGAAAGGCTCCAAATATGTTGAGAAGGAAGAGAAGGAAATAGCTAACCTTTCTAACCTTTGGCATAGGCACATGGTGTGCCATTTATGACTTTGCTAAGGACCATTTTGTCCGAATGGTGGGGTGGAGGGGGCGGGGGGCAACCTGATTGAACGGATTCATACGCAGAGCTCCAGACAAAATGAATATGGATTTTGGAGTTGACAGCATGTTTAAGGACAAAGGAGAGGCAAAGGATGTTGGAAATGGGAGGGTGCTTTGCAAGAACAGTGGGGTCAACAGTTGGTATTTTGAGAAGAGGGGTAATGAGGGTAAAATTACAAGAGAGAGGGACAAGAGCTGAAGAGAGAAAACATTAACAATATTGCCTAACATTGGCACCAGGTGGGGAAGTTGGTTGGTCAGCAGTTTGGTGTGAATAGGATCAAGGTGAATCTCTTGGGAGTTTGGAGAACCAAAGAGGGGAGACAGCTAAGAAACTTAAGAAAGATTCAGGGCTCGGCAGGGGAGAACTTTAGAGAAACTGGGCCGGAAAAGTAGAGAAAGTAAGGCAGGGAAACGGCAGAGACAGCTGGTTGAAAGTTCTCAATCTAAGACTCATGAACTCCTCACACTTACTATTTTTTCACACTAATGCCCTGAGTAGTTTTTTTTAATTTATTTGTTCATGGGATGTGGGCATCGTTGACCAGGCCAGTATTTATTACCCATCCCTAATTGCCCTTGAACTGAGTGGCTTTTCAGAGGGCAGCTGCGAGTCATTCACATTGCTGTGGCTCTGGAGTCACATGTAGGCCAGACCAGGTAAGGACAGCAGATTTCCTTCCCTAGAGGACATTTCTTTCCCTAAATGGGCCAAATGGGTTTGTCCAATAATCGATAATGGTTTTATGGTCATCAATAGATTCTTAATTCCAGACATTTTTTATCGAGTTCAAATTCCACCATCTGAACTGGGACATTAGCTGAGTTTCTGGATTAATAGTCTAGCGATAATACCACTAGGCCATCACCACCCCAGGGTAAGCAGGGATGGGTAATAAATACAATACGGTTGCCCATATCCCTTTGAGCAAATTTAAAAAGATCATTCTGATTTAATTGGCGGCAGCCTTGGGATTTCCACATATAGCAGACATTCGTGAATAACAAGGTGTCCATTACGATTGGGTTATTCTTAACACAGAGACCACCGACCGTGCATACTACAACTCACACACTCACACATATAAAACAGAATTATGTGGGGAGCCGCCTTTTCAAATTGTATTATTATCCTTAGGAAGACTACAGAGATTTTCCCCCCATGCTGTTAAATTCTTGACCTCAGGCTTGTGATGTCCCACGCTGAATGGAGGGAGGGAGTTCCTGGTCCTGATATCTGAGATATGAGTAGCTGAAATGATCCTTCAGGAAATTTTAATGCAGCAAAAAAAATACAATGTTTTAATTTCAAGATCCAAATACTCCATTCAGAGAAAAAACAACATTCTTGAAGAAGCCTTTTGGGTGGAAAAGCCAGTGTTCGATAATCAAAAACACCAGAAAAATTGATTTTACAGCCAGCTGTGTAATCCATAACATTTCTTGTTTTTGCAAGATCACAGAGAGATATCAAGCCAGAGAGGTCATTCAGTCCATCGTAGAGAATTTAATTTGATGGACTCTCCCCTGCCGCCACCCTCCCATCCCATCCAGCAACAGAAACAGTCCTGGGTTCCTGTCTCCTTCATAGAGACAAGAGCTGATTTTCAATCAAAATGGCATCACTGGCAGAGTTCAAAATGGCGGCGAATCACACAATTGTTGCAGTGCAGAAGGAGGCCATTCGACCCATCGAGTCTGCACCGACCACAATCCCACCCAGGCCCTATCCCCATAACCCCATACATTTACCCTAGCTAGTCCCCCTGACACTAAGAGGCTATTTAGCCTGGCCAATCCATCTAACCCGCACATCTTTGGGCTCTGGGCGGAAACTAGAGCACCGGGCGGAAACCCACGCAGACACGGGGAGAAAATGCAATCTCCACACAGTCAAGTCATTACTTTTGGTCCCACTCCAAATTCAGTTATCTGGCTACCAATTCCATTCCTCTCCCTAGCAAGAGTCCGAGAGTAAGCCAGACTGCTCACAACGTTGTTGTCAGATTTGATTCTGAGGTGAGCTTCCGATTTCATATTCACACCATTAATAAGACCACCAATTTCTATCTCCATTACATCACTTGACTTTGTCCCTGTGTTAGCTAAACTGCTGCTGAAACCCTCATACAGGCTGTTGTTACTTCCAGATTCAACTATTCCAATGTACTCCAGGCTGGCCTTCTATGTTCAACATTCCATAAACTTGAGGTCATCCAGAACTTGGCTGAATATTTTATTTATTTATTAGTGTCACAAGTGGGCTTACATTAACACTGCAATAAAGCTACTGTGAAAATCCCCTAGTTGCCACGCTCCAGCGTCTGTTCGGGTACACTGAGGGAGAATTTAGCATGGCCAATGTATCCAACCAGCATGTCTTTCAGAACGTGGGAGGAAACAAGAGCACCCGAGGAAACGCACACAACACGGGGAGAACATGCAGACTCCGCACAGACAGTGACCCAAGCCGGGAATCAAACTCGGGTCCCTGGTACTGTGAGGCAGCAGTGCTAACCACTGTGCTACTGTGCCGCCCTAATTTCCTAACTTGCATCAAGTCCAGTTCCCTATCATCCTTGTTCTTGCTGACCTACACTGGCTCTCAGTCAACCAATATTTTGATTTTAAAACTCTTCATCTTTGTTTCCAAATTGTTCCCTGGCCTCACCTTTTCATATCTCTGGAACCTCCTCCAGCCCCACAACCCTCCGATGTATCTGCATTCCTCTAACTCTGACCTCTTGTGTATTTCCAATTATAATTGCTCCAACATTGCTGGCCATACGTTCAGTTCAGAGAATGAATCCCTGCAGTACAGGAGACCACTCAGCTCATCGAGCCTGCACTGACAACAATTCCACCCAGGCCCTATCCCATGCTAGTCGCCCTGACACTAATCCATCTAACCCACGATCCTTTGGACTGTGGGAGGAAACTGGAGCACCCAGAGGCAGGCACAGGGATAACATACAAACTCCACACAGACGGTCACCCAAGGTCGCAATTGAATTTGGGTCACTGGCGCTGTGAGACAGCAGTGCTAACCACTGCACCACCATACCTCGGCCCCAAGCTCTGGAATTAATTCCCTGCACCTCTCCATTTCTCTCTTTCCGCCTTGAAGACCCTTCTTAAATCAGACCTCTATCATCAAGTTAGACCATAAGACATAGGAGCAGAATTAGGCCACTCGGCCCATCGAGTCTGCTCCGCCATTCAATCATAACTGATACGTTTTTGGTCTTCGAACTTATAATATCTTCTTATGTGATCCAGTATCTTATTTTATTTATTAATGCTTTTGTGAGCTGCCTTGGGACACTATGTTAAAGGCACTATATAAATATATGTTGAGGTTTCCAACTTAATGCTAACAAGTTCAGAATTGGAGAATGGGCCTCCATAAAATAATGATGGACATGGGGGTGCTGTATGAGTTGGTTCACCATTCACACGCACAGTTCATAGACTGCAACTTCTAACTTTGCAAGCTGAGACTTTATTCACTCAATCTATCCGAATTCCGAAATCATCCAGTGATCTGTTAAGACCTGAAACTCACAACTGAGTCATTACCTGCTGATCTCAGAGCCAGAACAACTGAATATTTAGTTTCATATTCCAGCAAGTTTTGGATGGGAGTGCTGGACAAGAACACCTTGATAAACACATCCGGCAGTTGAAATTCACCCCAAATCTTTTGTCTCTTAAAGATTTAACTAAGCATTATGTGCTGCTGGTGACATCCTGGATGCTGTGGAGTTTCTTGAGTGTTATTGCGGCAATACCCTCTCTGTCAAGTGGAGAGTATTCCATCACACTCCTGAATTGTACCTTGTAGATTGGAGGGAGGCTTTAAGGAATCAGCAGGTGAGTCACAGAATTCCCAGTCTCTGACCTGCTCTTGATGTCACATGTGGCTGATCCAGGAGAGCTTCACTAATCCTTCATCATTGCTTTTCTTTTCCTCACTGTTGGTGGTCCCACCTTCAGCTGTCTTGGCTTTAAGTACTGGATATCCCTCTCTAAACCTCCCAGTCTCTCACCCTCTACCTTTATCCTATTTCACCATGTGTTACAATGACTTTTCATCTGTCCTACTATCCACTCGAAATGTCAAATGATGTTTAACACTTCAATGAAGTGCCTTGAGATGTTTTGCCACGTTAAAGGCGATATACAAATGAAAGTTAATGTTGTCACTGAGATGAAATCCAAAACCTCTCAACCTAGCAGCTTTGGGTTGCGAAGTGAATCATTTCCCTTTAACTGGGTGTGCCAGGTGGACGACACAGTGGCACAATGGGCATACCAACCGACTCAAGAACAGCTTCTTCCCTGCTGCCATCAGACTTTTGAATGGACCTACCATATATTAAGCTGATCTTTCTCTACACCATAGCCATGATTGTAACACTACATCTTGTACTCTCTCCTTCCTTCTCCCCTAGGTACTCTATGAATGGTATGCTTTGTCTGCATAGTGCACAAGAAATGATACTTTTCACTGTATCCCAATACATGTGACAATAATAAATTAAATCAAATCAAATCTGTGGTTAGCACTGCCGCCCCACAGTGCCAGGGACCTGGGTTCAATTCTGGCCTTGGGTGACTGTCTACAAGATTATGAGGGACATAGACAGAGTGGATAGTCAGAAGCTTTTTCCCAGGGTGGAAGAGTCAATTACTAGGGGGCATAGGTTTAAGGTGTGAGGGGCAAGGTTTAAAGGAGATGTATGAGGCAAGTTTTTTACACAGAAGATGGTGGGTGCCTGGAACTCACTGCCGGGGGAGGTAGTGGAAGCAGATACGAAAGTGAGTTTTGAGGGGCGTCTGGCCAAATACGTGAATAGGATGGAAATAGAGGGATATGGTCCCCAGAAGGGTAGGGGGTTTTAGTTCAGTCGGGCAGCACGGTCGGTGCAGGTTTGGAGGGCCGAAGGGCCTGTTCCTGTGCTGTAATTTTCTTTGTTCTTTATTCTTTGTTCATGTGGACATGTGCACATTCTCCCCTTGCCTGCATGGGTTTCCTCGCTGTGCTCCGGTTTCCTCCCACACTCCAAAGATATGCAGGTTAGGTGGATTGGCCATGCTAAATTGCCCCTTAGTGCAGGTGAGCCATGGTAAATGGCTCGAGTGGATAGTAGGACAGATGAAAAGTCATTTTAACACATGGTGAAATGTGATAAAGAGAGAGTGTGAGACTGTGAGGCTTAGATAGGGATATCCAGTACTTAAAGCCAAGACACCTGAAGGTGGGACCACCAACAGTGAGGTAAAGAAAAGCAATGATTGAGGATTAGTGAAGCTCTCCTGGATCAGCCACATGTGGCATCAAGAACAGGTCAGAGACTGGGAACTCTGTGACTCACCTGCTGTCTCCCTGAAACCTCGCCCCAATCTACAAGGTACAATTCAGGAGTGTGATGGAATACTCTCCACCTGTTAACACTTGTGTCAAGGAGCTAAAGGGAAAATGGTGCAGGAGTGGTCCTGGCTAAGATAATCTTTCAGAGAGTCGGTGCAGACTCGATGGGCCAAATGGCCTCCTTCTGCACTGTAGGGATTCTGTGGATTCTATCGTGCTGGAGTGAATGTTGAGGCAGACTTGAGCTGTAAAGCAGTAGAAAAGCAAAACACTGCAGCGACTGGAGATCTGAAATAAAAACAGAAAATGCTGGATAAACTCAGCAGGTATTGGCAGCATCTGTGGAGAGAGAAACAGAGTTAATGTTTCAAGTCCAATACCTTTGGAACTGGAAGGAATTTGACTGTACAGTATCAGACAAAGTGCAGGAGCTGACAGTGAGATGTATAGAAGTAGTATACCCCAAATTTACATGTGTTATTCCCTTTACTGCATACAACCTGGAACTCCAGTTAGAATCATAGAATCCCTACAGTGCAGAAGGAGGCCATTCGGTCCATCGAGCTGGCACCAACAATAATCCCACCCAGGCCCTATCCCCGTAACCCCATGTACTTACCCTGCTAGCCCCCTGACACTAACGGGCAATTCATCATGGCCAATCAGCCTAACCCGCACATATTTGGAGTGTGGGAGGAAATTGGAGCACCCGGAGGAAACCCAGGCAGACACGGGGAGAACGTGCAGACTCCGCACAGTCACTCGAGGCTGGAATTGAACCCGGAACCCTGGCACCCGGGCTAACCACTGTGCCACCGTTGCAGCATCAGGAGGGGAGCAGAAACACTTTAGCAATGTCATCAAAGCATCCTGAAGATGTTGGACATACCCGCTGACCCGCGTGAGACCTTATGACTGACCACAATGGAGCAGGCTCATTCGGGAATGAATGCTGAACACACCAAGAGGCTCCATCAGAAATGTGCAGAGGTGGAGTCAAAATGTTGACAGGAGCGCACAAACCTCCAAACTATCCCTTTAACCAACACTTCAAACACCACCTGTCCCACATCTGGCAGAGACTGCAGATCGCGTACTGGAATTATCAACCAACTCAGAGCCCATGAATTGGAATGGAAGCGAGTCATCCTCGATCCCAAGGGACTGCCTGAGAAGACTGTGTTTTTTTTTAATTCATTCGTGGGACATGGGCATCGCTGGCTGGCCAGCATTTATTGCCCACCCCTAGATGCCTGAGGGCAGTTAAGAGTCAATCATTTTGCTGTGGCTCTGGAGTCACATGTACAGAGAACAAAGAACAATACAGCACAGGAACAGGCCCTTCGGCCCTCCAAGCCTGCACCGATCATGTAGGTCAGACCAGGTAAAGATAGCAGGTTTCCTTCCCTAAAGGACATTAATGAACCAGATGGGTTTTTCCGACAATCGACAATGTTTTCATGGTCGTCAGTAGATTCTTAATTCCAGACATTTTTGTTTTTAAGTGAATTCAAATCCCACCATCTGCCGTGGCGGGATTCGAACCTTGTACTGGACCTTATTGAGATTCAGTAACATTGCTTCCTTTGCATCAAACTCAAATGACTATTTGGTTTTTGGGAAGCCTACCCGCAGTCAGCACTGAGGACGAATATTCCGATTCGAACTCATAGACATTCCTGTTCAGACTGTTTGTTGAAGAGTCCAGTCCAGCTTGAACAATTGCCACACACATGGTTTAAACAGTTCATCTTGTAAATCCGATTAGCATATTTGTTCAGATGTCGGGAGGGAGGGGCAAAGCGTTTAATGGCTGTTTGGAAACCTTTTGCTGAACTTGGAAAGCTATCACTGGTCTGAGAAAGTGTCACACCCTTGGAAGAAATGCAGAGAATAACAGATACTCAAGAGAGGCTGGCTGTACGATTGTGGAACTCGAGCAGTTTATAAATGCCTGTTGGACGCAAAGCAAAGGATAGCAGGGATCTGGAATGCTCTCGCTTGGAGGCTAACAATGGCTGCAAACTTCGGAATCGGGTGATTAGATTTTTGTTGTGGGGAGGGTGTCAGAGATAATGGAGCAGGGACGAGTGAGTGGGGTTGAGTTAGAGGTAAGCCATGATCTAAGCAAATGGCAGAGGAGATTTGAGGGGCTGACTGGCTTATTCCTGTTCCAGTGTTCCTTCACTGCCAAGCCCTCACTTCATGCACCTATAGCATTTTAAAATTGCAAGTTGCAGAGATCGGAGGAGCAGTGTGATTACACTTATCATGCAGCTTTCAGTCATCATAAGCTTTAGTCCCTGTGCCTTGGCTGCACTGTGACGCCAAACTCAGTTGCTTAACATTATTGCTGTATTGATCAAGATATTCCACCTTCCCTGGGTGGGATTGTGGTCGGTGCAGACTCGATGGGCCAGATGGCCTCTTTTTGCACTGCAGGGATTCTATGATCCTATGATATGATTCTTTGCTGGTTGATGGATGCAATTGAGTTGGAGAGAGATAGGAAATGAGATGGGGGCTTTCGGAAAAGCGATCATCCAAAGTCAGGCTTCACTAGTAGTCAGGACTGCAGGTATAACAACATCAAGTGGGTGTCAGGATATCAGCTAAACTCGGCACTTTGGGTACTAGTGGGACCAGAGGAAGTGATGTTTGAATTAATCCCATGATGCTAATTTACTCAGGAGAGACAATGGCCTTTGATATTATTGCAAGACCATTAATCCAGGAACTCAGCTAATGTTAGGTTGGCACGGTGGCACAGTGGTTAGCACTGCTGCCTCACAGTATGTGACTCCAGACCCACAACAATGTGCTTGACTCTCGACTGCCCTCTGAAATGGTCTAGCGAGCCACTCAGTTTAAGGGCAGCTAGGGATGGGCAATAAATGCTGGCCCAGACAGCGACGGCCACGTCCTATGTATGAATGATTTTTTTTTAAATGACTGTTGAGTGGAGATTTGGGGATACTTGTTTCTGGGCTGCAAAGGGATCCATCTACTACCAACCAAAGTCCCGCAATAATTTCAGGAGAAAGTTAGATAATATTTGAGTGGTTACATTTGTTTCACAGTTTGCAGAAAATCGAAAAGAACTGTGTCATCGATTTGACCACCCAGGAATGAAAATATTTCATTCTGAATTTTATGTTTTTTGCTATTTGGTGTTCTTTCTTCCTCTTGCTTTGTTTGCAGATTTTGTGGGGGTGTTGAAGAAATTATCCTTTCTTGTTGATTTTGGCACTTTCAGATGAAATGATTTGAAAACTCTTCCTGAATAATGTGAAGTGCTTGCTTGTTTAGGCTGCTTCGCTGCCCCTTTTTTCCTTATTCCTTTCCTCCAGCCTTCAGACAAGACAATGGAAATTTAACAGATGACGGCAGAAGGAAAGAGAGAACGAGAGGTCAGGCCAGGCAGGAGACTGAACTCTCAGCAATGCACTGGAGAACAGCAAGGGAGGTAATGCTCTGAGCTCCAAAGCTGCCTAAAACGTCGTGATTGATTTGCACCAGAGTGTGAACCGTGTTGTGTTAGTCCAGCAAAGGAAAAATGTCGTACAAAATACTTTCCAGGCAAGTTCTAACTGAGTTTCCCATTTCTGAGCTGTCGTTGGAGCGAATCAGGCAGCCCTGTCTGCTTGTTGTCAACTGCCTGTGTGTGACTTTTTTCATTTTGTGTGCCCCCATGGCTTAAGAAACTGGTTGGTGTCGCACACACCTGCTTTTCCAGGGCCGCACGGTGGCACATTGGTTAGCACTGCTGCCTCACAGCACCAGGGACCCAGGTTCGATTCCCAGCTTGGGTCACTGTCTGTGTGGAGTCCACACGTTCTCCCCATGTCTGCGTGGGCTTCCTCCGGGTGCTCCTGTTTTCTCCCACAGTCCAAAAGCCGTGCTGGTTAGGTGCATTGGCCGTGCTAAATTCTCCCCTCAGTGTACCCGAACAGGCGCCGGAGTTTGGCGACTAGGAGATTTTCACAGTAACTTCATTGCAGTGTTAATGTAAGCCTACTTGTGACACTAATAAATATAACTTAAAAGCTCACCTTAGGACAGCACGGTGGCACAGTGGTCAGCACTGCTACTTCACAGCGTCAGGGGCCCGGGTTCAAATCCTGCCTTGGGTGACTGTCTGTGTGGAGTCGGCACCTTCTTCCCGTGTCTGCGTGGGTTTCCTCCGGGTGCTCTGATTTCCTCCCACAGTCCGGTTAGGTTGATTGGCCATGTCCCTTTGTGTCCCAAGATATGTGGGTTAGATGGATTAGCCATGGTAAATATGTGGGGTTACGGAGATAGGGCACAGGAGAGGGCCTGGGTAAGATACACTGTCAGAAAGTCGGTGCAGACTTGAAGGGGCTGAATGGCCTCCTTCTGCACTGTAGAGATTCTATGACATAACTTGAAGCACATGCTTCAAGATGCAAGTGCACCACTCGCCTCGTTGGTATAGACAAAATAGGCATTCAGGGCCCAGACCTGAAACGGGCATCAGGCCTAGAGGGGCCTAGCCCTTGTATAATATTGGCTTGCTCTGAAAACAAACAATGCTGGACCACATACCTCAGGGAAATCAGGTCTAAGTGCAGTGTGTTCTCAATAGGAAAGCAAAATGCTGCCAATGCTGAAGATCTGGAATAGAAGCAAGAAATTATGGGAACGTTCCATCACCTGAGGACAAAGAAACAAAGTTAATATTTCGATTGATGAACCTACTACTGCAGGACCACTGCAGGGCACCAAGAGATAAAGTACATGTGTAAGAAGTGCTGGCCTAAATGCTGGAGCCATGAGAAGCAGGAGAGCACCCAAGGCCTGCTCGGTGAGGCTGCCAAGGTTCTAGAGTTACTAGTCCTGAGGGGAGCCCCACCTCCATGCCCCCTGTACTCCACCCCTACCCCACAATCGTCCTTAATTGGACATCAGGACTGGAGGCAGCCAATTAGGAGCCACATCTGGGAAAATAGTTCCCAGCAAGGGCAGGCCGGGATCCTCATCTGAGACCTGAAACCACTGGGAAACCCTGCCCAATATTTCTGGTCGATTAACTGTTTTTATATATTATGTAAGTCTGGTTATTTTGCCTCCTTGTGTCTCTGAGCTCCCACTTATTATTACAACAGAGCTTTTACATCAATCTTTCTTCTCCTTGCAGGACCCAATGTCAACTGGTCTCTGAGTAGTGTTACAGATCCTCCCAGCCTGTTCCGTCTGGCAACTGCTGCCTTCTCCCCAGGTTGTCATGGGGGCAACAAACAACAACACTGGCCTCTGCATACAATTCGAGCAGCTCTCGAGAATGCTCGTACCGATCAATTCAAAACGTCAAGGGCCAAAATCCAAGAGAAAATTAAAGCCAGCATCTTGGAAGCAGAGTCAGGACAACCACCATGCGATTCCGAGACCTTACAAACGTCACTGGGCACCTCCGGGAATCAGCCTCAAACAATAGCGCGAGGGACAAAGCACGGGAATATTTAGGTGACTTTCAGATCGCTGCCAGTCCCTTCCCAGCAAATGCCTCTGAGTGAGTGATAGGAGAAACACCGTAGCAGCATGCAGGCTTCGGCAGCCAGGGTAGGACAGTCTGTTCCTGGCACCCAGGGCGTTCCATTGGAAGTTGCACCACACCAATCTGGCAGCCAGCAGAATCACGAGGTAGTTCTCAATCAATCTCCACAGGAATTTACAGCACTTACTCCTTCCATTAGAGAATCAGTTAAGGGTGGTACATTTATCAATACATTTAACACAATGGGACAGCAGAATAATACAATGCATTATGTCATAACATGGTACAGAAGAAAAAGGCTGCATTCAACCTGATAAGAATCTTGCGATCATTGCTTTTTTGTTAACTTGCTATGATTTGCACTTAAAATTATGCAAAATGGAAAAGATTTCTCTGAATAGAAGCCAGCAGACAACCTCAGGTAAAATGTATTTACAACAATCTGAACTCGGTCCTTTGCATTCTCCTAAGTGTTGCCTCAAGGGAACAGATCCTACATAAGTGGTTCTTCCCAAGGCTGAGTTTGTTCCTGCTACTCATTTTACAATCGTCCAAATACATTATGGTGCAGCATGCATCGTATTGGGACAATTCTCGCAACCTGCCTTGGTACATAATGTAAAGTGAAAATCTTCTTTTCCCCCACTCCATGCACCGCACCAGAAAGGCAAATATCAAACGTTGTCGCTTTAAGAGTTCGAGTGTTCTATTATATTTCTCTGCATTATTGTGCCCCTTCCTGGAGGGATGTGGGGAGCTCTGCACAGATGTCGTCAAGCACATTCAGAGCAGGTAACACACGCTCCCCGCCAGCCAACCTTGTACTCTCCAACTGTTTCGAATTCTTGATTGCATCAAGATGTGGGCACCGTGAACATTCCAACAAAACAGGCGCTAACTTTACTTTTAGCTGGTCGTAGCAAAACATCTGGACTTTAATAGAGTGTGTATTCCATAAATAAAAGGGGAGGCATGCCCTACACTGGCTTGAAGGGAACTTGAGTGGAATCAATGGTGCCTTATGCTCTGAACAAAATAAAACCTCCTCTCCGGATACTTTTATATTCCCGTATGGAACTTCATCAATGAAAATAAATGACAAAATGGATCCTTTGTCACTTCTCTGATGCAGCCATAAATGAGAAACATATGAGCAGGAGGAAGCCATTCAGCCCCTTGAACCTGTTCAGCCTTTCATGGCTGATCGGAATCTTAACACCAACTACCCACGTTGCTTCATAGCCCCTTGTCAACCCTGGCAGAATATAACTGATAAAATCAGTTTTGAGATTTTCAATTGATCTCAATAGCTCTTTGGAGGAGAGAATTTCAGTTTCCTATTCGCCTTTGTGTGAAGAAATGTCTCCTGACATCGGCCTTGAATGCTCTTGTTCCAATGTGAAGGTTTGAACCCTTGTTTTGGAGTCGCCCCAACAGAGAAAATTTTGTCAACTCTGTCAAATCACCTAACCATCTTAAGCACCCCAACGAGTTCATCCCTATTTCTTCTTAGTCTCCTGTTAGCATGTGAAATGATCCATAGGTGCAGACATTTTATGTGGTGTTCGCTTTCACCAATACTGCTATTCAAATGGTTCCGGACCTGTTTTCATTGCTTGATACAGGGTCTCTTGTGAGCATTAAGCCTGGCACACACCGGGCTGGATTTTATAGTTTTTAGCAGAGTGGTGGAGGTGGGACAGAAAGTGAATGGTCTGCCCGTTCTCTCCCCCATTGTCTCAGCTCGGCGAATCACACGTTAGATGGCCAATTAGCAGCCGCCTAGTGGGAAAGTGGCCAATTAGCACTGCAAAGCGGGAGGGGGGGGGGGGGGTGGGTTCAGAGTCCAATCAGAAGTCATGACTGGGACATCATCATAACTATGAAGTCAGTCAGAGTTACAAATGAAAAGGTCCCCTGCTCTCTCCATCTCTCTTGGACAGTGGGACGAAACCGGAGCACCTGGAGGAAACCCATGCAGACACGGAGAGAATGTGCAAACTCCACACAGAGAGTGACCCGAGGCCGTAATTGAACCTGGGTCCCTGATGCTGTGAAGCAGCAGTGCTAACAACTGTGCCACTGTGCCACCTGAGCAAACCTGCTAATTGTTCATTAACGGAGAATAGTAGGCAAAAGAAAATGCCTTTAAATAGAGTCATAGAGGTTTACAGCGTGGAAACAGGCCCTTCGGCCAAAGCTTGCTCTGTACTTAAATATGGCCAACTAATGGCATAAGTGAATAAATAGAGAAAGAAAATGAATGCTCAAGGAATTAATACACAAAATTACTAACTGGTATGATCACATCCTCAAGTTATCAACTAGTCAGTCAGTGGTAGCTCTCACTATTGAATCAAGACAGTTGTGAGTCCAAGTGTTACTCCAAAGACTTGAGCACAAAATCTCGACTAACATTCCGGTTTGCAGCGCTGGCAGAGTGCCACACTTTTGGTGGCTCATTCTTTCATTAGGGCTTGATGAAGATGAAGATGAAAGATACGAGGTAAATGCCGGAATTTTATCACCCCGCCCGCCATGGGCATTGGAGTGGGCAAGAGGCGGACAATGGGAAGGTCCATTGACCGTGGGTGGGATTTTACTGTTTCGGGACAAGTGAGGCTGTAAAATCCTGCCAAAAATATTTATCAAACACCAGCAGTTAACAAACAGTTGCTGTCGACCTTTAAAGAGGTGCTGCATTTTTTTTTAAATAGCACTGTTTTAAATATAAATCAACATTATCCCATTGCCTTTTGGCTCTTGCTAAGCACAAATTGGCTGCCTCATTTCTTACATTCCAAGAGTCACTGCACTTCAAAATTATTCATGGGCTGTGACATAGCGTTAATGTTGCAGGACTAGTAATCCAGACACTTCTCTGGGGACATGGGTTCAAATCTCACCACAGCAACTGGTGGAATTTAAATTCAATTAATAAATCTGTAATAGAAAGCTCACCTTAGTAATGGTGACCATGAAACAATTTTTGGGTGGCACAGTGGTTAGCACTGCTGCCGCACAGCATCAGGGACCTGGGTTCAATTCTGACCTCAGATGACGGTGTGGAGTTTGCATGTTCTCCCCATGTCTTGTTTATTCCTGTTTGGAGCAAGAGTGGTAAGGGAATTGTGGCCAAACTATGACTTACAAGGTAAATTAGATATAGTATCAGCTTCAAGGAAAAAGCATACAAATTTGCAAGAAAAAGCAATAGGCCTGAGGATTGGGAGCAGTTTAAAATTTAGCAAAGGAGGACCAAGGGATTGATTAAGAAGGGGAAAATAAAGTATGAAAGTAAGCTAGCGGGAAACATAACAACTGACTGTAAAAATTTCTATAGATACATAAGGAGAAAAAGATTGACAAAAACGACTGTCGGTGCCTTAGAACATAGAACAGTACAGCACAGAACAGGCCCTTCAGCCCACGATGTTGTGCCGAGCTTTATCTGAAACCAAGATCAAGCTATCCCACTCCCTATCATCCTGGTGTGCTCCATGTGCCTATCCAATAACCGCTTAAATGTTCCTAAAGTGTCTGACTCCACTATCACTGCAGGCAGTCCATTCCACACCCCAACCACTCTCTGCATAAAGAACCTACCTCTGATATCCTTCCTATATCTCCCACCACGAACCCTATAGTTATGCCCCCTTGTAATAGCTCCATCCACCCGAGGAAATAGTCTTTGAACGTTCACTCTATCTATCCCCTTCATCATTTTATAAACCTCTATTAAGTCTCCCCTCAGCCTACTCCGCTCCAGAGAGAACAGCCCTAGCTCCCTCAACCTTTCCTCATAAGACCTACCCTCCAAACCAGGCAGCATCCTGGTAAATCTCCTCTGCACTCTTTCCAGCGCTTCCACATCCTTCTTATAGTGAGGTGACCAGAACTGCACACAATATTCCAAATGTGGCCTCACCTTACAGTCAGAAATGGGGGAATTTCATAATGGGGAATAAAGAAATTGCTAAGGAATTAAATTTGTACTTTGCTTCAGTCTTCACAAAAGAAGACATGAATAATTTACCAGAAGTGCTGAGAGAAACATGCTTTAGTGAGGAGATGGAGGAAATTAGCATGAATATGAAGGGGTAACCAAGAAGGTAGATGAGGGCAGTGCAGTTGATGTTGTCTACATGGACTTTAGCAAGGCCTTTGACAAGGTACCATATGGTAGGTTGTTGCATAAAGTTATATCTCACAGGATCCAGGGTGAGGTCGCCAAATGGATACAAAATTGGCTTGATGACAGACGACAGAGGGTGGTTGTAGAGGGTTGTTTTTCAAACTGGAGGCCTGTGACCAGTGGTGTGCCTCAGGAAGCAGTGCTGGGTCCACTGTTATTTATCATTTATATTAATGATTTAGATGAGAATTTAGTGGATTCCACCATGGATAGTAAGTTTGCAGATGATACCAAGATTGGTGGCATAGTGGACAGTGAAGAAGGTTATCTAGGATTGCAACGGGATCTTGATCAATTGGGCCAGTGGGCTGACAAATGGAAGATGGAGTTTAATTTAGATAAATGTGAGGTGATGCAGTTTGGTGGATCGAACCAAGGCAGGGCTTACTCAGTTAATGGTAGGGCATTGGGGAGAGTTACAGAACAAAGAGATCTAGGGGTACAGGTTCATAGCTCCTTGAAAGTGGCATCACAGGTGAACAGAGGGTGAAGAGCGCATTCTGCATGCTTAGTTTCATTGGTCAGAACATTGAACACAGGAGTTGGGATGTCTTGTTGAAATTGTACAAGACATTGGTAAGGCCACACTTGGAATACTGTGTACAGTTCTGGTCACCCTATTATAGAAAGGATATTATTAAACTAGAAAGTGTGTAGAAAAGATTTACTAGGATGTTACCGGGACTTGATGGTTTGAATTATAAAGAGAGGCTGGATAGACTGGGACTTTTTCCTCTGGAGCATAGAAGGCTTAGGGGTGATCCGATAGAGATCTATAAAATAATGAGGGGCATAGATCAGCTAGATAGTCAATATCATTTCCCAAAGGTAGGGGAGTCTAAATCTAGAGGGCATAGGCTTAAGGTGAGAGGGGAGAGGTACAAAAGGGTCCAGAGGGGCAATTTTTTCACACAGAGGGTGGTGAGTGTCTGGAACAAGCTCCCAGAGGTAGTAATAGAGGCGGGTACAATTCTGTCTTTTAAAAAGCATTTAGACAGTTACACGGGTAAGATGGGTAGAGAGGGATACGGGTCAAACACGGGCAAATGGGACTAGCTTTGGGGTTAAAAAAAAGGGTGGCATGGACAAGTTGGGCCGAAGGGCCTGTTTCCATGCTATAAACCTCTATGAGAAATGGTTTTGGGGAAATCGATGGGATTGAAGGTAGATAAATCTCCAGGTCCTGATAATCTTCATCCCAAAGTACTTAAGGAAGTGGCCCTGGAAATAATAGATCCATCCCTGGTTATTTTCTAAAATTCTTGGGACCCTGGACTGGTTCCTACAGATTGGAGGGTGGCTAATGTAAGCCCATTATTCAAAAAGGGAGGTAGAGAGAAAACAGGGAACTATAGACCAGTGAGACTAACGTCGGTACTGGGGAAGTTGCTAGAGTCCATTATCAAGGATTTCATAACTCGGCATTTGGAAAGCAGTTGTATAATCACACAAAGTCAGCATGGATTTACAGAAGGGAAATCATGCTTGACAAATCTATTGGAATTTTTTGAGGATGTAACTAGTAGAGTTGACCGAGGAGAACCAGTGGATGTGGTTTATTTAGACTTTCAAAAGGCTTTCGACAAGGTCTTACATAACAGACTACTATGTAAAATTAAAGCACATGGGATTGCAGGTAATGTTCTGAGATGGAGAGAAAGTTGGTTAGCAGATAGGAAGCAAAGAGTTGGCATAAATGGGTCTTTTTCTGATTGATAGTCAGTGACTAGTGGGGTTCCACAGGGATCTGTGCGAGGACCCCAACTGTTCACATTATATATTAATGATTTGGAAGAGAGAACTGAATGTATTATCTCCGAATTTGCAGATGATACAAAGTTAGGTGGAAGGCTGAGCTATGAGGAGGATGCTGGGATGCTTCAGCGTGATTTGGACAGGCTGAGTGTGTGGGCATCTGCATGGCAGGTGCAGTATAATGTGGATAACTGTGAGGTTATCCACTTTGGTAGCAAAAATAGGAAGACAGAATATTACTTGAATGGATGTGAATTGAGAAAGATGGATACTCAACGAGACCTTGGAGTCCTCGTCACTGAAAGTAAGTAAAGGAGGCAAATGGTATGTTGGCCCTCATAGCAAGAGGATTTGAGGGATAGGGATGTTTTGCTGCAATTGTATAGGACATTGGTGAGGCCACATCTGGAGTATTGTGTGCAGTTTTGGTGTCCTTATCTGAGGAAGGATGCCCCTGCTACAGAGGGAGTACAGCGAAGGTTTACCAGGCTGATTTCTGGGATGGCAGGTCTGTCATATGAGGAGAGATTAAGCCGGTTAAGATTATATTCACTGGAGTTTAGAAGAGTGAGAGGGGATCTCATAGAAACTTATAAAATTCTAACAGGGTTAGACAGGGTAGATTCAGAAAGAATGTTCCTGATGGTGGGGGAGTCTAGAACCAGGGGTCATAGTTTGAGGATAAGGGGTAAACCTTTTAGAACTGAGATGAGGAGAAATTTCTTCACCCAGAGGGTGGTGAATCTGTGGAATTCACTACCACAGAAAGTAGTTGAGGCCAAAACGTTGTCTGATTTCAAGAAGAAATTAGATAAAGCTCTTTGGGCTAAAGGGATCAAAGGATATGGGAGGGAGGATCAGGATATTGAATTCGATGATCAGCCATGATCAAAATGAATGGCAGAGCAGACTCAAAGGGCCGAATGGCCAACTCCTGCTTCTAGTTTCTATGTCTGCTTGGGTTTCATCTGGGAGTTCTGGTTTCCTCCCACAGTCATAGCGATGTGCGGGTCAGGTTGATTGGCCATGCTAAATTAGTGTCAGAGAGATTAGATGGATAAATACGTGGAGTTACGGGGATAGGGCCTGGGTGGGATTGTTGTTGGTGCAGGCTCGATGGGCTGAATGGCCTGTTTCTGCACTGTAGGGATTCTATGATTCTATGACATCATGAAAGGTGCTTTAGAAATGCAAGTTCATTTTTTATTGTTGGGGAAAGCCAGCCTAACTCATAAATCTTTATTCGACGTGAAGCTAAATAAAGATTTGCCATGAGTGTGGTTCTTTGTAAATTGGGAGGGCTGCACAGTAAAATAGAACAGAAATTGTATGAAAGGACCCGTTGCAAATGGGCACTGAAAATATGGAACGCGAGCATGGTCTGCAACTGCATTATCAGACTTAATGAGCCTTGCACAGAATATATGTTCAGCATCTGTCTGAGCACTTGCAATCTGCGCTATCTGTGTGGTGTTTGCACATTCTCCCCCTGTCTGCGTGGGTTTCCTCCGGGTGCTCCGGTTGCCTCCCACAGTCCAAAGATATGCAGGTTAGGTTTATTTGCCATGATAAATTGTCCCTTAGTGTCCCAAGGTTAGGGGAATTAGTGGGGTAAATATGTGGGGTTACAGGGATAGGGCCTGAGTAAGATGTTCTGTTGGAGAGTTACTGCCTCCTTCTCCACTGTAGGGATTCTATGATGATTCTACACTTAAAGGGCACTTAGCACAACGGACACTGAGTGGATCAGTACTGCACACCACTTTATCAGTCCTTATTAATCGAAATAAGTAGTTCTAGTGCAGTGATGGGGTGAATGGCCACTACTTTTTCCATGCTCTGTTCTTAGACCATAAGACATAGGAGCGGAAGTAAGGCCATTCGGCCCATCGAGTCCACTCCACCATTCAATCATGGTTGATTTCAACTCCATTTACCCGCTCTCTCCCCATAGCCTTAATTCCTCGAGAAATCAAGAATTTATCAATTTCTGTCTTGAAGACGCTCAACGTCTCGGCCTCCACAGCCCTCTGTGGCAATGAATTCCACAGACCCACCACTCTCTGGCTGAAGAAATTTCTCCTCATCTCTGTTCTAAAGTGACTCCCTTTTATTCTAAGGCTGTGCCCCCGCGTCCTAGTCTCCCCTGTTAATGGAAACAACTTCCCTACGTCCATCCTATCTAAGCCGTTCATTATCTTGTAAGTTTCTATCAGATCTCCCCTCAACCTCCTAAACTCCAATGAATATAATCCCACGATCCTCAGACGTTCATCGTATGTCAGGCCTACCATTCCTGGGATCATCCGTGTGAATCTCCGCTGGACCCGCTCCAGTGCCAGTATGTCCTTCCTGAGGTGTGGGGCCCAAAATTGCTCACAGTACTCCAAATGGGGCCTAACCAGTGCTTTATAAAGCCTCAGAAGTACATCCCTGCTTTTGTATCCCAAGCCTCTTGAGATAAATGACAACATTACATTTGCTTTCTTAATTACGGACTCAACCTGCAAGTTTACCTTTAGAGAATCCTGGACTAGGACTCCCAAGTCCCTTTGCACTTTAGCATTATGAATTTTGTCACCGTTTAGAAAATAGTCCATGCCTCTATTCTTTTTTCCAAAGTGTACGACCTCGCACTTGCCCACGTGCGACCTCGCACTTCTTCTTCTTGTTCCATCTCTCCCATTGCCTCTCCCCATGCACATATTTATATTCCAGTCCCCAAACAACACTGAAAGCCATAGCTCTCTTCCAACACTGAGACAATACAAACTGACTGCAATTGAAAATATAATGAGGTTATTATCTTTGAACCTGAAAGGCTGGTGGTACAGGGTTTTCTTCAGGAATATACTAGGTTAAAAGTATTGCAGTCCATGAATACAAACCAAGCATTGGATTCCTCAGGGTGACTTGACACTCAGCTTTGGCCTTTCTAGAATACCGTCCAGGCCATGTATTTGCAGATTTATATGCATCAGGTTTTCTGAAGAAATCTTTGCATTCCCTCATGCCAATGTGTTCCAAATTTTGCATTTCATAGAGGCCCAGTGCAGTGAGGGCATGTGTTCAATGGTGGAATTTAAATTCAATTGGCAAAGTTAGTCTCAGTAATGGTGAAAACCCATCTGATTCACTAATGCCGTTTAGGGAAGGAAATCTGCCATCCTTACCAGGTCTGGCCTACATGTGGCTCCAGATCCACAGCAATGTGGTTGACTCTCAAATGCCCTCTGAAATGGCCGAGCAAACCACTCAGTTCAAGGGGCAATTAGAGATGGGCAACAAATGCTGCCATTCCCAGTGACGCTCACATCCAGGAAAGAAGTATTCTAAAAGTCTCATTTTGTAAGATTATCAACTTTGCATTTTAAAGTCATTGTTGTTGTAATTTATATCTTGTATTTGCACAGAGCCTTTATTGCGCTGAGGTAGAGAATGGCCCACGTGTCGCCTTTCCAGAAACGAAGGCCCTTCATTAACAACAGATGGGCAAGAGACATTTTAGAACATTGTTGAAAGTAGGGGCACCATGTTCTCCCAGTGTCCTGTTCAATATTTCTCCCTCAGTTAGATTCACTAATGTCCTTTAGGGAAGGAAATTTGCCGTCCTTACCTGGTCTGGCCTACATCTGACTCAAGAGCCACAGCAATGTGGTTGATTCTCAGGGATGGCCAATAAATGCTGGCCCCTTACAGACCATTGGATGCTGTGATACACCTTGAAGCCCACGTCCCATGAATGAATTTTTTAAAAATTGACCTACTGTTTGCCATAAAATGGCTTCCAAAATGACTGCATTGCACTTCAAATTCATGATAGATGAATCCTTCAGACAAGGTTCAAGATACATGTGTATTTCCCACCTCACTCATGTCTCCTTCCGCTATTACACATCTCCTGAAGGACAATAGGCAGAGGCCAGGCAGCTCGCACTTTGATCTTGGCCTGGTGTCAGGAGCAGTGCACAAGGCTAATCTCCACATCCATCTCACATTCACACCCTCAGCCTTCCTCCCCTGCTCGATGATGCGATAGCGTTGAACCATCACTGGATCTGGCATCAAGACATGGAACATTTCCAGTGATTCTGCAAAGATTACCTCAACAAAGCAGTTCAGGATGCAAGCGGGAACTGGAAACAGTACGACGCAAAGTGAGTCAGCAAGTTGATGACATCTCCTGCCAGGTAGGAAACGGGTTCTCAAGTTTCTTTTTCCTTTTTTTGCTATATAATTGATGTGGGTTAGTGGTGCTATAACACTCCACCCAGCTCTTCCCTTCTCTAAATCCTTAACGTTTAACCCCTTACAAGCCATTGGATGCTGTGATACACCTATAGAATCATAGAGTCATAAAATCTCTACAGTGCAGAAGGAAGCCATTTGGCCCATCGAGTCTGCACCATCCACAATCCCACCCAGGCCCTATTCCTGTAACCACACATATTTACCCTGCTAAACCCCTGACACTAGAATGAATTTAGCATGGCCCTAACCTGCACATCCTTGGACTGTGGGAGGAAACCAGAGCACCCGGAGGAAACCCACGCAGACACGGAGAGAATGTGCAAACTCCACGCAGACCGGACCTGAGGCTGGAATTGAACCCGGGTCACTGGCGCTGTGAGGCAGCAGTGCTAACCACTGTGCCTCTGAAACAACTAGTATTTAAATTTTACCAAAGCTCAGAATGACCGATCTTAAACAGAATCCAACACTCATTAGAGGCAACTAATCTAAAACAGGGCTACTAAATTCAATAGAAATACTATTCATATTTGACAGGATTTACTTGCATTGGAGGCGGTTGAGCGAATGTTCACCACATTGCTCCCTTGCTTAAGAGATTTGTCCTATGATAGAGGATGAGTAAATTGGGTTTATATTCTCTGGAGTTTAGAAGAATGAGAGATGATCTGATTGAAACATATTTGATTCTGAATGGGCTTGATAGGGTTGACGTTGAGAGATTGTTTCTGCTGGTCGGGGAATCTAAAACACAGAGCAACAATCTCAGGATAAGGGACGGGTCATTTAGGATTGAGATGAGGATAAATTACTTCACTCAAAGGGCTGTGAATGTTTTGGAATTCTTCATGCCAGAGGGTGGTGGATGCTCCATCATTAAATATAGTCAAGGCTGTGATAGACTGATCTCGCAAGACAATGTTTCCCAAATTGGGTTCCAACAAACCCTGGTGTTCTGGAGGGGACATCCAGGGGTTCTGCAGTAGATCTGGCCATTGTAAATTTAAATAAACTCCTCTTCCATTTGTCCAATTGGAGACAGTTTTCACCCTGCATCGGCTACTGATAGGCTCACTATCAACAGCCAATGCACTGAGAAACCAGCCCTCTGATTGGATGAAGTGGAAATAGTGGCAAAATTAGTATTCAAAGTTCCAAAGAGCGAGAGTGAAGGTGAGTGGACTGTGGAGAGAGATAAGCAGCAGCCACAGGGTGGAAATGGGAAGCAACATGGGGCAGGAGGGGAAGTTGCCACAGAGCGAGGTAGGTACCAGGCAATGGGGCGGGAGGGGAATCTGCCATGGAGCGAGCGAGGTAATGGCCCTGGAGTAAGGGAGGAAGCAGTCATGGAACAAGGCAGAGAGGTGTGAGTGCTTGTATGAGAGAGAGAGGTGAGTATGGCTGACAGATAGTAAGGTGAGAGTTTAAGTGTATATGTGTGTGTGAGAGAGAGCTGGTGAGAATGTGTGTGTACAAGAGAGAGGTGAGAGTGTGTGTGTGTGTGTGCATGTGAGAGAGAGCATGAGGTGAGAGTGTGAATGTGTGAGAGAAAGAGGTCAGAGTGAGTTTGAAAGAGGGGTGGGAAAGTATGTGTGAGAGAGAGATATGTGTGAGGGAGTGCGAGATGAGTGTGTGACAGAAAGAGGCAAGAGTGTGAGTGTATATGTGTATGAGAGAAGTGAGAGTGTGTGTGCGAGAGAGGTGAGAGTATGATTTTGTTTCTGCAAGTGAGAGAGAGATGAGTGTGTGTGGATGTATGTGTGTGAGAATGAGGTATGTATGTGAGAGCGAGAGGTGATAGTGCGAGGGAAAAAGGTGAGTGTGAATGTGAGAGGAGAGTGTGAGGGAAAGAGGTGAATGTGTATGTGAGAGAGGAGAGTGTGTATGTGAGAGAGGGGAGTGTATGTGAGAGAGGAGAGTGTGTATGTGAGAGAGGGGAGTGTGTATGTGAGAAAGGTGAGTGTGTATGTGAGAGAGGGGAGTGTGTATGTGAGAAAGTTGAGTGTGTATGTGAGTGTGTGTGTGTGAGAGAGAGGGGAGTGTGTATGTGAGAGAGTGTGTGTGTGTGAGAGAGGGGAGTGTGTATGTGAGAGAGGGGAGTGTGTATGTGAGAGAGTGTGTGTGTGAGAGAGGGGAGTGTGTATGTGAGAAAGCTGAGTGTGTATGTGAGAGAGGTGAGTGTGTATATGAGAAAGGTGAATGTGTATGTGAGAGAGTGTGTGTGTGTGAGAGAGGGGAGTGTGTATGTGAGAGAGGGGAGTGTGTGTGTGAGAGAGGGGAGTGTGTGTGTGAGAGAGGGGAGTGTGTGTGTGAGAGAGGGGAGTGTGTGTGTGAGAGAGGGGAGTGTGTGTGTGAGAGAGGGGAGTGTGTGTGTGAGAGAGGGGAGTGTGTGTGTGAGAGAGGGGAGTGTGTGTGTGAGAGAGGGGAGTGTGTGTGTGAGAGAGGGGAGTGTGTGTGTGAGAGAGGGGAGTGTGTGTGTGAGAGAGGGGAGTGTGTGTGTGAGAGAGGGGAGTGTGTGTGTGAGAGAGGGGAGTGTGTGTGTGAGAGAGGGGAGTGTGTGTGTGAGAGAGGGGAGTGTGTGTGTGAGAGAGGGGAGTGTGTGTGTGAGAGAGGGGAGTGTGTGTGTGAGAGAGGGGAGTGTGTGTGTGAGAGAGGGGAGTGTGTGTGTGAGAGAGGGGAGTGTGTGTGTGAGAGAGGGGAGTTTGTGTGTGAGAGAGGGAAGTTTGTGTGTGAGAGAGGGGAGTTTGTGTGTGAGGGAGGGGAGTTTGTGTGTGAGAGAGGGGAGTGTGTGTGTGAGGGAGGGCAGTGTGTGTGTGAGAGAGGGCAGTGTGTGTGTGAGAGAGGGCAGTGTGTGTGTGAGGGAGGGGAGTGTGTGTGAGGGAGGGGATTGTGTGTGTGAGAGTGTGTGTGTGTGAGGGAGGGGAGTGTGTGTGTGAGGGAGGGGAGTGTGTGTGTGAGGGAGGGGAGTGTGTGTGTGAGGGAGGGGAGTGTGTGTGTGAGAGAGGGGAGTGTGTGTGTGAGAGAGGGGAGTGTGTGTGTGAGAGAGGGGAGTGTGTGTGTGAGAGAGGGGAGTGTGTGTGTGAGAGAGGGGAGTGTGTGTGTGAGAGAGGGGAGTGTGTGTGTGAGAGAGGGGAGTGTGTGTGTGAGAGAGGGGAGTGTGTGTGTGAGAGAGGGGAGTGTGTGTGTGAGAGAGGGGAGTGTGTGTGTGAGAGAGGGGAGTGTGTGTGTGAGAGAGGGGAGTGTGTGTGTGAGAGAGGGGAGTGTGTGTGTGAGAGAGGGGAGTGTGTGTGTGAGAGAGGGGAGTGTGTGTGTGTGAGAGGGGAGTGTGTATGTGAGAGAGGGGAGTGTGTGTGTGTGAGAGAGGGGAGTGTGTGTGTGAGAGAGGGGAGTGTGTGTGTGAGAGAGGGGAGTGTGTATGTGAGAGAGGGGAGTGTGTATGTGAGAGAGGGGAGTGTGTATGTGAGAGAGGTGAGTGTGTATGTGAGAGAGTGTGTGTGTGTGAGAGAGGGAAGTGTATGTGTGAGGGAGGGGAGTTTGTGTGTGAGAGAGGGGAGTGTGTGTGTGAGAGAGGGGAGTTTGTGTGTGAGAGAGGGGAGTGTGTGTGTGAGAGAGGGGAGTGTGTGTGTGAGAGAGGGGAGTGTGTGTGTGAGAGAGGGGAGTGTGTGTGTGAGAGAGAGGAGTGTGTGTGTGAGGGAGGGGATTGTGTGTGTGAGAGAGGGGAGTGTGTGTGTGAGAGAGGGCAGTGTGTGTGTGAGAGAGTGTGTGTGTGTGAGGGAGGGGAGTGTGTGTGTGAGGGAGGGGAGTGTGTGTGTGAGGGAGGGGATTGTGTGTGTGTGAGGGAGGGGAGTGTGTGTGTGAGAGAGGGGAGTGTGTGTGTGAGGGAGGGGAGTGTGTGTGTGAGAGGGGAGTGTGTGTGTGTGAGAGGGGAGTGTGTGTGTGAGAGAGGGGAGTGTGTGTGTGAGGGAGGGGAGTGTGTGTGTGAGGGAGGGGAGTGTGTGTGTGAGGGAGGGGAGTGTGTGTGTGAGGGAGGGGAGTGTGTGTGTGAGGGAGGGGAGTGTGTGTGTGAGGGAGGGGAGTGTGTGTGTGAGGGAGGGGAGTGTGTGTGTGAGGGAGGGGAGTGTGTGTGTGAGGGAGGGGCGTGTGTGTGTGAGGGAGGGGAGTGTGTGTGTGAGGGAGGGGAGTGTGTGTGTGAGGGAGGGGAGTGTGTGTGTGAGGGAGGGGAGTGTGTGTGTGAGGGACGGGAGTGTGTGTGTGAGGGAGGGGAGTGTGGATGCATGTGTGTCTGATATGACAACCCAGTTCTCCAGCAGCACTCCAAATATTAAATGCATTTGTGAGCAAAAGAAACAGTATCACGCCTCCCATTAAAAGTGAGAAAAAGAAGGTAAGACAGAAATATTTTGTTGAATAAGAGAACTTTTTAATTATATTAAATATATATAAGAAATAAAAAATAATTTTATAAATTTGTTTTTGTACCTATTGCTCAAAAACAATCAAGTTTTTGTGGTTTAATTGTTCAACATAATAAGAATGTTTCTTAGGGGGTTCCATCAGAATTCTTGGGAGGTTAAAAGAGTTCCATGGCTGGAAAAGTTTGGGAAGATCCGTCTCAGGGAATCAAAAGGAATGTGTGGGAAAATGGAGTTGAAGCCTGAGATCAGCCATGAAGGTATTGAATGGTGGAGCAGGCTTGATGGTCTATTCCTGCTGCTGTTCTTTGAGTGTTTCTGTAAAAAGAGACACTCACTCAAAGCTTTTTGTATGGCACTCATCAGAACAGATGCAAGAATATCCAATTTCAAAGCGAGCAACAAGTTACACTGCACGAGGAAAGGGTGCTGATTAGTTGGCAAGTTGACTCTGATTGATCAGAGGAATGCACCAGGAAACTACAGGTCTATGATAAAATACAGGTCTATGAATTTGGCGCTATCTTCTTCCCTTGTGAAGAAATTTGAAACATACTCATTTATTACTCAGTAATATTTATTACTTCAGCCATTCCCAATGTTCCCATCTGTAAATTCCCGATTTATCTCCTTTTACTCTTTTACTATTTGTATGTGGAGAGAAGGTGTTTGGATTCCCTTTCATGCTAGCTACCATCGTCTTTTGATGCTGTCTCTTTGTCCCTTTTCACTCTTACATTTCATCCGCTCTGAACTTTTATATTCAGCCTGGCTCTCAGGTGCCTGACATTGTCATACAGCCCCTTTTCTGCTTCATCTTAGTCTTAATCTCTTTCATCATCAAGGAGCTCTTGACTTTGGTTTTCCCCCTTGTGGGAATGTATCTTGACAGTGGAACAACTATCTCCTCTTTAAAGGTAGCCTATTACTCTGTTACGGCTTTGTCTTATATGAATTTAGCTAAGACAGATCCATTTTTCACCACTGAGTTTGGCCCTCCTCCAATTAGGTATTTTTACTCTGGATTGCCCCTTATCCTTTTCCATAGTCATCCCAAACCCTATGATATTATGATAGCTGTTTCCTAAAATGTTTCCCTACTGACACTTGATCCATTTAATCCAGTTCATTCCCCAGACCTGGCAATGCCTCCTCCCTCAATGGGTTCAGTTAGTAGTCTCACAACACCAGGTTAAAGTCCAGCAGGTTTATTTGGTAGCACGAGCTTTCGGAGCGCTGCTCCATCATCAGGTGAGTACAGGATTTGTTTCACAAACAGGACATATATAGACACAAACTCAATTACAAGATAATGGTTGGAATGCAAGTCTTAACAGGTAATCAAGTCTTTACAGGTGCAGACAATGTGAAGTGTCTTCAATGCGAGGTCTTGGAAAATCTCACTAACTGTCCTGGCTTGAGACAATTCACACCTCTTTAACCTGTGCTTAACCCTCTCTTCACTTGCACTGTCTGCACCAATAAAGACTTGATTACCTGTTAAGACTCACATTCCAACCATTATCTTGTAATTGAGTTTGTGTCTATATATACCCTGTTTGTGAAACAAATCCTGCACTCACCTGATGAAGGAGCAGTGCTCCGAAAGCTCGTACTACCAAATAAACCTGTTGGACTTTAATCTGGTGTTGTGAGACTACTTACTGTGCCTACCCCAGTCCAACGCCGGCAACTCCAAATCATGCCTCAATGGGTTGGAAACATACTGATCAAAAGAATTCTCCTGAACTCAGTTCAAAAACATAATTCCCCTCTCTATCCTTTAACTAAAGGTCATTCATCCTAACCTACATTAAGATAATTCAAGATGCCTCATTATGTATTCTATTGTTGTTGCACCTCTCTGTATCTACTCTGCAACTTTGCTCCTCTATATCTTTCCCACCAGTTGGTGCCCTATAAAAGCTACCCGGTAGTGTAATGGCATCTCTATTTTTTTATCTCTAACCAAACTGGTTCATTTTTGACCCCTTTTGAAGATTCTCTCTCTCCAGTATTGGAATATTCCTGGAGGATGGGAGAATAGGGGTGGGGTTTCTGAGGGCTGGCAGATTCTTGGGACTGGGGGGAAAGGGTTGGAGACTCCCCCTACCCAGAACAAAACTAGTCCTGAGAAGGCCTGATCCAGGATTCAGGATGAAAGGTCATGGAAAATCTGTGATGGTTGGTCACCCTGACTGCCATGCTCCTCGTTTTTTACCTTGCCTATCTTTCCTGAACACCTTGTATCCTGGAAAGCCAGTCCTGCCCTTTCTTTTAACTAGGCTTATAACCATAACATTCTATTACCATGCAGATATCTGCACCTTCAACTCACCAACCTTATTTCACCTACATGCAAAGTAAACCTAATTTACACCTTATTGCACTCCCTCTTAGTCTCACCCCACCTGACACCTTACTATCTTAGTATTTTTGGAAAAAGAGACATGTTGTCAAAGTTTTTTGTCTTGCATCCATCAGGGCAGTTGCTGAGAACACCAATAGTAAAGGGTGAGGTGGAAATGCTGGCATTGGACTGGGGTGGGCACAGTAAGAAGTTTCACAATACCAGGTTAAAGTCAAACAGGTTTATTTGGAATCACAAGCTTTCGGAGCACCTCTCCTTCATCAGGTGAGTCACCTAATGAAGGAACAGTGCTATGAAAGCTCATGAGTCCAAATAAACCAATTGGGCTTTAACCTGGTGTTGTGAGACTTCTTAATAGTAAAAGGAACAACTATTTATACTGTATGAGGAGAGAGAGCTGATCAGTCTTTTCTCATGAAGTATAAATTGTTGTTCCTTTTACTATTGGTATTCCTGCAAATTGTCCTGATGAGTGACTGAGAAAACTCAATACTTGAGTTCTATAATACCAAACAACTACTTCACTATTTCTTACGCTAATGCTATCTGCCTGTCCCAGTCCTTTATGTACCTTGTTTCTCTTTTCTAATGTTACATCCTATTCCCATTCCCCAGCAAAATCAGTTTAAACCCTCCCTACAGCACCAGCAAACCGTCCCAGGAGGCTGTTGATCCCAATTCTGTTCAGATGCTATCAGTGGCCTGGCAAGGTCCCACCTCCCCTCGAGCTGGTCCCGATGTCCCACAAATCTGAAGTCCCCTCTCCTGCACTATCTCCTGTTCCAGTTTCGAATGATTTAAGATTTAATCACATACAGGTGCTTCCCTCTCCTCATTTTTAAAGAATGTCATTATTAACATTTAGCTCTCTGTCAGGCGAGCCCTTAAGTACCATATAACTCACTCACACTGCCCTGCTGAGTCTCCGACTGCACAGAGAGCGCGCGTACACCTGAGAGATTATTCATTCTTACTGACTGAGCTCATGCAACCAAAATATTGGAAAAGTAGATTTATAGTGCAGTTAATGTGTTTAATTTTAGATATTTCCTTCTAAAGCCAAGTTTCAATCTGCTGTACTCCTCTAACCAGCTTGGCCCCTTGTTAAATTGTACCAACGATTCCACTCTGAACTGCAGGGCAGGCTCCGGATAATGTCCTGTGTGTCAAATAAACATCCCTTGATGACTTTGAAAAAGTGGGGCTGTCAAGGTGGCAGCCTTGTATTTATGAGTGGCACTGATGGGACTGATCCAGACCAAGGGTTCACCGTGGTGTGTGGTTCAAATATCAATAAACACAAGCCACCAATTAGCAGGTTAGGAGTAAGTGCATCAGCTGGTTCTTTTCCCCCGGGGGGGAGTCAGACTTTTGGAATAAATTACAATAGAAGGCAGTCAAGGGATAACAACGTAAGCATGGAAGAAATTGAGGCAGGAGAAGGCCATTCTGCCCCTTGCACCACCAGTCACCACCTACTGCCATCAGACTCTTGAATGGACCTACCTTGCATTAAGTTTATCTTTCTCTACACCCTAACTATGAATGTAACACTACATTCTGCACTCTCTCCTTTCCTTCTCTATGAACGGTATGTTTTGTCAGTATAGTGCACGAGAAACAATATTTTTCACTATATACTAATATATGTGACAAAAATAAAATAAGATCAAAATCTAATCAAATCAGTGCGATCATTGATGATTACCTCACTTTCTCCCTCCCTTCAATTCTCATACCTTGATTGCCCTGAGAGATCAGAAATTTGCCTCAGTCTTGTGTTTATGGGGGAGGCAATGGCCTAGTGGTATTATCACTAGACAATTAATCCAGAAACTCAGCGAATGTTCTGGGGACCCGGGTTCGAATCCCACCACGGTAGATAGTGGAATTTGAATTCAATAAACAAACCTGGAATTAGGAATCTACTGATGACCATGAAACCATTGACGATTATTAGAAAAACCCATCTGGTTCACTAATGTCCTTTAGGGAAGGAAATCTGCCGTCCTTACCTGGTCTGGCCTACATGTGACTCCAGAGCCACGGCAATGTGGTTGACTCTCAACTGCCCTCGGGCAACTTGGGATGGGCAATAAATGCTGGCCAGCCAGCGACACCCATGTCCCATGAATGAATTTTTTAAAAAGACAGCACAGGGGCATCCACAGCCCCCTTGGGCAGACAATCCCGAGTGTAGACTCAGAGTGTCGACCCTAAATTATCAATCCCTTATTCTGAGGCTGTGCTTCATCAGGGGAAACAATCTTTCTACCATCCCCTTATGAATCTTCTTTGTTCTTTTTCCATCGATTCGTCGACATTTACAGCACCAAAGGAGGGAATTCGGCCCATCATGTCCATGCCAGCAGCATGCCATTTGTCTTCCCAATTGTGTGTTGTACCAGCACACCAACTTTCTCCATTCATGATTTGGTGGAGATGGCACTGTTAACTGGAAGTTGAAGTATAGACCAGCTAATGACGAGAAGACTCGAGGGACTGGGTGACCTTTTCCTGTTCCTGTCAAAGTTGATTCAAGAGTCCTTGGCTGGAAATTTCTGGCAGTTCCAGCCAGCGGGATCTTTCAGTCCTGCCAACGGCAGCCCCCGCCCCTACCCCTCCCCCCCCCCACCCCACCCCCACAGCAGATTCCCTGGTGGCAGAGGGTGTGATAACAGGACAGCAGCAGGATAGGAAGATCCCACAGCCAGTTCATGGTGGGCCGCATCCACCATGGGGGCGGGGTGAATTGAAAAATCCACCCCCTTATCTTTGAAGATAGAAGAGATTGAGGAACATGGGTGGGTAAGCAAATCTGTAATGACAGGGGCAATCTTGGTTGGATAAGCGTCTTTACATGTTTAGAAAAAGTGATATATTTTTACAACTGTTCATAGAGTCTTAGAATCATGGAAACCCTACAGTGCAGAAAGAGGCCATCTGGCCCATCGAGTCTGCACCAACCACAATCCCACCCAGACCCTACCCCCATATCCCTACACATTTATCCGCTAACCCCTCTAACCTACGCATCTCAGGACACTAAGGGGCAATTTTAGCATGGCCAATCAACCTAACCCACACATCTTTGGACTGTGGGAGGAAACCCGAGTACCCGGAGGAAACCCACGCAGACATGAGGAGAATGTGCAAACTCCACACAGACAGTGACCCGAGCCGGGAATCGAACCCAGGTTCCTGGAGCTGTGAAGCATGTGTTCTAAGGCTCTGTTGGGTTAAGCATTCCTGAAGTACAATTAGCATACAAACCAAATTACCAAAGACCTGACTAACATCTTAACAAAGTTAAGTCAACCCCAAAAATAACCCAAACCCCAAATATAACGAAAGTGCAATCGGCCATAAACAGACAGGGTAGAACCGACATGTTTATTGTTGTGCACAAATTGTTAAAATGCATAAAAGAGAAATCTGCAGAAATACCGTGGAAATTACTGAAGGAAAACATGAGAACCAAAGGCAAAGAGTTTATTTTTTTAGGATGCCTCTGCGAAAACAGGTTTAGAATTTGAACTATTTGTTTTGTGAGTTTTCTGACGTTTTTTAAGTCTGTTATCGTTCAGTGAGCTCAGCTGGTTTAGTGGCCGGAATGTGATGCAGAGTGATACCAAAGCTGTGGCTTCAAACACCACACTGGCTTTGCTAATTCCTGGAGGCCTCACCTTATCCCAAGCTACATATGGAGAAGGAAGGCTATTTGGGCCATTTTAGCTCATCCACTTGTAGCCCCTAGAGCTGTATAACCTGTTTCCTCACTCGAATAATTAGAGGATACCTGTGGTCCTTCGTGGACCACGGCTAATTCCTTTTTAACCAAAGGGTAAACCCTGCTGAAAAGGCTAGAGATATTGGGGGCCATACTAAATGCTGTCACCAGGTGAAGAACAAGAGAAGTCTGCAGCCCAACACGTTGCATATAATGGAAAAGAAAATCAGGCAGTGTGTAAAACGGATTGCTGATTCATCTTTGCCCATTTTATTGCCCGGTGATTATAGTTAAAATTATCCCCATTTTAACTACAAAAATCCTGGAATCATTTAAGAAACAATTAAATTGGCGTTTGGTAGTGCAGAATTTGAATATTGCTTAAAAAAGATACATGCTATCAAAGTTTTTTGCCTTGTACTCATCAGGATTGCTCACAAGAAATTACCAATGGTAAAGGGGAAAACAACAGGGAGTTTTTCCAAGTCGATGAGCTAAAGCGACGCAAATAGCCTTCCTTCTCCATATGTATCTTGTGCAAATAAGCATTTTTAAGAACCACATGAGTTTACAGCACTGAAGGCTGACTATTTAGCCCACAAAGCCTTTGCCAGTTCAGTCCTAGGACAATTTAAAACTGCCTCCACAGTCTCGTGCTTAACTCACATCCTCAGCTTCAAACATCATTGCAGTTTGCCTTTTAAAACATGCAAAGGCGTCTGCCCCAATTGAAGCATTTTATGCTCCAACATATGTCAGCAAAATGCTTCATTACTTTGATCAAGATTGCCAGAACGGTTAACACAGTCGTGGGATTGTATGTTTTTGATGTATGCAATTACCGAAAGTATGATTTTTATTAAGGGTAATGGGTGGAAGCAATTGACCATGACGTAGGTTTAGTAAAGACGTTCTAATGCTTCATAAACAGTTAACAAACTCCTTAACCGGAGGAAAGATCCAACAGTTAGTTGATCCAATGTTAGGCTACATGGTTGTAATAGGAAAGATTGGGAGGAGGCTCTTGTGGAGCATAAACACCGACATGGACAAGTTAGTCCAAATGGCCTGTTTCTCTGTTCAAGGTAATTTATATCACTCTATATAATCAGCTGTAGTGTGAAAAAACTGGGCTTCACCACCAGGCTGTGCAGATTCCGAGAAACGTTGCAATGAAACCTATGACTACATTTTGCCAGCAGCTCGGTGTGTCCAGTTATCCTTCAACTGCTCGAATTCTTACCCCAGCAAAGGTGACTTGGTGCTCACCTATCGGAGATAAATTGAGTTTCTTAGTTTTCAGGCACCTGAAGATTGAAATGCAATGCATTTTTTTATTAATCATTCGTGGGACATGGGCAGCACTGGCTGGCCAGCATTTATTGCCCATCCGTAGTTGCCCTTGAGAAGGTGGTGGTGAGCTGCCCTCTTGAAATGCTGCAGTCCATGTGCTGTGGGTTGACCCATAATGCCATTAGGGAGGGAATTCCAGGATCTTGACCCAGCGACAGTGAAGGAATGGCGTTATATTTCCAAGTCAGGACAGTGAGTGGATTGAAGGTAGTGTTCCCATGTGTCTGCTTGTTCTTCTAGATGGAAGTGGTCATGGGTTTGGAAGGTGCTGTCTAAGGATCTTTGGTGGATTGCTGCAGTGCATCTTGTAGATAGTAAACACTGCTGCTCCTGAGTGTTGGTGGTGGAGGGAGTGGATGTTTGTAGATCTTAGAAATCTTAGAAACCCTACAGCACAGAAAGAGGCCATTCGGCCCATCGAGTCTGCACCGACCACAATCCCATCCAGGCCCTATCCCCATATCCCTACATATTTTACCCGCTAATCCCTCTAACCTACGCATCCCAGGACACTAAGGGCAATTTTAGCATGGTGAATCAACCTAACCCACACATCTTTGGACTGTGGGAGGAAACCGGAGCACCCAGAGAAAACCCACGCAGACACGAGGAGAATGTGCAAACTCCACACAGACAGTGACCCAAGCCGGGAATCAAACCCAGGTCCCTGGAGCTGTGAAGCAGCAGTGCTAACCACTGTGCTACCGTGCCGCCCCAGCTGTATTGCCAATCAAGTGGGCTGCTTTGTCCTGGATGGTGTCAAGCTTCTTGAGTGTTGTTGGAGCTGCACCCATCGAGGAAAGTGGGGAGTATTCCATCACACTCCTGACTTGTGCCTTGTGGATGGTGGACAGGCTTTACAAGACACTGCCTGGCATGACATTGTTTTAATATATAGATGAGAACAGTGGTACCAAATATATTTTCATTGTCCATCCCTGCTTGCCCTGAGCAAGGTTCAATATGGGCATTCATCCTGAACTGTGGCAGCCCTTGCTTTGTTCCAATGGAATTACAACTGAGTGGTTTGCTCAGTCACTTTACTGACCATCAACCATGTGGTTTGGAACAGGAATCACGTGCAGGTGGTAGGTTTCTTTCCTCGAAGAAGATTAAATGAACGAGCCGCGTTATTGGCAATCCTGAACCTCTCGCTGTCAAGTTTCATCTGCTGCCAACCCATTAATAACCAAATTTATCAAAGCTAATGACTTAACTTGACATTGGTGGGGTATGAACTCAGAATGAAGCAACACATTGGTTCAGGAATGTTCTGAAACTGTTATTTCAATGAAGTCAGTAATGTGTTCAAGGACTATCCAGTTGGAATGATTCTCCATTAACCACTGCCCCCCCCCACCCCCCTCAACCTCTCTATCTTTGAGCAAGCCATCTTACAGTACAGTGAACTCTTTATTCATCCCAGCTTAATAGCCTTCTTTATTGAAAATGATGTTTTAGAGCATGTGAAAATGCCAGAGGCAATCTCATGGCAGTCAGAGCGCAGCAACATTGAAACATTGCCTCTCTTGTGTCCTCCAGACCCATTGTCTTTGGGTTTTCCTTACCACATCTGAATTGAGAGAGCAGAAAGTCTTTTCAAAAACAAATTCAGGTCTGACTCACTGAGGTCCTGGATCACGCCTTTAAAAAAAATAACATTTTATGAAGGCTCCTGATAATTAATTGATGTTTTCCAATGAATAAGGGTCATGGGAATTTTTGGATAAACGACATAAGCAGTGTGGGTGGCACCGTTGGCACGTTTGTTGACACAACGGCCAGAATTCTCCAGTCTTATGCGCCCTGCCACCGCTGCCAGTGAGAACAGAGAATTTGGCGCTCAGCCAAATCTCCACTCACTGATGCGGGACCAGAGAAACCCAGCCTCGGGTGAGGTCAGAGAATTCCATCCTATTTGTTTGGATTCAGTCCCAAATCAGTTAAAAATCAGCAGCATTATCCAAGATATATAATAAACTTCGTTTAATCTGTGCTCTCAATTATCATAATTTGATTTGATTTATTACTGTCCCATGTATTAGTATGCAGTGAAAAGTATTGTTTCTTGCGCGCCATACAGACAAAGCATAAAGAAGAAAAGGAGAACATGCAGAATGTAGAGTTACAGTCACAGCTAGGGTGTAGAGAAAGATCAACTTAATGCAAAGTAGGTCCATTCAAAAGTCTGATGGCAGCAGGGAAGAAACTGTTCTTGAGTTGATTGGTATGTGACCTCAGACTTTTGTATCTTCTTCCCCGACAGAAGAAGTTGGAAGAGAGAATGTCCGGGGTGTGTGGGGTCCTTGATTATGCTGGACAGAGTCAATGGAGGCTGATTTGCATGATGAACTGGGCTTCGTTCATGACCCTTTGTAGTTTTTTGCGGTCTTGGACAGAGCAGCAGCCATACCAAGCTGTGATACAACCAGAAAGAATGCTTTCTATGGTGCATCTGTAAAAGTTGGTGAGAGTCATGGCGAACATGCCAAATTCCCTTAGTCTCCTGAGAAAGTAGAGGCGCCGGTGGGCTTTCTTAACTATGATATCAGTGTGGAGGAACCAGGACAAGTTGTTGGTGATTTAGAAACGTAAAAAACTGCTGCTCCTTCAGTATCTCTGTTGACTCTCTGTCAGAAAGAAGGATTTGTGCCTCAAGACATATACAATGCAAAAATAGTCACCTTGTACAAAAACCAGGGGATCACAGTGACTGGAACATTTGCCAACCATCTCCTTCTTAACTATCATGGGGACGGTCTTTGCTCAAAAAGCTTTGAGCAGATTGAAGATCTTAATTATATTCATAGAAGTCCTACTGTGCAGAAAGAGGCCATTCGGCCCATCGAGTCTGCACTGATACTCCAAAAAAGCATCTTACACAGGCCCATCCCCTGCCCTATCCCAGTAACCGTGCTCATTTAGCATGGCTAATACATCTAACCTACACATATTTGGACACTAAGGGGAAATTTAGCGTGGCCGATCCACCTAACCTAGACCTCTTTGGACACAAAGGGGAAATTTATCATGGCCAATCCACCTAACCTACACAGCTTTGGACACTAAGGGGCAATTTAGTATGGCCAATCCACCTAACCTACACAGCTTTGGACACTAAGGGGCAATTTAGTATGGCCAATCCATCTAACCTACACAGCTTTGGACATGAAGGGGAAATTTAGCATGGCCAATCTACCTAACTTGCACATCCCAATTAGTTCCACTCTCTTGCTCTATCCCCATAGCTTTCCCCTTTAAATATTTATCAAATTCCCTTTGGAAAATTGCTCTTGAATCTGCTTCCACTGCGTTTTTCAGGTCGTGCTTTCTAGATCAGAACAACTCAGTGAATAAGAAAAAAATCCTCACTCCCCATTTGGCTGTAATGTAATTTGCCTTCACTCTGTGTCCTCTGCTTCCTGACTTCCCTGCCAGTGAAAACAGTTTCTCCCTATTTATTCCATCAAAACCCCTCATAATTTTATTATACATCAGGATTTTGACAGGAATCAAGGCCTTGGGTCAGAACTGAATATACTTCGATCGCATTGGCTGCTTTCATGAAAAACACACCAGAAAAAAGTAAACAAACTGTAGAAAGAGCTGGAAGACATGTTAAAACCACTGTGAATAAAACCGGCGACACATATAGGGCTAGAATTTACAGACACCCCCTCACCGGGTATGTTTCTAGCAAGTTTGTTGGCACATAAAATAGGTCGGATGGTTAGCCCACCAGCTTCCTACCAAGCCCCGATCAGCCTCCTATAATACTGGGGTTAGGTAAGGAGTCCACTAATCCGCCTGCCTTTGGATGTATTGAGGCATTTAAAAAGGTTAATTATGGACCTCCTAAAAGCCTAACTTCACTTCCACCGCCATAACATGCGAGGCAGTGGAAGGCGGAGAAGAGTGGGAAGGCTGTAATACCCACGTTGGTAAAAAGTTGGAAAGGAAAGCGGGGGTACACCCTCTGGGGTGTCCTGTGCACATGAGGGCTAATCCCCCCCTGCTCACCGCTTTGCAATTACTTTGTGCTTTCCCACCTGGCCTCCAATACCCATCCCACTCCCCCATCACCTCCATTACCCCCTCCCTAGGGCTCCAAAGGAAGGTGAGTCATCTGTCACTGGTGTCCATGATACTTTCTTCCTGGGGCCTCTTACAGTCTCAGCACCACCAACTGCTCTCAAACGCTAAACTTTGTTCCACTGGAAGTCTAACCCTCTGGCTGGATGGTGGCCTGTTTAAAAGTTGTTAGCATTTCTTCTGGGAGGTGGGGGGTGGCGGCAGGCAGTTAGAAACCACCCTCCCAAAAAATTCAGCCCAACAAGAACAAGTGTCATCTCTGCATGGATCCGAGATATGCAATATACAACAACAGAAAAGATAGCATATGATGGACAGTCATCCTGTACATAGAAGCTGATACTAGAGGCAAACATTTCCAATCTCCAGGGGCCTTAACCACAATTAAATGGCTAATCTTTCTGTGATATTACTGGTTCAGATCCTGGGATTCTAATTGACCAAAGGGCGGCATGGACAAGTTGGACCAAAGGGCCTGTTTCCATGCTGTAAACCTTTATGACTCTATAAGGACCCCAAAGTCATGTGTAGTTACCTTTTTCTTAAGGTCGATAAACAAATACTTCAAATTAATTTCCATTTATCTAGGCAATCCTAAAATAGGCTATATTCAACACTAACCTCCAATTCTTGTCAATCCGACCTCAGTGCAATGGACTATTTTACCCTTAGATTGCAGTTCTTATCTTCCTTGATCATCATTACTGCCGACCCAGACAGTTATCCATCAGAATACATTGCTTTGTACATTAATGATGTGAATCTACAATGTGTGATGTATATATGAAGTACTTCAAAACCTATTATATCACAGTTAGAAATTCCTTGTTCTTTACCAGCTTTACCTGAACACCGATTGATTCCAGTCTGTGAAAGATGACAATTCCAAAATGCTTTAACCACAACCACAAGCCCTGAAACTCTCATACACATTGGGGAGGAGATGGCCTAGTGGTATTACCGTTAGACTATTAATCCAGAAACTCAGCTAACATTTGAATTTGAATTCAATAAAATATATCTGGAATTAAAAGTCGACTGATGACCATGAAACAATTGTCGTTTGATGGAAAAACTCATCTGGTTCACTAATGTCCTTTAGGGAAGGAAATCTGCTGTCCCTACCTGCTCTGGCCTACATGTGACTCCAAAGCCACAGCAATGTGGTTGACCCTCAGCTGCCCTCCAAGGGCAACTAAGGGTGGGCAATAAATGTTGGCCAGCCAGCGACACCCATGTCCCACAAACAAATAAAAAAACCCTCTGAATCTCTGCTTCTAATTTGCACTTTCATATATCTGCATAGCCCACAATTAAAGAAAGCACTCAGGTTCAAATCACGCCTTCCACAACCTCAGGGTGTCCCAGTACACTTTGCAGCCAATGAAGCACTTTTGAAGTTTAATGCAGGAAATGGTGCAATTTGTGTACAGCAAGCTTCCACAAACGGATAACCAGACAACCTGTTTGAATGATGGGGGGGGGGCGGGTGTTGCGGGGGGGTGTTAAACATTGGGCAGGACTCTCCTGTTCTTCAAAATAGTGCCATGATCCTTTGCATCTGTAATTATGGGTGATTTTAATCTGCATTTCGATTGGGCAAAATCGAATTAGTTACAATTCCCTTGAGGAGGAATTCCCAGAGTGTATCCAGGATGGTTTTCTGGACCAGTACGTTGAGGAGCCAACCAGACAACAAGCCACCCTAGACCTGGCATTGTGTAATGAGAAAGGAATAATTGGCAATCTAGTTGTGCGAGACCCCTTGGGGATGAGTGACAGTAATATGATAGAATTCTTTATCAAGATGGAGAGTGATGTCGTTGATTCTAAGATTGGGGTCCTGAATCTTAATAACGGAAACTACGATGGTATGAGGCACAAGTTGCCTATGATGAATCGGGAAACATCTCTTAAAGGGACGATGGTGGAGAGGCAATGGTAAATAGCCAAAGAGCACATGGGTGAACTGCAACAAATGTTCGTTCCTGCCTGGTGCAAAAATGAAACAGGAAAGGTGGCCAAACAGTAACTTACAAGGGAAGTCAGAGATAATATTAGATCCAAGGAAAAGGCACATAAATTGGCCAGAAAAATCAGCAGACTGGAGGACTGGGAGCAGTTTAGAATTCAACAAAGGAGGACAAAGGGATGTCCTTGCTATGGAGACAGTGCAGAGAAGGTTTACCAGACTGATTCGTGGGATAAACAAAGAACAAAGAACAATACAGCACAGGAACAGGCCCTTCGGCCCTCCAAGCCCGCGCCGCTCCCCGGTCCAGGATTGAATCCTGAATCCAGGATCCCCGCCCAATTTTCCAGCCTATCTACATACCAACTGATATATGAGGAGAGATTGAATGGGTTAGAATTATATTAGCTGGAGTTTAGGAGAATGAAGGGGGGATATCATAGAAACCTATAAAATTCGAACAGGACTAGATAGGGTAGATGCAGGAAGGATGTTTCTGATGGTGGGGGTGTCTATAGTCTGAGGATATGGGGTGTTTCATTGAGGAATGAGTTGAGAAGTGATGAGCCTGTGGAACTGCAGAAAGCAGTTGCGGCTAAAACATTGTATATTTTTAACAAGGATCAAGATATAACTATTGGGGCTAGAGGGATCAAAGGAATTGGGGGGAAAATCGGGAACAGGGTACTGAGTGGATGATCAGCCATGATCATAATAAATGGCGGAGCAGGCTTGAAGGGAAAATTGGCCTATTCCTGCTCCTATTTTGTTATGTTTCTATGTTCCTTTCCACTTTAGAGGTCAGACAGGACCTTGGTTTAACATTTCATTAGAAAGATGACACATCCAGTCCAGCACTCTCTCAGCACCGCACTCAATGATCAGCCAGGATTTTGTGTGAGGCCCTGGGAGCAGGACCTAGACCTTGAACTTTCTGACTCAGACAATAGTGTGAGAAACAGTGTGTGAGCTTTGCCTGAATGAGATCAGTCTGTGGAGGCTTCAGACGACAGCAATCAATATTGGCATTTGTGTCTTTTGGAGAATAGGAATGGAGGGAACTGTGCAGAGCAGGTCAGAAGTTTCTCACTTTATCACACTTGGCCGCTGCCCACAATAGCAAAATATTTCAGTGCAAAATTAATGCTGCACTAAAAGACATTGGTGAAAAAAAAGACGCATTCTTGTTAGCGAAGGACACAGGAATAGGTTGTTACAGACTGACACTGAATGTCAGTGAAATGTCCAAGTTTCTCTGTGTCACTGGAATCAGGTTTTTTTAAGCCCACACCAATCTGAGACAAACTGTGAGATAACAGGCCCTTTATTTCTTGGAATTCTTCAATAATAGCTTTGTTCCAACTCTCATTGCTTTCGCTTAAGTCAGGGTCGTTGGTGCATTTCATGCATCTCATTTTTTTTGGAGTGTCACGTGGATTCTTTCACAGTGTTGTTCAATATGGCATTCCTCTATGATCAGTAATGTTCTTGCTAATGGGAACACCACCCCACCTCCACCCTACCAACCAATCTCATTGAAAACAGTCTAACGCAATTAACCCCTATCAATATGCACAGTATTTCTTGCCTTCAGGAACATGCAGGCAGGAATCAATCTTGTCACTATATGGAAGTAGTTATGAGGTTGTTATGAGCAGCGGCCTGAATTTTTCAGAGGGCAGGGGCTCACCCCACCGACTATAACAGGCCTGCTACTGTTTTATACCCTAATGAGTGTTGACTGGCAGCAGGTAGGACTTCTGTCTGTCATGAGGTGGAAGTCCTACTGCCTTGGAGAGCCGGACAACTTTCCAGGCCCTCCAGACACAGCATTGCAGTGGCCAGAAGAGGTACTGCAGTCACACGCTGAGAGAAGATGCAGACCAGGTCAATGATTTGAATCCCAGCAGGGGAGGGTAGAGGACTCTGAGGGGAGTGGGGGGAGGCAGTGTGAGGGAGGTCCAGAGATCTCCAGGCCTTCTTGAGAGGACACCACCACCCCTCCCGCCCTGACCTCCCAAGGTCTGTAATTGCTGCTAGCCTAAAAATTGATGCTGGGTGGGAATAGACTCAGGGACTCCTGCACTAGCTGCCTGGATGTCTTAGAATGCCTGGTGGTCATCCATTCCCTCATTGCCTGCATACTCTAAACTTGTAATCTGATTGCCACCCTAAACATGCGAACCATGTAGTTTTCTGCCTCATCAAGGCACAATAGTGGCTCCAACTGCCACTCAAGAACTCAAGATCCTAATCCCAGAGTGCAATCTTCTACAGCCAGCGACAACTCCTGCACATGTGTTTGTCTAAGACATCTGGTGGCTCCATGGCTACCCACATATCACAGGACACTCATTCCTCTCAGCCAAGCTGACCCACTACACTGTAACTTTAAAAACTATTTATTACAATTGGAATGAGCAGAATAACTTACCAGTTACTCACCAATCATCTTCCTCCTCTATAGCAAAGTAAGAGCCAGCACTGGAGGCTGAGGAAAGATTGAAAATGAAGGAATCACCTCTTTCCCACTTCATCAAACTCCACCATTTATCAAACTTCACTCACCAAACTCCATCGCTCAAATGGCCCAAAGCGGTACTCCAGTGCAGACTGACAATCCAGAACTCCCTTGGCACATTACAAGGGTGTTAACCTAGATTATGTACTCAATCCGTGCAGCGTGCTTTGAATCTTTTTTGTGATAGAGGCAAGATTGCCACCACTGAGCCAAGTTGAGACTATGGCTGGGATTTTATGGCCTCACTCGAGCGAGACCAGAAATGCCCGTCCGAGGTCAATGGACATTTCTGTTGTCGCCCCTTGCATGCTCTGCTTCCATGGCAGATGAGGCGGTAGAATTCCGGCGTATGTGTACAATCAGAGTTATCACAACTGGTTGAGAGTTTAAATCCTTATAGCTGGAGCTAACAATATGGAATCCACATTGCTGCAGCTGTCAGCTCTTCTGATTAAGAACACAGGAATCTATCATTAGCAGTTGTTATTTTTCAGCCCTTAGATAAACACACCTCAATGATCTCCATCACTTCCCCAATTCAAATCCAATCTAGCAGCATCAGTAATGCTTACGGGGGAACTTTGGGAATAATGACATTTCCTGACAGTATCTGTCCCTTACCGTCCTGACTTTGTTTCCTTATTGTTCTAGGCCAACAATGTATTTGCTGTTTTTTTTAAAGTTAGGGCAGGGTTTTTTTTTGCTGAGTTATTGATAGTGCAATTTCCTTCTCTCTGAACCTCTCCCTTTGGGATCAAGGCTCCACGACCTGAGCCACAATAAGCCCACAATGGAAGCCAGGGGTTCTGCCGCTACTAAACTGTACACCAATGAAGGATTTTGCAACTTTGGAATATGCTTGTACAAACTATTATTGATATTGAGACATTGATATTGAGATAATAAGCCACAAGGTCAATAGTAGTAAACTAACTGGAACTATTTATTAACACGTCTTTATCCTACCACAGTCAGCACAAGACTGGCTAGACAAGCTCCACCCAGGGTGGAGCCTGGGTGCAGGGTCACCTGACCTATTCTCTTAATGGGGCATTCCCGAACATACATAACACTAACCAATATTAGTGCTAATTAGCTGGACAAGCACTATTAATGGAGATTAAGGCAATTCTAAAACATACCATGATTCATCAGCTACCATTTTGACAAATTTGATACATTAGTATTCCTAAAACTGAAATTTATCTTTACAGTAAGAGGGGGTATAGATCAATATTTCACGCAGATGAAGACTATTCATCTGAGTAATTTGGGTGGTAATCCCAGTTGGAGATATGATAAAGAATTCATACTGAAGTTCTGTGTGATCAAAGTTTGAATGGAAGCCAAACAAGCCAAAGTTTTTGTTTAAAAAAACCACGATGACCAATGGAATACCAGTGTAATAAGAATTCCGGTGTGAACTGACCTGATTCAGAATTTCTACACTCTTATCTTTGCTCTTTACAGTTATGGACAGGTCTGTGCATTTTCAGAATTTCCTGGTTACCTTTAACCCAATGTAAAACCGCACAGGATATGAGACAACTCATAGCTCTGAGGTGAAACTTGAAGTGGAGATGCCGGCGTTGGACTGGGGTGAACACAGTAAGAGTTTTAACAACACCAGGTTAAAGTCCAACAGGTTTATCTGGTAGCAAACACCATTAGCTTTCGGAGCGCTGCTCCTTCGTCAGATGGAGTGGAAATGTCCACTCCACATTTCTTCCACAAATGTCCACATTTCCACTCCATCTGACGAAGGAGCAGCGCTCCGAAAGCTAATGGTGTTTGCTACCAAATAAACCTGTTGGACTTTAACCTGGTGTTGTTAAAACTCTTACTGTGAAACTTGAAGGCAGGGGTTCAAACCCCTAACCGGGGTCCTTCTATAAACAGCTCTATGGGTGTACCTAGACCACAGGGACAGCAGCTTTTCAAGAAGACAGCTCATCGCCACCACCTTCTCAAGGGCAATTAGGGATGGGCAATGGCTTAGCCAGTGATGCCCACATCCTGTAAATGAATTAAAAAAGTACACTTTTGTAATGACTTCAATCAGGCCATTGAGGTTGGTCTATTGGAGTATGAACTCCCTGATTAAGGGAGACTTTGCCTTGTATTTAACTGGGAATGTCAGTTCCTCTGGCACCCCTGGAGATAGATTGCTGACTGATAGCACTCTGTGTACTGCTGTTAGTTTGTAAATAAGGGGATTTTGGTGAAGGGACTTCTGCCTCCGAAGACTGATTACAACTTTCTAAAGAACACTGTACACATTTCATTTGCACTTCCTTCGATTTGGTCTACTGTATTCACTGTTCTCAATGGGGTCTCCTCTACATTGGGGAGACTAAACGCCAACTGGGTGACAGCTTTGTGGAACACCTTCACTCAGTTGGCAAGCATGACCTCAACCTTCCTGTTGCTTGCCTTTTTAACTCAGCATCCTGCTCTCATGCCCACATGTCCGTACTTGGTCTCCTGCAATGCTCCAGTGAAATCCAACACAAATGAAAGAGTAACACCTCATCTTCCGATTAAGGCATGTTACAGCCCTCTGGACTCAACATTGAGACCGTGATCTTTGTCCTCCGTCTTGACCTTTTCTTGACACTGGAACACCTAGATAACAAGGACACCTATGTCAGACTCCTATTTATTGACTACAGCTCAGCCTTCAACACTATTATTCCCATGAAACGCATCTCCAAACTCCATGGCCTGGGCCTCCACACCCCCCTCTGCGACTGGATCCTGAACTTCCTAACTCACAGACCACAATCAGTAAGAATAGGCAATAATACCTCCTCCACGGTCATCCTCAACACTGGTGCCCCACATGGCAACGTTCTCAGCCCCCTTCTATACTCCTTACACACCTATGATTGTGTGGCCAAATTCCCCTCCAAATAGATTTTCAAGTTTGCTGATGACACCAACGTAGTGGGTGGGATCTCAAACAATGACGAGACAGAGTACAGAAATGAGATAGAGAATCTGGTGAACTGGTGTGGCAACAATAATCTCTCCTTCAATGTCAACAAAACGAAGGAGATTGTCATCGGCTTCAGGAAGCGTAAAGGAGAACATGCCCCTGTCTACATCGATGGGGTCAAAGTAGAAAGGGTCGAGAGCTTCAGATGTTTAGGTGTCCAGATCACTAGCAACCTGTCCTTGTCCCCCAATGCCAACACCATAGGTAAGAAAGCCCACCAACGCCTCTACTTTCTCAGAAGACTAAGGAAATTTGGCATGTCAGCTACGACTTTCACCAACTTTAACAGATGCACAATAGAAAGCATTCTTTCTGGTTGTATCACAGCTTGGTATGGCTCCTGCTCTGCCCAAGACCGCAAGAAACTTCAAAAGGTCATGAATGTCACCCAATTCATCACGCAAACTAGCCTCCCATCCATTGACTCCATTGTCTACACTTCCCGCTGCCTTGGCAAAGCAGCCAGCATATTAAGGACTCCACACTCTACATGGATTTTAGCAAGGCCTTTGACAAGTTACCGCATGGTAGGTTGTTGCATAAGGTTAAATCTCACTGGATCCAGGGTGAGGTATCTAAATGGATATAAAATTGGCTTGATGACAAAAGTCAGAGGGTGGTTGTAGAGGGTTGTTTTTCAAACTGGAGGCCTGTGACCAGTGGTGTGCCTCAGGGTCAGTGCTGGGCCCACTGTTATGTCATTTATATTAATGATTTGGATGAAAATATAGGAGGCATGGTTAGTAAGTTTGCAGATGACACCAAGATTGGTGGCATAGTGGACAATGAAGAAAGTTATCTCGGATTGCAACGGGATCTTGATCAATTGGGCCAGTGGGCTGATGAATGGCAGATGGAGTTTAATTTAGATAAATGCGAGGTGACGCATTTTGGTAGATTGAACCAGGGCAGGACTTATTCAGTTAATGATAGGGCATTGGGGAGAGTTACAGAACAAAGAGATCTAGGGGATATGTTCATAGCTCCTTGAGAGTGGAGTCACAGGTGGACAGAGTGGTGAAGAAGGCATTCAGCATGCTTGGTTTCATTGGTCACAACATTGAATACAGGAGTTGGGACATCTTGTTAAAGTTGTACAAGACATCGGTAAGGCCACACTTGGAATACTGTGTACAGTTCTGGTCACCCTATTATAGAAAGGATATTATTAAACTAGAAAGAGTGCAGAAAAGATTTACTTGGATGCTACTGGGACTTGATAGTTTGAGTTATAAGGAGAAGCTGGACAGACTGGGACTTTTTTCTCTGGAGCGTAGAAGGCTGAGGGGTGACCTTATAGAGATCGATAAAATAATGAGGGGCATAGATCAGCTGGATAGTCAATATCTTTTCCCAAAGGTAGGGGAGTCTAAAACTAGAGTGCGTAGGTTTAAGGTGAGAGGGGAGAGATACAAAAGTGTCCAGAGGGGCAATTTTGTCACACAGATGCTGGTGAGAGTGTCTGGAACAAGCTGCAAGAGGCAGTCGTAGAGGCGGGTACAATGTTTTTAAAAAAGCATTCAGACAGTTATATAGGTAAGATGGGTATAGAGGAATATGGGCCAATTGGGACTCGTTTCGGGGTTTAAAAAAAAGAGCAGCATGGACAAGTTGGGCCAAAGGGCCTGTTTCCATGCTGTAAACCTCTATGATTCTATAACTCTATAATCAGGCAGCATCTGTACAGAGAAACGGAATTAACATTTTGGGTCAGTGATGACACTTCATCTGATGATGCACGGTAAACCATTATGTATTTTCCATTGTTGCATTTTCTCCCCGCTCTCAACAAGTAAACAGTAATCTGCACTGTGATGGGTGCAGCTGTGAAGAACACTGGACAGATCCAGGTCCGAAAGCAAGCGGTAACCTTAATATTTCAGAGACACAGAAGTTGCCCATGTTTTAATGTCAGCTCCATATTTCTTAGACTGCCAATTTCAGTCTCAGTCTTTGCCACTCGTCATTTTTAAATTGTATGAGACAAAACTCTTTTCATCAAATATGCAGAAGGAGTAATGGTTATGTCGAAGCAAATGCACCAGGCCCCCTTAGGAGTTTTCCTGAGCTATCAATTAATTAGCTATGATTCATTACTCACTGGTTGGATGATAGGAACCAGCAACTCCTTCCTGCCTCATTCTGCTGCTTCCCATTACTTAACAATTTGTGCAGTCTGAAGTGATCTTCTACCCATTCATGTGTCTGATACATGCATACTATTCTTTATGGATTACAGGATAAAAGATGACATCTCCCAGGCATGTTATGTATCAGCTGTGACTCAGTGAGTCTTGAACCCAAGTCACAAGCACATAATTAGGTTGACATGTCAGTGTGGCAATGTCTGCGCTGTCGGATGTGCCGTCTTCTGGATGAGATGTTAAACATTAAGGCTCCAGGGTGAAAGTGAATGATCCCGCTATATCACAGAAAAACAAAGGCATTCAAATTGAGGTATACAAGATGATAAAAGATACGGATGAAGTAGACATGGAGCGAATGCTTCCTCTTGGGCGGCACGGTGGCACAGTGGCTAGCACTGCTGCCTCACAGCGCCAGGGATCCGGGTTTGATTCCCAGCTTGGGTCACTGTCTGTGTGGAATTTGTACATTCTCCCTGTGTCTAGATGGGTTTCCTCTGGGTGCTCCAGTCTCCTCCCACAGTCTCAAAGACGTGCTGGTTAGGGTGCATTGACCCGAACAGGCGCCGGAGTGTGGCGACTAGGGGAATTTCACAGTAACTTCATTGCAGTGTTAATGTAAGCCTTACTTGTGACTAATAAACAAACTTTACTTTAACTTTCTTGAGGGGCATTCTAGGACGAGAGGTCATAGTTTTCGAATAAAGAGTAGCAAATTTAAAACAGAGTTGAGGAGAAACTATTTCACCCAAAGGGTTGTGAATCTGTGAAATTCGCTGCTCAAAGTGCGGTGGATGCTGGGACAGTGAGTAAATTTAAGGAGGAGTTAGACAGATTTTTAATTGGTAATGGGTTGAAGGGTTATGGGGAGAAGGCAGGAAAATGGGAATGAGGAGCATATCAGCCATGATAGAATGGCGGAGCAGGCTCGATGGGCTGAATGGGCTAATTCTGCTCCTTTATCTTATGAACTTATGAATTGTCCCTGGTGTCCTCGCCAATATTTATTCCTGAACCGAAACATCACTAAATCATTATCTGATCTGTTTGTGAGACTTGCTGTCCACAAATTAGCTTCCCTGAACAAAATTGACTCCATTTCGGAAGTACTTCAATGGGCGTAAAGTGGTTTGGGATGTAATGTTGTAAAGCTGTTTCCTTTTTTTCCCTTTTAAATGGTGGCACAGTGGTTAGCACTGCTGCCGCACTGCTCTAGGGACCCGGGTTCAATTCCTGCCTTGGGTGACTGTCTGTGTGGAGTTTGCACACTCTCCCCGTGTCTGCGTGGGTTTCCTCCGGGTGCTCCGGTTTCCTCCCACAATCCAAAGGTGTGCAGGTTAGGTGGATTAACCATTTTAAATTATCCCCTAGTATCCAAAGACATGCAAGTTAGGTGGATTAACTGTAGTAAATGCACAGGGTTATGGGCATAAGGCGGACAGGGAAGCCTGGATGGGATGAACTTTTGAGGAGAGTCAGGGCAGGCTTGATGGGCTGGATGGCATCTTTCTGTACTGTAGGGATTATATGGTTCGAGATGGATAGTCTTGAATCAGCAGAAGTGCAATCTCTATGTTGCCATGTAGCAATCAGTTGGATATGGGCTGGAGAAATCAGTTGATCTGCAAGGTGGATTCTATAAGCTCTCAGTGATCTGCTGAGTGTGGCTGGATACAATGTTCCTACAGTCAAGATCCATTGTGATCATTTTTCCTTTATCAGCGACATTGAATTGTTAGTGATCTCACCAATGGCATCTGTAAGAACACAGAGATCAAACAGAAAGAAATATGCTTAAATGCTGAAGGCCTGAACAGAACATGCAGAAAATTCACAAACCTTGGTTGGTCTCTGTGGCGCAAAATGGTAGGTTGGCATTTCTCTTCAGAACCACAAACTGAGAGGTAAGCAAATGGAGAGGATGAATCTAGTAAGTACAAGCAAAGTGTCAGTTATGTTGATTCACATGACAAGGAAAAAAATAATGGATTTAATAATCTTGTAAGATATTTTTCAAAGATGTGCAAAGCAGTAAAAATATTTTGGAGCATATAAAGATCATCTCAGTAAGACAGCGGAAAGGTATTATGTAAAAGCAAGAGTGGAATCAATTCAGTTAGGTATTCGAAAGGCATTAAAACGATATCTCTACATCCAATTGCCTGGAAGTCTATTTCTATGCTGAAAAATACACCATGCAAGCTTAACTACAGTGCTAGATCTGATAATGGCTATGGGTGCCCAGCACTCTCTCAAAATGTACAAATTTAAGAATTGCTATGTGCGTTGTGACCTTTCCTTATCCCTTTCATCCTGTAACCGTTCCAGAAAATTATTTCTGCAGGTGTCATATGAAAGCAATGCGCATATTTGTTCAAAGTGCAAACGAAACTCGACACTTCAAAAGGTTATTTAACTTCTGACTGGAGCGAGGGAAATGAATGTTCTCTTGAACTTCCCCCTTGTACGTCTGCTACCTTGATCCTCAGAGCAAAGCTGAGATCAGACCCCATCAGTTCATTCTCATCAGCAGAGCAGATCCTTCCTTTCAGTCAACTTCCAGTAAAAACAGTTTGTGTGTCAATTAGTGCCTCAAAAAGAGCACAATTGGTGCCGGGGCAAGGAACTGACTAAATGTTAATGCAGAACAGTTGAATGTTATGGGGCCATGCATGTGTCGGAATCATCCCAACTGGTCACATTGTCAAATCAAACAGCACGTATTCCCAATTCCATTTGGACCGCACAGTCCACAGAAAATATCTGCTTGTCAATTACCAGAGAACATGCATTAGACTAACTTAATTTTTTATTTATTCTTTCACAGGGTGCAGGTGTCACTGGCTTGGCCACATCCCTGATTGCCCTCGAGAAGGTGGTGGTGAGTCACCTTCTTGAACTGCCGCAGTGGGTACACTCAGTGCTGCGAGGGAGATTGGTCCAGTGAAAATAAAGGAATGGTGATATATTTCCAAGTCAGGATGGTGTGCGTTATAATGTATCTTTAAGGGATAGCATCATGCCATCACTAGGAAGGAAGTGTGAAGGGTGGCACAGTGGTTAGCATTGCTGCCTCATAGCGCCAGGGACCCAGGTTCGATTCCCAGCTCGGGTCACTGTGCAGTTTGCACGTTCTCCCCGTGTCTGCGTGGGTTTCCTTCGGGTGCTCTGGTTTCCTCCCACAGTCCAAAAGGTATGCTGGTTAGGTGCATTGGCCATGCTAGACTCTTCCCCAGTGTACCTGAACAGGCGCCGGAGTGTGGCGACTATGGGATTTTCACAGTAAACTTCATTGCAATATTAATGTAAGCCTACTTGTGACATTAATAAATAAACCTTCAAATGTGCCCCAGTGTCAGTTTCACATTAGCATATGAACAGAACACCTCAGACAAGGCCTGACTGCTGATGCCTTCAAGCTTTCTATCCGTGTGTATCTGTTCTCATGTCCCCAGTTTAAATAAATGAACCCACAAAGAATTTGCACAATCCTTTACGAGTGTTGGTGCTTTTATATCATAATAAAAACACAGCTAGGTGTTTAGTGGTGGTAAAACAGTGTACCAAAAAGATTAAGTACAGGTACGACAGTCTTAGGTCATGCTACATGGCATGAGAAGATCTTTGACATCGTGGAGACTAAAGGTCCAGTGATCGCAGGTCTACCTGCATGCTGGATCTAGTGACCATTCATGGAATTTGTCAGGCTTCACGAGGCAGGACAATCTCAGAAAGTAGAGAGCAATTTTTAAAACTACGAAAGAAGATGATCAATATGCACAATAGAAATGTAGATATAGAATTGCCAAGTTTACAGTTGGGACAACCCATCTGCATGCATAACCCCACAGAGATTACATTGTAACCAGCCAAGGTGACAAGGGTTTATCCAGAACAAAGGTCTTATAAAGTCATCACGCATAAAAGCACAACAGTGAATCATAACCGAGGATAAGTCAGATCCATTCCAGCTCCTCAACCACTGTCCATTCCTATTGCAAGGAGACAAGATTCAAAATGCAACCAGGAACAACGTCCAAGAAAGACAACCCCACAGGTCGCTGAGCAATTAAAGACACCTCCGGACAAGGTTACCATTCCATGATCTGAATCTACACAGATTACCTCTACACTCATTGACCGGAATATTACCACGCTGCCCGCCACAGGAATAAGAGCGGGAGAGGAGCAGACCATGGAAAGGTTGGTTGACCTCAGGTGAGATTTTATGGTTTAGGGACTGCAAGGCTGGAAAATCCACCCCCCCCCCCCCCCACCCCCCCCCCCCCCCCCCCCCCCGCTCACCCCACCACCCACCCACCCCCACGGATCCCTAAGGCTTAAGTAATGGTGACTAAACATGGACATGTATTGTAAGTATGTAATACTGCTTTGGAAGGGGGAAATACATATTTAAAAAGAAAGGGGGATGTTGAAATATGCCTTTAAGGGATAGCAGTATGACATCACTGAAAGGGAAGTGTGTCATGATCCAGCCTCAGTTTCACCCTGGTCTGTGAGCAGGACATAGCTGACAGGGTGCTGCCGATGATCTCTTTAATCTTTGCTGGGGAGTATTGCAGTATCCTCACAGAGTTCAATGACCTGTCCCCACAGATAATAGAGGCTACAGTCACAGCGCATCTGGGTTTGCACATTGACAGGGAGATGGATCAGAGGCTGCTTAGAGTGGAAGAGTGCAGAAAAGATTTACTAAGATGCTACCAGGAATTGATGGTTTGAGTTATCAGGAGAGGCTGGATAGACTCGGACTTTTTTCTCCAGAGCGTAGAAGGCTGAGGGGTGATCTTATAGGGGTCTATAAAATAATGAGGGGCATAGATCAGCTAGATAGCCAATATCTTTTCCCAAAGGTAGGGGAGTCTAAAACTAGAGGGCATAGGTTTAAGGTGAGAGGGGAGAGATACAAAAGAGTCCAGAGGGTCAATTTCATTCATACAAAGGGTGCTGAGTATCTGGAACAAGCTGCCAGAGGTAGTAGTAGAGGCGGGTACAATTTTGTTTTTTAAAAAGCATTTAGACAGTTACATGGGTAAGATGGGTATAGAGGGATATGGGCCAAATGTGGGCAATTGGGATTAGCTTAGTGGTAAAAACTGGGCGGTATGGACAAGTTGGGCCGAAGGGTCTGTTTCCATGCTGTAAACCTCTATGACTCTATACCCTCTGCCAGGTTGGAGCCGAAGCCAACAATGCTCCTTGTCAGTGACACTGTGTGGCAAGCCAGCCAATGTACCCAGCACCTTGATGTGCATCCTTATCAGTGTTCCCCTGTATACTGTCGCTCTTTGGAGTTGGCTACAGCAGGACCTATCTGCAATCAAACCTTCTGACAGCTGGTCCACACACTATCCTCTTTCCTGAGTCTGGCTGGAGTTCGCTTGTGTCCAACAGCTCATCATCTGCAAATCCTGATCGATCGTAGCATCTGAAATTCATGCAGTGCCAGTTGGCTCTGTAAGTGGCAGATCAAGACTTGAAAGCTGTTTGTGAGTGAAGTGGTCTCTTTCTCCTGGCTGTGACTGCAGTTGCTATCTGTGAGGAAGTAGACAATGGAAAAGAGGGATTGGGGCTGAGGGAAATGGACTGAGGCTAGAAAACATGAGGTCCAGGATCCCACATCTGCAGCTCGCTGATCATACCAGGCAGTTAATAGTTAAGAAAGGGCATAAGGCAGGAACATCTAATCCCTACAGTGCAGAAGGAGGCCATTTGGCTCATCGAGTCTGCACTGACCACAATCCCACCCAGACCCTATCCCTGTAAGCCCACGTATTTTCCCTGCTAGTCCCCCTGACACTAAGTGGCAATTTAGCATGGCCAATCTACCTGACCTGCATATCTTTGACATCATCCCAAGTGTACAGGCTATGCTGTGGCCAGCCCCTTGACACTGAACACTGTCAGGAGATGTAGGCTTGTTTGTTGTGCACCAGCTCTGATCCATTGTGTACCACCTAGTCCAGCAATAGAGAGAGGGAAGAAGGTCAGTGATTGTTTGAACTGTATTTCGGTGAGGTACTCGACAGTTGAATAGCTGGAGGTTTGCGGAAGCAGCAGGGGCTGATTGTGAGATTTTGAAACATGGGTGAGAGTGAGATGAATTCCCTGCATGGTAGACCTGAATGTTTGGCGCTGTGGATTTCAGAGTGATGGGCATGTGGCACATGGAGCAACATGAGAGGTTGGTGGAGCGATGGGTAGGAAATGTCACGAGAAAATTAATTCACTGACCTTGATCACCCAGGTGAGGTCATTCAACTTCTAGTGGCACTGCTGTCATGTCCTTGGGTCCAGAGTCCTGCACTTACCCACATAGTCTCCTGCACCTTTCAGAGAGTGATCCTTGAGGGCTGCTTGGATCCTCTACATAAACATTACCTCTGTCCTCTTGTCGAACTCCATCGCTAACACCTGCAGAGATGAAGGCATTAGCTTTGGAATGGGGCAATGGTGAAATTAAGAGCTCTCTTCTCCAATGCTCCATTTGAACACCCTATACATGCAATTAACTAACTTCCACTGATTGAGGTTCTCCTTCAAGAAGGGAAGGCTGCCTTTAAGAGAAGCAGACCCTGCTGAGCGCTCCAGCAACTAGCAGTGCAGGTCCCACATGGGCTAATACTGCAAATAGTTACAATGAGGAGGTCGCTCGAAGTTTATGTCCTGCCGTCTCTGTGGGAATAGACAAGTCATAAATTGTGACTGCTGCACCCAAATACAGTTGCAGACCAATTTTTAGTCCATTATTTTCCAGCAGTAATTATATAGTAGTTATATAATATAATGGTATAAAAACTAGAAGCAGGTGCAGGCCATTCAGTCCTTTAAACCTGCTCCGCCATTCATTTTGACCATGGTTGATCATCAAATTCAATATCCTGATTCCCCTCCTTCCCACCAGATCCATTGATCCCTTTCGCCCCAAGAGCTATATCTAATTTCTTCTTGAAATCACACAGCGTTTTGGCCTCAACTACTTGTTCTGTGGTAGTGAATTCCACACATGCTCCACCCTCTGGGTGAAGAAATTTCTCCTCACCTCAGTTCTAAGAGGTTTACCCCTTATCCTCAAACTGTGACCCCTAGTTCTGGATTCCCCCACCATTGGGAACATTCTTTCTGAACCTACCCAGTCTAAACTGTTAGAATTTTATAAATTTCTATGAGATCCCTTCTCACTCTTCGAAACTCCAGTGAATATAATCCTAACCGACTTAGTCTCTCCTTATATGACAGACCTGCCATCCCATGATGTGTTATACTCTGATGTGGTGATGCTGGCGTTGGACTGGGGTAAGCACAGTAAGACGTCTCACAACACCAGGTTAAAGTCCAACAGGTTTATTTGGTAGCACGAGCTTTCGGAGTGTCGCTCCTTCTTCAGGTGAGTGGGGAGTTGTGTTCACAAACAGGGCATATATAGACACAAACTCAATTTACAAGATAATGGTTGGAATGCGAGTCTTTACAGGTAATCAAGTCTTAAAGGTGCAGACATTGTGAGTGGAGAGAGAGTTAAGCACAGGTTAAAGAGGTGTGTATTATCTCCAACCAGGACAGTTAGTGAGATTTTGCAAGCACGACACATGACAACACAGAATCGCTGAGCAGAAACTGATAGCCAAGTTCCGCACACATGAGGACAGCCTCAACCGGGATCTTGGGTTCATGTCACACTATCTGTAACCCCCACAACTTGCCTGGGCTGGAGACAATACACACCTCTTTAACCTGTGTTTAACCCTCTCTCCACTCACATTGTCTGTACCTTTAAGACTTGATTACCTGTAAAGACTCGCATTCCAACCATTATTTTGTAAATTGAGTTTGTGTCTGTATATGCCCTGTTTGTGAACACAACTCCTCCCTCACCTGAAGGAGTGACACTCCGAAAGCTTGTGCTACCAAATAAACCTGTTGGACTTTAACCTGGTGTTGTGAGACTTCTTACTATGTTATACTCTAGCAGAGGTGTGCTAAGAGTTAGGGCCATTATTCCAACAATAGTGCACTAAGAGCTAGGTCCATTGTACTGTACTGGCAACATGCTGAGAGTTAGGTCTACGACACTACATGATGTGGTTAGAGATTCGTACATACTATTTTCTGCCATTTTGCTCCCAAAAATACCAGAACAAAATATGTGCAACTTTTCACCTGAAACATATGGTTCAGTTAGCACAGCAAATAAAATATAGACTGGGAGGAATTACACATACAGTAGTTAAGAAATAAGAGATGCACAACCAGGTGTCATCACTCATGGTTCAGAGTTTGCAGGAAATGCTAAACGAGTCCCCAGGACTTTCCAAATGTGTTCAGGCTGCTCTCTCGCTGAACACGAATGGTTCTTTCAGACAGGCAGCATCAATCATCGGCTGAAAGTATTCTCCAGTAAAAAGCTCTGGATCCTTTCAAGGATTCAGTAGAAAGTGAACTGATTAAGGGCTTGGAATTGTGAAAAAGGAAAGTCGCCCAGATCGTTTCTTTGTCCCGTTCCCGGGTGGAAGGATGTCAGTGATGGCGGATGGAACGTTTTGCTTTTCCTCCTGCACAGTATCACCATCAGGTTGCAGAGATCACAAAATTACGTATAGAAAAAGGAGGCTATTCAGTTCTTTTCCATCATCCTTCTGCACAATTGTACAGCGATCCCCCCCTCCCCCCCCCAACTTAGGATAGCAATAGAATGGATATTGGATCAGCCACCCATTGTACTTCTCTCCTGACTTTCCTTCCATAAAAAAATAATAAATCAAGAGGAATGTATAATCGCTATTGCCAACTTTACACCGTTGCCCCCAATCAGCATTAATCGCCACCTGTAGCTTGGTGCAAATTCTGAAGCTTGCTGATGGGTTTCTGTACAGCACATAACCAGTTATTTATAGAAAGCCAACCATGGAGGCATTTTCTGAACCGAAGCTTTCCCTAGTACGTCGCTTTGTGTTTTTAAGGGACTCAGCGCTGTTGCCAGGCAGTAAGGTGTACTCACTGTAAACCATTAGAGATACGCAAATAGCAGGCACGGGGTTGTGCTCCTGTTGGCAGCTTCAACCCAACATAGGAGTGTGGAAATAGCTGCACTGTAAGTCATGGTCAATATATATAGTGCCTTTAACATAGTAAAATGTCCCAAGTCCAAGAGCATTATCAAATAAAATTTACCACGAGCTATATAAACAGGTATTCGGACAGGTGGCCAAACCTTTGTTCAAAGAAGCAGGTTTGAGGAGCAACAGGGCAACACAGTGGTTAGCACTGCTGTCTCAGAGTACCAAGGACCCAAGTTCGATTCCCAACTTGGGTCATTATCTGTGTGGAGTCTCCTTGTGTCTGTGTGGGTTTCCTCCGGGTGCTCCGGTTTCCTCCCACAGTCCAAAGATGTGCGGGTTAGGTACATTGGCCATGCTAGATTCTCCCTCAGTGTACCCGAACAGGTGCCAGAGCGTGGCGACTAGGGGATTTTCACAATAACTTCATTGCAGTGTTAATGTAAGCCTACTTGTGACTGATTAATAAATAAACACAGGAGAGGGATAGAGGTGGAGAGGGAATTCTATGGGCTGCAGACAACTGAAACCACAGCCCCAATAATAAAAAAATGAAAACTGGAAGGTGCTAAAGGCCAGAATTGGAAGAGCGCAGCGATCTCATGGGGCTGGAGGTATTCGAGCTAAAATGGGGGTGGGGGGGGGAGAGGCAATGGTGGATTAGGCACACTAAGGACCAATGAATCGCTGCAGCCACAGCACCAGATTTGCAAAGGGACGGGATCTGGATGCACACGTCTGCCCCTGAAATAACCTCATACAGGAAGCAAAGACTTGCAGAAAAATGGACAGTCGCCCATGCCATGCATGATACCATGAGGGCATCCACGTTGTGTGGCATGGGAACTTTCGAGTAGTACCATTGGAAGCCTGAAGATACTTCAGTTGTGGGGGAGGGGGGAGCAGGTGAATCAGAGTGGCTGAAAGTTGCAGTTTTAGTTCCCAAACGTCCCATTGCTGCTTTCTATAACGGCAGCCTATCTGTCCAAGGGAGGAAGCTGACATTGCAGGTGACACGGCGAACTGCACTTACGCTCCATATATGTATCACACATGTTCACTTGGCCATACACTGGACAGTACTCAAAAAAGAGTTCCAGCAGAGACCACTTATCCCTCTGCCAACACCTACCCTTCGCCCCCATTCTGTGACCCGGTGACAGAGGGGAGAAGGTGTTCCGAGAAGAATAGTCGCAATCTCAGAAAGGGATAAAAACTCGGCAGAAAATGATTTCAGGCCAAGTCGCTCCCCAACCCCTGCCCCAGATTGCACTGGTTCCATGCCAGAGGCAAGCTGGAATTTCGAAGCTCAAATTTCTAACTACAAGACTGGAAAGTTTCACATATGAACAAATGTCCTTATTTCCTGCTTTTTCTCATTCTTTACCCATGAGCCTGAAGGATTAAGGGGAATTTCACAGTAACTTCATTGCAGTGTTAATGTAAGCCTTACTTGTGACTAATAAATAAACTTTAACTTTAAAGTTTGAACCACACTACCCTGTATCAAAGTCTGGTGAAAACTGCAGGTCTCCTGATGTCATCAATAACTAAGATGTGGAGATGCCGGCGTTGGACTGGGGTAAACACAGTAAGAAGTTTAACAACACCAGGTTAAAGTCCAACAGGTTTATTTGGTAGCAAAAGCCACACAAGCTTTCGAGGCTCTGAGCCCCTTCTTCAGGTCACCTGAAGAAGGGGCTCAGAGCCTCGAAAGCTTGTGTGGCTTTTGCTACCAAATAAACCTGTTGGACTTTAACCTGGTGTTGTTAAACTTCTTACTATCAATAACTAACACAGCTTTGAAAATAGCAAACATTTCTGGGAGCTGAATTGGAGAGATCAGTGATTATTCGAAAGCAGGGATTATCTTCCAGGAATGGTTTGAGGGACCTAAGAGAGTCGCACATATCTCCCATGAACAATATGTCCAGATGTGTAATGTGGAAACAATCAAGCAGGGTCAGATGGAGGGCACTGTGGGCACACAGCTCGGTATAGGATCTGAACCACAATGTTAAATGCAATGTAAATATTATCGCACCCTTACAGGTTACTCCTGTGTACTCAGTCTGATTCAAGTTAAAGAGAAAAGTTCAATAACAAGATGAATACCTGAACCGAGAGACTATGCCGCGACTGAGAGAGGGGGATTGGGAGTTTGCACGTTCTCCCTGTGTCTGCGTGGGTTTCCTCCGGGTGCTCCGGTTTCCTCCCACAGTCCAAAGATGTGCGGGTTAGATGGATTGGCCATGCTAAAATTGCCCCTCAGTGTTAGAGGGACTAGCTAGGGTAGATGCATGTGCTTATGGGGATAGGGCCTGGGTAGGATTGTTGTCGGTGCAGACTCGATGGCCCGAAGGGCCTCCTCCTGCACTGTAGGGATTCTATGAGCGATGGTATAAGTGTGGGTGTATCACACTGCCGTACAAACATGCTCCCTGACATAGAGCAACAGCTGGACTACCTGCCAATTAAAACAAGGAGCCCCCCACTCACAACATTCCTTTTTAATTCAGGCGATTCTGGTGGTTCTCAGTTGGTATGTACCTGGCCCAATTTACCTGGCACCATGCGGTATCTGAAAGCCTGGGCAATGCTGCGGGAGCTGATCCGACAGGAAAGGCAGGAGGTTCCCGACGGATTTGTAGGTCAGGGAATTCAGCCTGGATTTCTGCCTAGATTGGAATCCAATGGCTCTCTGCTCAAAGATATGCGGAAATTGAGTGAGGAAAGGAGAGTTTGCCTGTGGTGCTCTTCCCTGTTCTCACCATCTAAGCTGCCATTTGAGGATCAAGCACTTGGGTTGGGCATTAGAAGCTAGACAGCAACCATGGTCCCAAATACCAGACTGATTCCCGGAACGGTGGGACTGATGTATGAAAAGCAATTGAGTCGGTCAGGATTATATTCACTGGCGTTCAGAAGAATGAGGGGCGTTTTCATAGAAACCTATTAAATTATAACAGGACGATCTGTTCCCCTTATGGTAGAGTCGCCTATCACTACTGCGCACACGCTCTTTTATTGAGTAGCACAGTGGCACAGTGGTTAGCACTGCTGCCTCATAGCACCAGGGACCTGGGTTCGATTCCCAGCTTGAGTTACTGTCCATGTGGAGTTTGCACGTTCTCCCCGTGTCTGCGAGGGTTTCCTCCGGGTGCTCCAGTTTCCTCTCACAGTCTAAAAGACGTGCTGGTTAGGTGCATTGGCCACACTAAATTCTCCCTCAGTGTACCCGAACAGGCGCCGGAGTGTGGCGACTCAGGGATTTTCACAGTAACTTCATTGCAGTGTTAATATAAGCCTACTTGTGACTAATAAATAAAATAAATAGCTGCAGCTGAAGACACTTCCAGCACACGTGATCAATCTGGGCACTGGAAGTGTCCCTGACTTCCCACATCACACAGGAGGAGCATTCCACATGGCTGTGCTGCCCTGGCATGACTTATCCTGAAATTACTCCCTTCACTTTTACTTCCTCTAGTTCAGAGAACATTAAGGACAAGTAGATTTACTCACAAGGTCCTTCCAGGTCTTCTTTCTGAGGAAAGGTAGAAAATGAAAGGATCAATTGGGCCCCTTTTCACCAAATTCCCTCAGTCCCCAAACTCTACCTGAAGCACTCTACTGCAGTCCAAAGCAACGCTCTTGTGCAGACAAAAGCAGCACTGAAGGCAACCTGCTTTTATGATCTCTCAATCAGGCATCTCATAAACCTGTTTAAGGCAGTTATATAATTAAATTGTTGTAGCTGCAAGCAGTGCCTTTATAAGCCTTGTTTTAAAGTGAAGCTGCCTTCTCCCAACCCAAAGAGCAAATCTGAAATAATTCCTAAATTCAAGCAAGACTAGACTTTAGATAGAAGTTAACCCTTAATTCAGCCCTCAAATACCCTCAATCGCCAAAGTCCAGTTTAAGCTCTCTAATGCAGCCCAAAGCAGCACTCCAGTGCTGACCAAAGCAGTGCTTTGACATTACATTATGGATCAGATACAAAGCAGAGTGCCTGTTCACCCCAAAGGAAGTTCCACACTCACTTTTACAGAAATAGGAAATTTGGTTAATGCCGCACTTGTGACCAAACTTACAATTTGATGTTCATGCATGGTTCCTGTCCCAAAACGGATTGGCTCCATACAAATCTGTGTTGATCTCATAGAGTCATAGAGGTTTACAGCATGGAAACAGGCCCTTCAGCCCAACTTGTCCATGCCGCCCTTTTTTTTAACCACTAAGTTATTCCCAATTGCCCGCATTTGGCCCATATCCCTCTATACCCATCTTACCCATGTAACTGTCTAAATGCTTTTTAAAAGGCAAAATTATACCCACCTCTATTACTGCCTCTGGCAATTGAACAAAGCAGTTGGAAGAGGCATTCACCAAATGGCATCTGTAGATGAGAGTCTGGCAAAGTGAGCAAGAAGCACACTCTTTACAAAATTAGATGCAAACAGAGGTTTCTGGCAACTACCTTTGGACGAGGCGTTCAAACTACTGATTACACGAATCACACCCCTGGGAAATATTGCTTCAATCTTACAGAATCACAGAATTGTTACGGGGCAGAAGGAGGCCATTTGGCCCATCGTGTCCCCACCAGTTCTCCAAATGAGCATCATGACTTAGTGCCATTCCCCTGCCTTTTCCCCATACCCCTGCACATTGTTTCTATTCAAATAATCATCCCGGACATGCACTCTTCCACCTTCTTCCATCGGGAAAAAGATACAAAAGTCTGAGGTCATGTACCAACCGGCTCAAGAACAGCTTCTTCCCTGCTGCCATCAGACTTATGAATGGACCTACCTTATATTAAGCCGATCTTTCTCTACACCCTAGCTATGAATGTGACGCTATATTCTACACCCTCGCTTTTCCTTTTTCCTTATGTACTCTATGAATGACATGCTTTTTCTGTATAGAGCAAGAAACAATACTTTTCACTGTATACCAAGAACAATAATAAATCAAATCAAATCACAATCAAATCTAATGCCCTCTTGAATGCCTCAATTGAACCTGCCTCTACCAAGCTCCCAGGCAGCGCATTCCAGACTCGAACTACTTGCTGTGTGATTCTCCTTTGGAATTACATCGCAATTAGAGATCTTTCAGAGGACAATGACAGGCATTTTACAAGGACTAGAGGGGTCATCTGCCACATAGGTGACATCCTGGTCCACAGGTCTATCCCACAGGAGCATGACGAAAGAGTGAGAGCAATGTTGCAACACTTGGAAAAAGCAAGACTAACTCTCAACAATAATTGAGGGTGTTTTCACAACCAACTATTTATATTTCTCAGGTACACTGTTTATTCATCAGGCATCAGGCCCAAAAGACCAAGATAATCAAATATTTTCCATCATTTCACAACTTTAGAGTTTCATTGCTTCATGTGAATGGTCAAAAAAATAGGCAAGTTCCTCCCTCAGCTGGCACATGGAGAATCATAGAATCCTACAGTGCAGAAAGAGGCCATTCAGCCCATTGAGTCTGCACTGACCAGAATTCCATCCAGGTCCTATCCCCATAACCCCATGCATTAACCCTAGCTAGTCCCCTGACACTCAGGGACAATTTAGCATGGCCAATCCACCTACAAACTCCACACAGACAGTGACCCAAGCCAGGAATCAAACCAGGGTCCCTGGCATTGTGAGGCAACAGTGCCAACCACTGTGCCACCCCAAATAAGCCTCTGCAAGACCATTTGATTTTGATTTAATTTATTATTGTCACATGTATTAAGTATGCAGTGAAAAGTATTGTTTCTTGCATGCTATACAGACAAAGCATACCATACATAGAGAAGGAAAGGATAGAGTGCAGAATGTAGTGTTATAGTTATATTTAGGGTGTAGAGAAAGATCAACTTAATGCGAGGTAGGTCCATTCAAAAGTCTGACAGCAGCAGGGAAGAAGCTGTTCTTGAGTCGGTTGGTACGTGATGTTGTAGGGAAATATCCCTTACCAGTGCAGAATAGAAGTTGAGTCGCAAATCAAGGTTCAAAGCGTGTCTTTATTGTACAATTACTGGGATCCCAGGGAGACCCCTGTAGCCAGCTCAGAAACAGTGGCTTGGCCACGTTGATCTCAATTAAATCACATCAGCTCTGGATCTTTATAGGGATCCAAATTCGCGCGGGAACATTTGATTATGCTTTTTTACACAATGTATAAAGTGGTCTGTCAGTTTCAAAAGTCCCTAGGAAGTTTCATCGATTAGCATTTGTATGGTGTGTGTTCGTGTTAATGGGATTACTTGGTCCTGCCCCGGTGTCTAAATGCGTTTCCCATTATCATCTCTATGTGTCCTCTTATTTGAATTGATCCTATTGTTCCGTGTCTGTGTTTCCTGCTTGTGAGATTGAGTGTTAATGTCATCCTGTCCTGTTGGGTGTCTGGAGTATTTCATTCTTAACCTTTTATCCTTATCTCTTAGTTTATCAGATTTTTATGTCTGCCTTGGCCGAATTGGTAATATTTCAGTGATAGCTTGGTTTTGATAACCCACTCTATGTCTCGTTTCATAGGGATCTTGATCGTCCTTGGCCAGTTTAAAATGCAGCTGCGCGCTGTTGCTAGGCAGATTAGGGATCTTCCGTAGTCTTTGAAATTCGCGAGTCTCTCAGCTGTGCAGGGGGAGACCCGATCGAATATCCATCCGGGGGTGCCCCTCTGCATTGTTGGCCCGTTATGAGTGGTGCCAATTAGTCCAATAAAAATATGTTTGATGATACAAATATGGTTTTCTGGAAAATTTCCTCCTTCAGTGACCTCAGACTTTTGTATCTTTTTCTTGACAGAAGAAGGTGGAAGGCAGTATGTCCGGGGTGCATGAGGTCCTTAATGGGTCCAAGCATGGAACATCAAAAAATCTCCTTCTAAAAGATAACAAAAATGCTCATTTCACCAGACATATTGGCACACTATGATCCTGAACTGTCCATGATAGTTTCAGTGGGTGCATAAGCGACTGGGCTAGAGCAGCACTCTTCCAAATCCAGGAAGATGGAAAACACAGACCAGGGTACTATGCATCTTGAAATGGCATAAACTTACACTGTAATCGAAAAAGAAGCATTAGAGCCACATGGATCTGTGAGAACTGACTACGGCTTAGGCTTAAAGTTTACCACTGAGACAGACCACAAGCCATTAGTTATGTTATCAAATGCTAAAGAATTAACAAAGGTACCATCAAGAATCCAGAAATGTTGACTGAGACTCTTAAGGTTTGATGCCACAATCGAATATGTCTAAGGAAAACAACAAACAGCAGAAACAGTGTCATGCATTCCAGCTGAAAAGCCTGAACAACAAATGTAGAGCCCTACACCTCATTGACCACAAAATTTCTACCAGCACAAATGCAAAGGTTAATGAAATTTGGAAGACACAAAAAACAGATGAAGAATGTGCTAAAATTCAGGAATTCTGCAACAATGGATAGCCAGAATCTGTTCCAAACAATCTCCACCTGAATTAATATTTTGACCAATTAAGGTATCTCAGTGTTGTGGATGAATGGTGCTTTATGATGAGGGATTGGTCATAAATAGAGCCCTCAGACTTGAGATCCTTCAACGAACACACCAGGGACACCTTGGACGTTCTAAAGTTAGAGCACCAAATTCTGTTTGGTGACCAGGGATCTCAAAGTCACTAGAGGGAATGATTTTGAATCATCAGGAATGAAAGGAACCACTGATGATATCCACATTTCTGTCTAGACCATGGGAAACTCCCAGAATGGATCTTTTCAAGCTCAAAGGGGAGACATTCCTTAGAGTTGTTGTCTATCACTCCAGATGGATTGAGGTCGAATGTCTTTATTCTACAACCTTGAAAGCAGTCATTAAATCACTAAAATACATTTTTGCCACACATGGCATTCCAGATCTAGTCATTTCAGACAATGGACCACAGTTTGCAAACAAATGTTTTAAGCAGTTCACAGAAGCCTGTGAAGTTGTTCACATGACTAATCAACCCAGATACACAGAAGCTACTGAAGAGGCCAAAAGAGCATATGGACGGTAAAGGTGTAGTTGAAGAAAAATGACAATGTCCACTTGGCACATTTGAGCTGTCATCCCACACCTCTCCAGAATGGTTTGGCTTCACCAGAACCTCAAATGGGAAGATGACTAAAGATTCGGCTCCCTGTTCTTCCGCACACGCTTATGCCATGTCTCAAAGCAGCAGATATAATGAGACGAAGGGAGAAAGAGAGTGAGCATTGTGCAAATCAAAGCAGAGGGGATTTGAGAAAAAAACAGTTTCACTCAGAGAGTTGTGGGAATCCGGAATACGCTGCCTGGGAAAGTAGTCAAGGCCGGAAACCTTATAATCTTTAAAAGGTATTTGGATGAGCACTTGAAATATCATAATATTCAACAATATGAGACAAGTGTAGGAAAATGGAATGAGTGCATCTTTCATGGTAGATATTGTCAGTACAGACTCAATGGGCCGAAGGGCCTTTTTTGAACTGTATGACTCTATGACTCGAATTAATGACATAGAGTGCATGATTTACCAGAATTGCAGCCAGGTGAATCAATACGGAGTCATGACCAAGGTCATGTTTGGAAAGAAATTACTGCATCTCTGATCTTGTCTTACAGAGACTGAAAATGGAATTGTGAAAAGAAACAGAGGCACACTTGTGTCTCCAAGAAGCAGACAATCAATGAAATGGACCAACCACCCAGAAGATCAAGAAGACAGCCTGGACAGAGAGCTGCTAGTCTCTGGTGATTCACATGTTGCTCTACAGAGTTTGAGAGAGAATATGGAGATCTTTAATCCTCCGAGAGAGCAAAGTCAGAGAGATTGGTGATTCCACCACAATGCTTATCTCTGAGAATCAGCGAACAAGGCAAAGACTTCAGGGGGGTGGCGGGGTGGGGGGTGGGGGGGGTGAGGAGATGTAGGATAATGTAAATAACATATTTGATAGAATTAGAGACTTGATTGGAATTGCAGCATAAAGGATGTGATGTGATGGCCCCTTTAACGGGCGATTGGCCAACAGGGTCACATGACCAGGGAAACCCAATCAGGGGACCAGGATGGGGGTTCACCCAAGCAAGTGGGGGCTTTTTGCCTCAGATCGATAATGGATGCTGACGAGCAGCTGCAAGACTGTAAGATAGTATGCTGTAAATAAACGTTAGTTGTTTCATACCTAACCCGTGAGCCAAAGTTATTGCAAAGGGTTAACGTTCAACATCTAAATAGGCAATCCAAATCAACAGTGAGGTAAGACAAGCTAAGCCTTGTACTGCATATAGTTTGTAGAAAGTCTAATAACGGTAAAGTTTACCAATAGCCTTGCCTTCAGCAGTATCTCTCAACTTTCGCCATGAACAACCTCATCTATTTGATTTGATTTGATTTATTATTGTCACATGTATTATCATACAATGAAAAGTATTGTTTCTTGCGTGCGCTACAGACAGAGCATACCGTTCATAGAGAAGGAAATGAGAGAGTGCGGAATGTAGTTTTACAATCTTGGCTAGGGTGTAGAGAAAGATCAACTAAATGCGAGGTATTGATGCACCTTTGATTACGCAAAGACTCGTTGTTGCGAAATAACAGGCTTTTATTAACAAAGAACTGGAGCACACCCGAACCGATAGCTAATCCGAACTGAGGCAAAAGGGGCGGAGAGCAGCCACCTTTATACCCCGAGAAGGGCAGAGCCACGGATTGAGGCAGCAGGGGCGTGTCCAGGCATATCACATAAACTATCACATAAACAGACAACTACAGTGGTTCACCACATGTATGTCCATTCAAAAGTCTGATGGCAGCAGTTCTTGAGTCGGTTGGTACGTGACCTCAGACTTTTGCATCTTTTTCCCAATGGAAGAAGATAGAAGACAGAATGTCCAGGGTACGTGGGATCCTTGATTATGCTGGCTGCTTTGCCGAAGCAGCGGGAAGTGGAGACAGAACCACAACAATGATAACAGACTCACCTGCTACTTCTAACCAACCAGACACATTAGAAATCTCTGCCAACCCTCCTCTGTAACTAGAACCATTTCAGACTTCCATCATGGAGGAGGCAAGACTTCCCATCCTCTCGCCCTCTGGAGAATCGCCTGAACTGCCTCTTTAGTGTTCCCACTCACCTCAATCCTAGCGACCAGGCATCTAAGATGGGAAACTCATTACAAAGAGGTACAATTCTGTGTACCAACATTTCCAAGGAGTCAGGTACCAACTCCCCTTTCCAAAGGTCACATTTTTTGAGGGACAAGCCTTTCTGTTTATCCCTGATCTGTAGGGGTTCACTATTCTGGGCCCTCAGAAAACAAGGAAGTCTTGTATTTATAGAGTAACATTTTCGTTACATCTCAAAGTGTCCTATAGCCAATGAAATTCTGTTAAAGTGGAGTCACTTTTGCATTGTATAGAAAATTGTCAGCCAAGTTAAACATAGCCAGCTCCCATAAACATGATGTGGAGATGGCGGCATTGGACTGGGGTGGGCACAGTAAGAAGTCTCACAACACCACGTTAAAGTCCAACAGGTTTATTTGGTAGCACAAGCTTTCAGAGCACTACTCCTTCACCAGGTGAGTGAGAGGTAGGTTACGTACCTACTAAACCTACCTCTCCGCTCACCTGATGAAGGAGCAGCGCTCCAAAAACTCATGATTCCAAATAAACCTGTTGGACTTTCACCTGGTGTTGTGAGACTTCTTACAGCTCCCATAAACATCAGTGAGATGCAAGACCGCGAAACAGCTATTTAAATTCTTTCTTGGTATATAAGCATCATTGGCAGGGCCAGCATTTGTTACTTATCCTTAATTGTCTTTGAGAAGGTGATGTTGAACCACCTTCTTGAACCGCTACAGTCTATGTAGTGTTGGTACACGCAAAGTGCTGTTAAGAAGGGAGTTCCAGAAGACAGTGGTCTTGTTTGAGGGATAAATGTTGGCCAGAACATCAGGAGGACTTGTCTGCTTCTCGAAATAATGCCAGGATTGAGGGACGTCAGAGACTCAATTCAGCGCTTCACCTGAAAGACAAGTGCCACCAACAGTGTAGCACTCCCTCAAAACTAGACTGGGATTGTCAGCCCTAGTGAACTGGTTGAGTCTTGAGGGCGGGACTGTTCTAATTCCGATGTGAGAGTGCCATGCACTGAACCGTAGCTGTCAGAACACTGAGAACAGACAGAATCCAGGAATGACTCTGAGTCAAAGCCAGCAGCAGTCTTACAACCTTTCGGGGAAACAAGCACATAACTCTGCAATTTCCTGGCATGACAGAATAGGAGAAACAAACATCCGTGGAACATCTTCCAGTCAGCCGATTGGAGGGGGCTGAGATATGAATCATTAACCTGATCTCCCCCTTTGTAGCACAACAAAGCTGTTGGCTGAAGTTGGCTGCCCAGCCAGGATCCAAAGATCCACTCAGTTATGGTTAGAAGTCAGACAATAAACAAAGTTGATTTGTACACTGGTGTCATTATTACTGGCTCCAAGTTTGTTTTTATGATGAGGATATTGTTTGAATTGGTGGTAAAGAAGTATACATTTCAGTTTTTGTTTTAACGTGACACATATTGTGGTTATCTGTACAGAAACATAGAAACTAGAAGCAGAAGTAGGCCATTCGGCCCTTCAAACCTGTCCTGCCATTCATCTTGATCATGGCTGATCATCGAATTCCAGTATCCTGATCCCCCTTTCCTCCCATTTCCCTGATCCCTTTAGCCCCAAGAGCGATATCTAATTCCTTCTTGAAATCAGACAGCATTTTGGCCTCAACCATATTCGGTGGTATGAATTCCACAAATTCACCACCCTCTGAGTAAAGAAATTTCTCCTCACCTCAATTCAAAAAGGTTTACTCCCCATTTTAACTGAAATGTAACAGAGAGTGAAAGCTGGGCCGATGGACAGACTCACTTACCGAACAATTGTCTTCTATGTTCGAGTAAATGATTTGCCTTAGTAATAGCTAACATGGAGTCAGATATTTTGTCTTATAAAAACAGGAATGTTATTTCATGTAATCAGCCATTTATTCTGGTCTGAGAGTACTGTTCTGAATAAGACAGCTTATCCCTTTAAGGCTAGGAAGTTTAATTCCTCTTTATAAACAGTGAAGTCAATCAGAGTCCAAGGAGATGTTTTACCTGAAACTTTATTCCCTTCACCAAGAAACAGAGAACAATTTAGTCTCTGCAGAGCCCTGCATCCATCTGCAAATGGAGGTTGTGGTCAGAGGTAGCACATGATGCATTCCACCTTCCACTGACTTCCAGGGCTGCTAAATCACTCTGGTAACAGGGAGACTTTGCTATCTGAAACAGGTAGAAGTTTCATTTTTTAACCTATGTGTGAGGACTGGCTCTATGCAAACTGTTAGAAACCTGAGCACAAAATCTAGGATGTTCCTCCAATGAACCAGAGACACAGCAGCACCTAAAAGAGAAGAGAGTCATCAAGTTTTACAACCAAATAGAGGGCCTTTGGCCCACCGTGCCTGCGCTGGCCATCAAGCACCTATCTATTCTAATCCCATTTTCCAGCACTTGATCCATAGACTTGTATGCTATGATGTTTCAAGTGCTCATCTAAATGCTTCTTAAATGTCACACGGGTTCCCGCCTCTACCACCCTTTCAGGCAATGAGTTCCAGATCCCCACCACCCTCTGAGAAAGAGCATTTCTTCAAATTCCCTCTAAATCTCATGCCCCCTGCCTTAAATCTATGCCCCTTGGTTATTAACCCCTCTACTAAGGGAAAAAGTTCCTTCCTATCCACCCTATCTATGTCCCTCATAATATTGTACACCTCAATCACGTCCCCCCTCAGCCTTTTCTGCTCTAAGGAAAACAACCCCAGCCTAACCAGCCTCTCTTCAAAGCTGAAACTCTCCATCCCAGGCAACATCCTGGTGAATCTCCTCTGCATCCCCTCCAGTGCAATCACATCCTTCTTATAGTGTGGCGACCAGAACTGCACTCAGTATTCTCGCTGTGGTTCAATGATTATTTTGTACAGCTCCATCATAAACTCCCTGCTCTTATATTCTATGCCTCGATGAATAAGTATCCCATATGCCTTCTCAATCACCTTCTCTGCCTGTCCTGTTGCCTTCAGGGATCTCTGGACATGCACCCAAAATCCACCCTGTTCTCTGTACTTGCTAGCATCCTACCACTCACTGTATATTTCCTTGCCTTTTTAGTCCTCCCAAAAAGCATCACATCACATTTTTCCCGCACTAAATCAATTTTTTGGAGAGTTAGGAGTTCCACACAGGTATTGGGGGATGGGGGGGCGGGGGGGGGGAGGGGGGTGCAGAGCCTAAACACACCAGTGAGCCCAGTTTCAGAGTACTCGGGTGCCATTTCACCAAAGGTACCCCAATCTCACAGTGCACTGAGAGACCTCCTTGTTCACCCATAGAAATCGACCCCCCCCCACCCCCCCACCATCAGCAGCATGTTCCCCCACCCCCTCCCCGACATGGGTCGCCGGCATCAGGTCATCAGGGCCACCCTGAGGGGTCCCCCTCCCTGAACCCCGACATACCCTGCTATCATGACCCCAACATGCCCCCATCATGGTCCTGACATGCCTCCATCATGATCCTGACATGCCCCCATCATGACCCCGACATGCCCCCATCATGACCACTTTCATGATGCACCCGTGCACAAACTCCCATCAGACCTCCCCCTCCACACAGCCCCCCCATCTGGTCCCTGCCCCCGCACAACACCCCCATCAGAACACCCTCCCAACCTGCACAGTCAACCCGTCATGGCATCCCCTCAGCCCACACCCCTTTGCTATTGCCCCAGCCTATTTTTTCCCTTAGTAGAGGGGTTAATAACCAGGGAGCATAGATTTAAGGCAGGGGGCATGAGGTTTAGCGGGGATTTGAAGAAATGCTCTTTCTCAGAGGGTGTTGGTGATCTGGAACTCATTGCCTGAAAGGGTGGCAGAGGCGGGAACCTGTGTGACATTTAAAAAGCATTTAGATGAGCACATGAAACATCACAGCATACAAATCTATGGACCAAGTGGTGGAAAATGGGATTAGAATAGATAGGTGCTTGATGGCCAGTGCAGACACGATGTCCAGTGGCCACTGCCGGGGTGTCCAGTGGCCACTGCTGGTGTGCCAGGTGGGCACTGCCCAGTGGTCACTTCCCAGCCATGCCCGAGATCACCCGGGAGCTTCAATGGCCTCCTCGTCCCCCAATGCGACCATCGTGCCAGGTCTCCGCCAGTGGAGACCCGTAGTGACCTCCCGCCAGCAAGAAACATTCCGGGAGGAGGGACGATTGCAAACAGTTGATTTTTAGGCTCCCACGCTATTTTCCCAGATTGGTCCCAGGCGCGGCAAGGTGGGAAAATTGCCCCCCCTGGAGTCAGAAGCTCAGATCAGAGTTAGTCAGTCCCATTCAGACTGAGGTGGTGACCAGGGAGAGGGATGAAATTAATGACCAGGGAATGGAGTTTGTGGAGCTTCAATCCAAAAGTAGAAATGGGCGGAACTGAAGTGGGACAGGTGAGGAACTCTTCAAACGAGTGCCTTTCGGGAGTGATTGAGGAGAAAAAAGAGCTAGACGGCATTAATAGTTCATAACAAATAATACTTAAGAGCATGAGGAAAGTATAGGGTGATAGGACTGGTGGCATGGTGGCACAGTGGTTAACAGTGCTGCCTCACAGCGCCAGGGGCCTGGGTTCAATTCCCAGCTTGGGTCACTGTCTGTGTGGAGTTTGCATGTTCTCCCCGTGTCTGCGTTGGCTTCTCCGGTTTCCTCCTGCAGTCTGAAAGACGTGCTGGTTAGGTGCATTAGCCATACTAAATTCACCCTCAGTGTATCTGAACAGGCGCCGGAGTGTGGCGACTAGAGGATTTTCACAATAACTTCATCGTAGTGTTAATGTAAACCTACTTGTGACACTAATAATAAATAAACAAAAAAGACAAATGTAGCCACTTGACAGTACAGGACCAATGAATGGTCTTGTGTTCTGAATCTTCACATCGATGTTTTCTATTTATCACCAGGATATCGCTCTCCTGGTGAGATGCAGTATTTGGCTATTCAGCCTGCCAGCAAGGCAATGAGAAATGGATGATGGCCATGGCTCAGTGGGTAACTCTCACCTCTGAATTAAAAGTTTTGGGTTCAAGTCCAGACATAAGTTCAAAATCTAAGCTAATGCCCCAGCGCAGTGCTGTACAGGTGGAGGTGCTGTATTTTGGGTGATACACTAAATTGAAGCCCCATCTACCCTCTCAGGTAGACAGAAAAGATCCCATGGCACTATTAAAAGGAAAACAGCCTGGTGCCCTGTCCAATGTTTCCCCCCAATATGACGAAAACAGATCAGCTGGTCTTTATCACATTGTTCCTTGGAGGACTTTACTCTGCTCAAATTGGCCGCCTTGCTTCACACAATAAAACAGTGGCTCTGCTTCAAAAGTACTAATGCATAAGTACTTCATTGGCTGTAAACTACTTCAGAACGGCCAAATATCACTTCACAGCAGCACGGGCGGATAATCCCTGTTGGTTTCCCTTTTTCAAAAAGACATGCGGTGTAACTTAAGGTGAAGGAATGAGAAAACATTCTGCTTAAGTTTAGAAATACCAAACAAAGTGTACTCCACCTGAAACCACACGCCAGACCTCTGACTACAAGCCGGTGTCTCCCGGTGCAGACCTGCCATTTCACTGCACGGATACTTGGTACTCCACACGTGTAACAGACGTGTCAGTCACTCTGCAGCACAGATTGTCAAATGGCTTCTTTTCATTCATTTGGTCAAGATTGGTGAACAAATCAATGACCCAGCATTCCCAGGAGGTGCCAACACAGCTCCGTAAACCGGCGACCTTCGATTTAGAGACAGAGGGAGCCATCTTGACTCTGTCAAGTAGCAAGAACTGATTCAATTAATTGCCAAAGGAAATAATTAAACCTCTTTCTTCCTCCCCGCCTTGTACTGACTGTTCCTTCCCTCTATTTGTGATCCAAATGCTCCAAAGTAAATAGAAGTCACTCACTGCAACTGAAAAGAAAGACATGTTAAATAATATGCAAAAGAAGTCTTATGTTTTCACATTACAATTGGATTTCAGACCTTCACATCCTTATAATGTATAATGGGCCATTAGTTCCGACCCTCGGGGTGGGGGAATGTACGTGATGGAAACCCCAAGATGTGCAAAGGAACCCCCTCAAACGTTTCCAGGTAAGGATTACACGGCAATTGCCCAAGAAGTGTAACCTCCCTTGCAGCAATTGCACTGCACTGGGAAACATCCCATACTGCGATTTAGAACATAGAACAGTACAGCACAGAACAGGCCCTTCGGCCCACGATGTTGTGCCGAGCTTTATCTGAAACCAAGATCAAGCTATCCCACTCCCTATCATCCTGGTGTGCTCCATGTGCCTATCCAATAACTGCTTAAATGTTCCTAAAGTGTCTGACTCCACTATCACTGCAGGCAGTCCATTCCACATCCCAACCACTCTCTGCGTAAAGAACCTACCTCTGATATCCTTCCTATATCTCCCACCACGAACCCTATAGTTATGCCCCCTTGTAATAGCTCCATCCACCCGAGGAAATAGTCTTTGAACTTTCACTCTATCTATCCCCTTCATCATTTTATAAACCTCTATTAAGTCTCCCCTCAGCCTCCTCCACTCCAGAGAGAACAGCCCTAGCTCCCTCAACCTTTCCTCATAAGACCTACCCTCCAAACCAGGCAGCATCCTGGTAAATCTCCTCTGCACTCTTTCCAGCGCTTCCACATCCTTCTTATAGTGAGGTGACCAGAACTGCACACATTTCAATGACTATGATTCCTGCTATTGTTACATCAATAGTTACCCAGTGAAAGTTCGAAGTTGGTAAGTTTGCCGATGACACGAAGGTTGGTGGGGTTGTGGATAGTCTGGAGGGATGTCAGAAGTTACAGAGGGACATAGATAGGATGCAAGATTGTGCGGAGAAGTGGCAGGTGGACTTCAACCCAGATAAATGCGTAGTGGTCCATTTTGACAGGTCAAATGGGATGAAGGAATACAATATAAAGGGAAAGACTCTTAGTACTGTAGAGGATCAGAAGGACCTTGGGGTCCGGGTCCATAGGACTCTAAAATCGGCCCCGCAGGTGGAGGAGGTGGTTAAGAAGGCGTATGGTGTGCTGGCCTTTATCAATCGAGGGATTGAGTTTAGGAGTCCGGGGATAATGATGCAGCTATATAAGACCCTCGTCAGACCCCACTTGGAGTACTGTGCTCAGTTCTGGTCGCCTCATTACAGGAAGGATGTGGAAAAGATTGAAAGGGTGCAGAGGCGATTTACAAGGATGTTGCTTGGATTGAGTGGCATGCCTTACGAGGATAGGCTGAGTGAGCTCGGTCTTTTCTCCTTGGAGAGACGTAGGATGAGAGGAGACCTAATTGAGGTATATAAGATGTTGAGAGGCATAGATCGGGTGGACTCTCAGAGGCATTTTCCCAGGGTGGAAATGGCTGCTACGAGAGGACACAGGTTTAAGGTGCTGGGGTGTAGGTACAGGGGAAATGTTAGGGGGAAGTTTTTCACACAGAGGGTGGTGGGCGAGTGGAATCGGCTGCCGTCAGTGGTGGTGGAGGCAAACTCAATAGGGTCTTTTAAGAGACTCCTGGATGAATACATGGGACTTAATAGAATGGAGGGCTATAGATAGGCCTAAAAGGTAGGGATATGTTCGGCACAACTTGTGGGGCCGAAGGGCCTGTTTTGTGCTGTAGTTTTCTATGTTTCGATGTTTAACTAAAAACAATTCTAACTTCTGGGTAACTATTGTACAGACCCACACCATCCCCACAGGACTACCTCTACCCCCTCCCACCCAAACTGCCAGATGGCTCTCCCCATCATCTCACTACTCCTGGGGGACTCCCTCCACTCCCCAAATTATAGCCCCACATAAACCTTTCCTGTCCAATGGGACACCCTAACACCCAAATCACCAGGGAACTCCCCCCCCCGACCCCTCAACAATGCATCCATACTGGACTCCCCCACCCTGGGAATTCCCCCTTACCTCCGACTACCATCCCATGCCTAGCCTGACCACCCCCTGTCCACTGCCAAATCCACCCCCAAATGATTGCCCCCTACCGACTGTCCACCCATTGAATCTCCAAACCCCACACGACTGTTCAACACCCAACAATCTGACCCCACCCCACTGACTGTCCACCCCCCATCTCTCCAATCCCCCCCAACTCTCCAACCCACCAACTCTCCAACCCCCCCAACTCTCCAACTCCCCCCCCAACTGTACGACACCACCAACTGTCCGACACCCGACCCTCCAACCTCTCTCTCCCGACTGTCATCCACCTACTCTCTGACCCTCCCCGACTTTCTGACACCCGAATATCTTTTGATTTGATTTGAATTGATTTTATTTATTATTGTCATATGTGTTGGGATACAGTGAAAAGTGTTGTTTCTTGCACACTGTACAGACAAAGCATACTGTTCATAGAGAAGGAAAGGAGAGAGTGCAGAATGTAGTGTTACAGTCATAGCTAGGGTATTGAGAAAGATCAACTTAATGCAAGGTAAGTCTATTCAAAAGTCTGATGGCAGCAGGGAAGAGGCTGTTCTTGAGTTGGTTGGTACATGTCCTCAGATTTCTGTATCTTTTTCCCGACAGAAGAAGGTGGAAGAGAGAATGTGCGGGGTGCGCGGAATCCTTGATTATGCTGGCTACTTTTCTGAGGCAGCAGGAAGTGTAGACAGATACAATGGACTCCACGCTTGACGGTCTGCCCACCAACTGTCCACATCAACCTGACTGTCCTATCCCGCCAACTGCCCAATCGTGCACCTAACTGTCCAACCAACCCCCACTCCTCAGACTTCCAAACACCCTCAACTGTCCAACCTCCCTCTCCCCCTCACCCCAGACTGTCCAAGCCCCCAGCTGTTCGAATCCATCTCCCCTCTGGTTCCCTGCCCCATGGCCTGACTGACTGACCCTCCCCACACCCCCAACTCCCACCCCAACAGCTTGTAACCCTCTTCTTCATTAATATTATTCTTACCTGTCGATAACAAGTTGATCAGGTACTTACGGGTTGGAAAATATTTCTTGATGGTCACATTGACTGCCGAAGTGCCTCTCTACTCCTGAGGAGGTCCATGTGTTTACAAATTACCTGTCCCTCCATGTCTACTTGTCCGCCTCCCTGCCCTATCTCTGTAACCCCACACATTTACCATGTCTAATTCACCTAACCTATACATCTTTGAACACTGAGGGAGAATTTAGCATGGCCAATCCATCCAACCAGCACATCTTTTGGACTGTGGGAGAAAACCAGGGCACCTGGAGGAAACCCACGCTGACACAGAGAGAATGTGCAAACTCCGCACAGACAGTGACCAAGACCAGAATTGAACCTGAGTCCCTGGTGCTGTGAGGCAGTAATGCTAACCACTGTGCCACCGTGCCATTACACTGTACTAGGGAGTTTGCAGCCTGTAAGACAGCCAGAAAATAGCTTAGATATAAGTTCTAACTCTGCAGGTTGGGCAGTCTGAAAACCAAGGACAAGCCATTCTCTGCAGAAATGCCTTTTTAAAATTCATTTGTGGGACATGGGCGTGGCTGGCTAGCCAGGACTTATTGCCCATCCCTAGTTGCCCAAGGACAGTTGAGAGTCAACCACATTGCTGTGACTCTGGAGTATTTTGATTTGATTTGATTTATTATTGTCACATGTATTAACATACAGTGAAAAGTATTGTTTCTTACGCGCTATACAGACAAAGCATACTGTTCATAGAGAAGGAAATGAGAGAGTGCAGAATTTAATGTGACAGTCATTGTTAGCGCGTACAGAAAGATCAACTTAATCCAAGATAAGTCCATTCAAAAGTCTGACAGCATCAGGGAAGAAGCTGTTCTTGAACCAGTTGGTACGTGACCTCAGACTTTTGTATTTTTCCCGACGGAAGAAGGTGGAAGAGAGAATGTCCGGGGTGCGTGGGGTTCTTAATTATGCTGGTTGCTTTGCCGAAGCAGCCGGAAGTGTAGACAGAGTCAATGGATGGGAGGCTGATTTGTGTGATGGATTGGGCTACATTCATGACCTTTTATAGTTCCTTGCGGTCTTGGGCAGAGCAGGAGCCATTCCATGCTGTGATACAACTCGAAAGAATGCTTTCTATGGTGCATCTGTAAAAGTTGGTGAGAGTCTTGGCTGACATGCCAAATTTCCTTAGTCTTCTGAGAAAGTAGAGGTGTTGGTTGGCTTTCTTTACTATAGCGCGGTATGGGGGGACCAGGACAGGTTGCTGGTAATCTGGACTCCTAAAAATTTGAAGCTCTCGACCCTTTCTACTTCGTCCCCGTTGATGTAGACAAGGGCATGTTCTCCTTTACACTTCCTGAAGTCGGTGACAATCTCCTTCGTTTTGTTGAGGGAGAGATTATTGTCACTGCACCAGTTCACCAGATTCTCTATCTCATTCCTGTACTCTGTCTCGTCATTGTTTGAGATCCAACCCACTACAGTGGTGCCTTCAGCAAACTTGAAAATCGAATTGGAGGGGAATTTGGCCTCACAGTCATTGGTGTATAAGGAGTATAGTAGGGGGCTGAGAACACAGCCGTGAGGGGCACCAGTGTTGAGGATGATTGTGGAAGAGGTGTTGTTGCCTATCCTTACTGATTGTGGTCTGTGAGTTAGGAAATTCAGGATCCAGTCACAGAGGGAGGTGCCGAGGCCCAGGCCATGGAGGTTGAAGATGAGTTTCATGGGAATAATGGTGTTGAAGGCTGAGCTGCAGTCAATAAATAGGAGTCTGACATAGGTGTCTTTGTTATCTAGGTGTTCCAGGGTTGAGTGCAGGGACAGGGAGATGGTGTTTGCTGTGGACCTGTTGCGGTGGTAGGCAAACTGTAGTGGATCCAGGTAGTCCAGGAGGCTGGAATTGATTCGTGCCATGACTAGCCTTTCAAAGCACTTCATAATGATGAAGTGACCAGACCACGTAAGGATGGCAGATTTCCTTCCCTGAAGGACATTAGTGAACCAGATGGGTTTTTCCGACAGTCGGCAATGGTTTCATGGTCATCAGTAGATTCTTAATTCCAGATATTTTTTATTGAATTCAAATTCCACCATCTGCCGTGCCGGGATTCGAACCCGGGTCCCCAGAACATTAGCTGAGTTTCTGGATTCTTAGCCTAGCAATAATGCCAATATCGCTTCCCCATCCCATTGGCATTTGGAGATGACAAGAAAGAAGGACATACATTCCTGTAGCAGAAACTTCCCCAAGTCAGGGGAAGTTCAAATCCACAGCCATGCTTGCATCATGGGAGATGATACATCGAAATCATAGAAATCATAGAAACCCTACAGTGCAGAAGGAGGCCATTCGGCCCATCGAGTCTGCACCGACCACAATCCCACCCAGGCCCTACCCCCACATATTTACCCACTAATGCCTCTAACCTACACATTTTAGGATTCTAAGGGGCAATTTTTAACCTGGCCAATCAACCTAACCCGCACATCTTTGAAATGCTGAGCGCTGCCTCCACAAGACAAAAATAACAGTCAGGGTGGCCTATGCAGACAGCTGCATGCGGCTACTGCAACTCAGCCTTGACAAAATACAATTTTAGCTGCAACCTGATCTCTTTGGGATTAAAAGTGCAGGAAAATAATAATTTGGGACATTTAAAATATGGTTTCAACTGGAATTCGATCTGATTCAAGTTCATCTGCAAGGACTCGCCATGGGAGAAAGATTGTCTTTCAGACCCTGCTCAGTACTCCAGCCACTGGCCAAGCTCTTCAGGGACCAGTGGATGAAAGAGGCTTTTGTTTCCTTTGCTGGTTGGTAATGATGTTATAGTCATCGAGGGTGGGGGGGGGGGTTGGTTTTGGCACGGGACAGGGACATTTTCCACTTTGCACCGAGGCTCAATCGCAATTGGGCAAAACAGCCCAAGGTTAAGTACAGTACAGATCAACTGCAGTTCAGAGGATGGAACTGCGATGATCTGCCTTAAATCTGTAAAGATTGTCGGAGCATTTCCACTTTTTGCCCTTGTTCAATTGCTCAGCGTGATTGAAACAGCTCAATTGATGTTGAGACTTGGTCAATACTTGCTACATGCATTTCATTACACTTGGACATACCCTTGCACAAAGCCATTGGAGCTTCATTCTGTACATCGATTGCTCTTGTACTGCACAAGACAACTGTATTCTGATTTGATTGCATCGTGCTTTGCCATTGCCTCTGAATACTTACTCGAGTGTCAGCCAGGTAGCTCAGTGGGTAGCATTCTTAATTCAGCGTTAGAAGATAATCCCAATCCAGAGATTTGAACACAGCCAGGCACTCCTGTGCAGTACTGAGAGAGTGCAGCATGGTCAAATCACATTTAAAACAAATGTCATTATCACATATCTTTTTGTGGGAGCTTACTCGCACAGTGGGGGGCACAGTGGTTAGCACTGCTGCCTCACAGCGCCAGGGAGCCGGGTTTGATTCCCGGCTTGGGTCACTGTCTGTGTGGAGTTTGCACATTCTTCCCGTGTCTGCGTGGGTTTCCTTCGGGTGCTCCGGTTTCCTCCCACAGTCCAAAAGACGTGCTGGTTAAGTACATTGACCCAAACAGGCACCGGAGTGTGGTGACTAAGGGAAATTCACAGTAACTTCATTGCAGTGTTAATGTAAGCCTTACTTGTGACTGATAAATAAACCTTTTTTTAACTTTACTTTACTGGTTGCTGTGTTCCGACATTATAAGTGATTCAAAAGTATTTTGTTCCCTGTAGGCCACCTTAGAATGTCCTGATGTCTTGAAAAGCAGCGTATAAACACAAGTTTTCTTTTACAGTCTTTGTAATCTTGTTACATTGCCATTCGACTTCCTCGATATTCCAGTTGCAGAGGAACATAAGAGCAGGATTAGGCCATTCAGCCCATCACACCTGCTCACCTTGCTGATCATTGCAATCACATGACACTCAGCTATTGTGCCTTCACTACAATCCAATGGCAGTGCTAAAGTCTGGTTGAGCGGGTGAGGGTCAAAGTTGAGACTTGACCAACGTGGCAGGAAGGCGAGCGTATTTGGGCACCCCAGGAATGCCAATCAGCCAGCTCTGAAGGCTAAGTTGGGAACTGCATAGACTCATAGGGCAGGAGTTCCTGACCCCAACAATGGCGGGCATCGTTGCAGGCGGGATGGGAAAATTTGGAGAGCCACAGCACCTCTCCAAATTTTCCCATGCCACTCGCAACAACGCCCACCACTGTCGGGGCTGGAAAATCCTGCCCAATGTTTGAACCAGGAGGCTGAAAAGGGTGACAAGAGGTTGGGTGGAGTGAAAGAGAGGTGATCTTCCAAGGCTGCATTGGCTGACTGTAAAATGATTGGGGGAACAGGAAGGTCATGACCCCCCCCCCCCCAGAGCTCCCACTGCTGCACTTAGTCATTCAGGTTGCATTAGTGATAATCATTGCAATCATATTTCTTGCAGCCACTGCAGTCCGACACTCTGCGCTACTTTGATTTACTTGTAAGCTCAATGGAAAGGACTGCTGTGGATATATACTGCCTGCATATATCCCTGGCACCACATCTACAAACATTCAATCCCTCCACCACTGACGCTCAGTAGCAGCAGTGTGTACTATCTACAAGATGCACTGCAGCAATTCACCAATGATCCTTAGACAGCACCTTCCAAGCCCACGGCCACTTCCATCTCAAAGGGCAAGGGCAGCAGATAAACGGGAAGACCACCACTTGCAAATTGCCCTCAAAGCCACTCACCATCCCAACTGGGAAATATATCGCTGTTCCTTCACAGTCTCTGGGTCAAAATCCTGGAATTTCCTCCCTAACGGCATTGTGGGTCAATCCACAGCACATGGACTGCAGCGATTCAAGAAGGCAGCTCACCACCACCTTCTCAAGGGCAGCTAGGGATGGGCAATAAATGCTGGCCAGCCAGCGATGCCCATGTCCCACGAATGAATAAAACATGCTTTAAAAAAAGCAACAATGATACAATCTTAGCATTGTCTTGAGACCACCTACTGTGGCATGTGTAACATCAGATGGCATGTCCGGCACAGCTTCATTTAATATTATTGTTTCCAACTAAACCCTTCCTACCAGATGGCATGTAGTATAACACCATCCGATCCACTCGGAAGCAGGAGGGCGAGATCAGAGTTTATTTGGAAAGGATCGTTTTTCAAAGTGGTTTTTGGTGTCAGAATGTTTGACTGTAAGAACACAAACATTTTTTTGGATCAGAATGAATAAATGGGTCATCATGTTGTGCTTCAGATTTTGGTGTTGATCCCTTTGAATCATGAATCTCTCCAGTGCAGAAGGAGGCCATTTGGCCCATCGAGTCTGCACTGACCACAATCCCATCTAGGCCCTATTCCCGTAACCCCACATATTTACCCTGCTTATCCCCTGACACAAACCCTGCTAATCCCCTGTCACAAAGCGTCAATTTAATATGGTTAATCAACCTAACCCACACATCTTTAGACTTTGGGAGGAAACCGGAGTACCCAGAGGAAACCCACGCAGACACGATGAGAAAGTGCAAACTCCACACAGGCAGGGACCCAAGGCCGGAATTGAATCCGGGTCCCTGGCACTGTGAGGCAGCAGTGCTAACCGCTGTGCCACCATGCTGCCTGAGACTAGGCTAAATCAAATCAGCGAATAATGTGACACAGGGACAAGTGCAGCTTCAAGTGAGATAGGAAGGATAACGACACTGTTTCAGATCGGCATTGGTACTGAATGTAGCCACAATATTTAATATTGTGCAGTAGGAGTACAGCTACCAGATTCACTATGGACAGAGCGAAATATATTGGAGCCAAATTCCTATGTGATTGAAAGTAATTGCAAAAAACGTTTTTGCATTATTCGTAAACCAATGGAAGTCCAAGACCCACAGTACAAAACACCATGAAAACTCGAAAAGAGAGCGTGGGTTAAATCAGGAAGTAACAATTGAGTTTTCTGAACCATACACAGTGATTAGCTCTGCTGCCTCACAGTGCCAGGTTCGATTCCTGTCTTGGGTTACTATTTGTGCAGTCTGCACGTTCTACTTGTGTCTGCGTGGGTTTCCTCCGGGTGCTCCAGTTTCCTCCCACAGTCCGAATGACGTGCTGGTTGGTTGCATTGGCCATGCTAAATTCTCCCTCAGTGTACCCGAACAGGCACCAGAGTGGAGCAACTAGGAGATTTTCTCAGTAACGTCATTGCAGTGTTAATGTAAGCCTACTTGTGACAATAATAAATAAAATGAACTGAGTACACAGTCAAGAAATGATCTTTACCCTTAAATTATTCTTGTAATCTGAGTTTCATGGCTAAGACACTGGCCTCAAAATAGCTCTGATTCCTGACTTTCTGTAAATTAAAATAAACTTCCGGAAATCTTTTTTGAAGTGTTTCTTAGCCCAAGGTTGACAAACACCTGCCTTTTCCCACGAGGGGAAGAAATTAATACTGTGGCTTTGCCAATGCCTCTGCTGTCTCACATTTCACTCTTTAATCTATGTTTGGAGAATGATGGACACGAGATGAAGTCAGTTTATAATAGAGACTTTTATTGATGTTTTCTCTAGGGGAATGACTTCTGAAAGAGGTGTTCGACGTGTCAAGCAACCACTTCTTGCTCTGTACTTCTTTGAGGCCCATGAAAGCTGCGTCTGTAAAGACATTGCGACTAGTTGAGAAGATCTCTATCCTCATTTGTTTCCTATCGGCTCATAGCCACATCAACAGAGACCAGAGCACCATGATTAATCACTTGAGCACATTCTGGGCACCTGAAGCAAACCAATCTTAAGTACTACATTCAAATTTACAGAGATGCTCGATACTACAGGGGTAATTCAATAGGGTAGGCAGACCTGATTTATTTAAACATAGTGGTCGAAAATGTATACAGCCAACAAGAACTTCTGGCTCTCCATATTTTAGAAACTAGGAGAAAGAAATCATCTGTGGCTTCAGACTGGATTACATTGAAAACCCAAGATAAAACTGCAGATGCTAGAAATCTGGATTAAAAACAGAAAACGCTGAATTAGCTCAGCAGCTCTGGCAATATAGGCGGAGAAAGAAACTGACTTAACGTTTTGAGTCTGTCTGACTCTTCTTCAGAAATGTGAAAGATTTTTATTCGGCTGAGATATTGGTCAGGTGAAGAAGTATTGTTGCAACTATACAAGTCATTGGTGAGGCCACACCTGGAGTATTGGGCAAGTTTTGGTCCCCGTATTTGAGGAAAGATGTCGTGGTGTTGGAGGCAGTTTAGAGGAGGTTCACTCGATTGATTCCAGAGACGAGGGGCTTGTCGTATGAAGAGAGATTGAACAGTTTAGGCCAAAACTCTCTTGATTTTAGAAGAATGAGGGGAGATCAAATTGAGGTATACAAGATGATAAAAGGTATGGATAAAGTAGACGTGGAGCGGATGCTTCCTCTTGTGGGGCATTCTAGGATGAGAGGTCATAGTCTTAGGATAAGGGGTAGCAAATTTAAAACAGAGTTGAGGAGAAACTACTTCTCCCAAAGGGTTGTGAATCTGTGGAATTCGCTACCCCAAAGTGCAGTGGGCAGTGAGTAAATTTAAGCAGGAGTTAGGCAGATTTTTAATTGGTAATGGGTTGAAGAGTTATGGGGAGAAGGCAGGAAAATGGGGATAAGGAGCATATCAGCCAAGATTGAATGGCGGAGCGGACTCAATGGGCTGAATGGCTTAATTCTGCTCTTATATCTTATTAACTTATGCACCCCAATTTTCAGGAAATACATTCAATAACTCACTGACATCGGATGATATTCAGGCCCCTGTTGTGGCCACTTTAAATGGGCATCAGGTCATTTAATATCCTAATTATTGGCCTAATGCCCTCTCTGCTTAATTATCAGTACTGAGCAGAGCATCTAACAGAATTTTCAACTCCTGCAGTGATGTCCTGGAGCTGAGATGATTGACCTCCAACAACCACAACCATCTTTCTTTGTGCCAGGTATGATTCCAACCAGCGGAGAGTTTGCCCCCTGATTCCCACTGACATCAATTTTGCTAGGGCCACTATGGTGTGAGTGCCATACTCAGTCAAATACCATCTTAGATTTCGGAGAAATCGCCATCACCTCACTCTGGAATTCAGTTCTTTGGTCCACGTATTGACCAAGTCTACAGTGAGGCCAAGAGCTAGGTGGGAACTGAATGGAGCAGCAAAAAACAGATGGTTGCTCAGTAACTTCCCCTTGATAGCACGGTCAAGGCACATTCCATCACTTTGCTTATGATAGAGAGTAGGCTGATGGAGCAATAATTGGTCAGATTGCATTGGTCCCGACTTAGCTGAACAGGACACACCTGGACAATTTTCCACATTGCCAGGTAGATCCCAGTGTTGTAGCAATACTTGCACAGTGTGTCTAAAGGTGTGGACAGATCTGGAACACAAGTCTTCAGTATACTGCCGGGATCTTGTCAGAGCCAACAGCTTGAGCCATTTCTTGACCTCACATGGAGTGAATCAAATTGGCTGAAAATTGACATTTCTGGAGCTGGGGACCACAGGAAGAGGCCAAGATGAATCTTCCATTTGGCATTTCTGTGGTTGAAAATATTTTAGCCTTGTCATTTGCACTGAAGCAGTGGACTCCCCCATCATTGAGGATGCATGGAGATGTTTATGGAGGCTAATCCTGCTGTTAGTTAATTAATTGTCCATTGCCATACATGACTGGCTGTGGCATCACTTAGCTCTGAGTATAGCATACTGTTTCCTTTGTCTCGCTTTCATGTGCTGTCGTCTCATCAATTTGGCATCTTTTTTTTTAGGTATGCCTGCTGCTAGTCCAGGCATGCTCCCTTCACCCTTCATTGAACTAGGGTTGCTCCCCTGGCTTGATGGGAATGCTAAAGTGAGGGACATGTCAGACCATGTAGTTATAGACTGTGGTTGAATACAATTCTGCTGCTGATGGCCCACAGGACCAGCTTTGAGCTGCTGGATCTGTTCTGAGGTGATGCTATTAATGCTAGACGAGTAAAGCAGAGACTCAGGTAATGTTCCAGGGACTGGGATTCAAATCCCACCATGGCAGATGGTGAAATTTTAATTCAATAAAAGTCTAGAATTAAAAGTCTAATGATAAAGACCATGAAACCATTGTTGACGTTGCAAAAAACCCATCTGGTTCACTAATGTCCTTTAGGGAAGGAAATCTTACCCGGTCTGACCTCCATGGGACTTCAGATTAACAGCAAATGTGGTTGACTTTAAAAGGAAATGCCCTCTGAAATGCACTCAAGGGCAATTAGGGATGAGCAATAAATACTGGCCTAGCCAGCAATGCTCAAATCCTATGAATGAATAGAGAAAAAAAAGTTAGCAGGATGTTCAGTATGGAAATAGGACTTGGTGTCCATATGGACCGTGCAGCGGTCACTCCTACCAATACTGTCATTTTTGACAAACAGGTTGGCAGCGACAAAGTAAAGCAGCTTTTCCTTCTTGTTGGTTCTCTCTGCACCTGTCGCAAAGCCACTCTGACAGCTAACTCTTTCAATTAAGACTGGTGCATCAGAGGCCCCATGGGATCAGATTTTACAGGAGGGTGTTGGAGGGCCGCGGCTGAAAAGTTGGGAACATGAAGGCTGGATCTGAGGCAGGAGATAAGGAAAATAAGTACTGCCACTGCTTCACTTATTTTTAAAGGAATTAGTTAGAATCATAGAAGCCCTACAGTGCAGAAGGAGGCGATTCAGCCCACCGAGTCTGCACCAACCACAATCCCACCCAGGCCCTATTCCCTGTAACCCCACATATTTACACCGCTAGTCCCTCTAACCTACACATCCCGGGACACCAAGTGGCAATTTAGCATGACCAATGCGCTTAACCCGCACATCTGTGGACTGTGGGAGGAAACCGGAGCATACCCACCCAGACAAGGGGAGAACGTGCAAACTCCACACAGACAGTGACCCAAGCTAGGAATCAAACCTGGGTCCCTGGCACTGTGAGGCAGCAATGCTAACTACTGTGCCATCATGCCGCCCTTAGTTGACCAGTGCCAGCCATGCAGTGCACAAGGCTGAGGGTTCAGATAAAGTTGATTATGGTGGATCTACACCATGAAGACTGTCAGGATCAAAGTGAAGGAGGTTCTGCAGAAATGTGCCATTGTGGTGGAACTCAGGTGGATTGGGGACCTGCTATCAGTTAAGAACTGGTGGCTAAATCCTTGAAGAAAAGGAACTGGAATTCTCCATGAGGAAATTCAGAGCTTTGAAAGACTTAGTGCTGAAATGAGTCCTATAAGTGCTGAGTGGATTGCCCAGTAAATGTGTGAGATTTATCATTGTTGCATCCGTCATCAAAAATAATTTATAGTGACCAAAATTTGCCTGTTGATTCTTGTTTAATTTATGTTGACTTTGCTTTGATTGTTAAATAAAAGTTATAAATGTGTTATCTTGCCCATTGGTATTTTCACTGGGGGTCCTTCAGTAAATTTAATTATTTGGGTGTATTTATTTCCACAGGAATCCTAACAAAGCCTCAACAGCTTTTTGTGGGGAAGAAGTTCCAAATCCCGTGTGAAGGAGGGTTTCCTGATATCACCCCCGAGCAGGCTTCCTCGAATTTTAAGGTTCTGAACTTGCCCACCATTGAAAATAGCTTCTATCAATCCTGTCAGCTCCTTTAGTCAGCTTGGAAACCTCAGGGTAGATATTGGGAAGATAGAGTCGCTGTGAACTTACATGGATAAATGAACCTGTTATGTAGTTGGGTTTCCAATCTCGGTGGTGTTAGGAAAGCCTCTGGTGCTCCAAGGGGCCCTTGGTGCTAATAGATATATGGAGATAACTCTGTGTCCACCAGCATTTCAGGAAAGAGGTTTCCCTCTATTATCTCCATTACTCATCTCAAAACAACCTCAATTACATCAACCCTTAATCTCTGTACTCAAGGAAACCCAGGTCAGAAATCCCCCCACCCCGCCCCCCCACCACATTTTCCCATGGTGAATATAGCAAGTCAATGGCTGCTGGCGGGACCTTCTGGTCTTGCTCAAGTCTATGGGATTTTGCATGGCTCACTTGCCCCACCGCTATGGAACACGCCACAAGGTGTCGACTTGTGGTAGAACTGGAAGATCGTGCTGGCAGGAAACGCCGGAAAATGCCAGCCCTAGTCTGTGCAACCTGTCCTCACGATTTAACCCTTTCAGCACTGTTATTCTGCCCACTGGAAGGCAGACCAATGGAGTGGAGGCAACAAGATTTCTTGGGATCCAGGAAACACAGAGTATCAAGAAGGGTGACATGGTGGCACAGTGGTTAGCACTGCTGCTTCACAGCGACAGGGACCCGGGTTCGATTCCCAGCTTGGGTGACTGTCTGTGCGGAGTCTGCACATTCTCCCCGTGTCTGCGTGGGTTTCCTCCAGGTGCTCCGGTTTCCTCCCACAGTCCAAAGATGTGCGGGTTAGGTGCATTGGCCATGCTAAGCTGCCCCTTAGTGTCACAGGATGCGTAGGTTAGAGGGATTAGCGGGGTAAATATGTGGGGTTACGGGGATAAGGTCTAGGTGGGATTGTTGCCGATGGAGACCCGATGGGCGAAATGGTCTCCTTCAGCACTGGATTCTATATTTATTAGTACCGTGCAATGTTTTCTGCAACCGTTTTCCTTTAGGTTGCTGACACCATCCTTTGGAATTATAACAGTCAGCAATATTTGAAATGGGGATGACTGGAACAAGGAGGTTTGAAACTGTTAGTTAGCCCTGCTTCCAAGAAGGAACGTAATAAGGAATAAGTTACACCCGATTCCAGGAGGGAGATGTGAACCAGCTGCTCCTCAACTGCTGTGCCCACCTTATGGAACATGCAAGATGGTTGTTATTCATTCTACATTCTCCACTGGGGGATAAGTCTAATATGAGCTGCATGGGTGCCATGGTGGCACAGTAGTTAGCACTCCTCACAGCTCCAGGGACCCGGGTTCGATTCCCGGCTTGGGTCACTGTCTGTGCAGAGTTTGCACGTTCTCCCTGTGTCTGCGGGGGTTTCCTCCGGGTGCTCCACTTTCCTCCCAGAGTCTGAAAGACGTGCTGGTTAGGTGCATTGGCCATGCTAAATTCTCCCTCAGTGTACCCGAACAGGCGCCGGAGTGTGGCAACTAGGGAATTTTCACAGTAACTTCATTGCAGTGTTAATGTAAGCCTACTTGTGACAATAAATAAATAAACTTTAAAATAAATAAATTAAAGCATGAGTGGCCTTGAATGCTTGCACAACACACCTGTCCCCAGCACCAGTAAAGGATATGTGAAGGTTCTTGGGGATATGAGAAAATGATAGACCTTAGCTCTTATCTTCTTATTCTCCCCCACATAATCACAGCATGGTGACACAGTGGCACAGTGGTTAGAACTGCTGCCTCATAGCCGGCTTCAATTCTGGCCTTGGGTCATTGTGTGGAGTTTGCACATTCTCCCTGTGTCTGCGTGGGTTTCCTCCGGGCGCTCCGGCTTCCTATCACACTCCAAAGATGTGCAGATTAGGTGGATTGACCATGGTAAATTACCCCTTAGTGTCAAAAGATGTGTAGGTTAAATGGTTAGCCATGGTAAATGTATGGGGTTACAGGGATAGGGTGGGGGAAAGGGCTTGGGTATGATACCCCATAGTGTCCCAATATGTGTAGGTTAGAGAGAGGTTAGCAGGGTAAATACTTGGGGTTATGGAGAAAGGACCTGGGTAAGAAGCTCTGTCGGAGAGTCGGTGTGGACTCGATGGGCTGAATGGCCTCCTTCTGCACCATAGGACTTCTGCGATGACAAATCAGTAAATCGGCCTGATTTCAAACTTTTGCAGGCTGCTGGAACTTGCATGACTTATATCTCAGCTGATAAGGGGGCTTACAGCATGTTCAGATAGTCTTTTTGAATCAGTAACAACAGTCAGGAAATTTCATGCAGTATTATCGTCCCACTCAAACAAACCCAACCACAAAATAATTGTGTATCGTTTCTTGTTTCCGCACTTAGCAGCACATTTCTGTGAAGATACTGCCCTGAAATAAAAGCGCATGAGACAGACTTTGAAGTAAAGACAAGCCTTTTGTACTTAAATTTAAGACAATCTGCAGTCTTTTTTAAAAATCTATTTAGGATACAGTACAAAGAGCGATTGTTGTAACAATCATTAAATCTCCTGGGGAAACCCACAAGAAAAATATTGCATTGTACGCAGCCATAGGCACTGGGAGATATGCCAAGCCTAGCCCATAATAATCATCCACCACACCCGTTAATTAACAACACTGCTGACATATGACACAAAAAGCAAGCTCAGGGATCTCGGAACATTTTCTCATCCCTATTTTCTTGTGTACGATGTAGTGATGCACAGTAGTCACATTGCTGCTTTTACAGTTGTGAGGGCTTTTCTGAGAAATGCAGCATGTCTTTGGAGGGACTTCTCAGAGGGAAAGGAGTACATGTTGCTCTTTGAATTCCTAGAACTATAAGCGTAACCAGATGCTAACGGTAGTCATGGGATCTGACATGTTAGTGTGCATTATTATTGTTTGATAAAAAGCCCAGGGTGAGGTTTTGAAACTACTTTTATCAACTTTTTAAAAAAATCCTGTTTCCCTTTTCATTTTGCTGAAGCTGCCCACTTTTGCTGTGACACACTGCCTTTCCCAAGTAACTGTAATAAGTCCTCAGAGGCAGAAGTCCCTTCACCAAAATTCCTTTATTTACAGCACTATACAGAGTGCTCCCAGTATGCAGTCTACATCCAGAATGCCAGAGGAATTGACACTTCTGTTTAAGTACAGAGCATGGGGCTCCCTGATTGGACTTTTGGATCAATTGGGCCCTTAATCAGGGAGTTCATAGTCAAGCAGGCCAACCTCAATTGCCTGATTAAAATCGGTATACTGTTCTTCCTGTGTAAGCCGCAACAGTCAGGGACAGCGGATAACCGATATGAAGGTGGAAAGTAAGACCTGCATTTAAACAGCACCCCCTTTTCCTTTCCCTCAGCAATGTTTCAAAAGCTTCTTGTATCACAAATTCCTCGTGAAGTGCATTGACTGTCGTGTAGAAAAATGCAACCGCGGCCAGATGCTAATTGCCTGAGGAGGAATCCGTGTTTGACCATTGAAACCTTGGCCAACAGACTCACCTCGGGTATCAGTAGCCCTGGTCACACATTTTTGGAAACATAGAAACATAGAAACTAGAAACAGGAGTAGGCCATTCGGACCTTCGAGTCTGCTCTGCCATTCATCTTGATCATGGCCGATCATCGAATTCAATATCCTGATCCCCCTTCCCCCCATATCCTTTGGTCCCTTTAGCCCCAAGAGCTACACCTAATTCCTTCTTGAATTCAGACAACATTTTGGCCTCAACTACATTCTGTGGTAGTGAATTCCACATGTTCACCACCCTCTGGGTGAAGAAATTTCTCCTCACCTCAGTTCTAAATGGTTTACCCCTTATCCTCAAACTATGACCCCTAGTTCTGGACTCCCCCACCATTGGGAACATTCTTTCTGAATCTGCACTGTCTAACCCTGTTAGAATTTAATAAGTTTCTTTGAAATCCCCTCTCGCTCTTCTAAATTCCAGTGAATATAATCCTAACTGACTTAGTCTCTCCTCATATGACAGACCTGCCATCCCAGGAATCAGCCTGGTAAACCTTCGCTGTACTCCGTCTATAACAAGGACATCCTTCCTCAGATAAGGACACCAAAACTGCACACAGGTGTGGCCTCACCAATGCCCTATACAATTGCAATAAAACATCTCTACTCCTATATTCAAATCCTCTCGCTATGAAGACCAACATACCATTTGCCTTCTTTACTGCCTGCTGTACCTGCTTGCCCTTACTTTCTGCAGTATTTATTTCAGCCCTGCTTCATATTAATATCTCACAATCAGATGAGTAGCATAGATCCCTTCAGTAACCCTTAGCGTTTGTTCAAGATTAGCTCATATGCTCAGAGCAGATAACGAACTGGCGAGTATGGCTACTCAACCTCAAAACACATAAACATCTCCATTTCAATAAAGGCAATTACAAAAGTGTAAAGACAGAATTGGCTACACTGCACTGGGAAAATAGATTAGAAGGTAAGCATTTGCTGACATAGAAGGAGACATTTCATAACTCTCAGCAAAGATATATTCCAATGAGGAAGAACAACTCTACAACAGAATGCAGCATGGGGCGGCACAGCGGCACAGTGGTTAACACTGCTGCCTCACAGCGCCAGGTACACAGGTTCGATTCCTGGCTTGGGTAACTGTCTGTGCGGAGTCTGCACGTTCTCCCCATATCTGCGTGGGTTTTCACCGGGTACTCCAGTTTCCTCCCACAGTCCGAAAGAAATGCTGGTTAGGTGCATTAGCCATGCTAAATTCTCCCTCAGTGTACCCGAACAGATGCCGGAGTGTGGCGACTAGAGGATTTTCACAGTAACTTCATTGCAGTGTTAATATAAGCCTACTTGTGACACTAAAAAATAACTTAACATCCATGGCTAACGAAGGATGGTATAAAATTTGAAGAAAAGATGCAAAGGTTAATGGTGGCCAGAGAATTGGGAAAACTATAGGAACTAGTGAAGGATGATCAAAGGAATAATGGAGGGAGTAATTGAACAATGAGAGAAAACTCACAATATGAAAACAGACAGTAAAAGTTTCTACAAGTACATAAGAAGCAAAAGAGTAGCTGAAGTGAGCTTTTGTCCCTTAGAGGGGGAGACTGATGAAGTAACTATTAATAATAATATTTTAATATCTGTCTTTGTGGTAGAAGACACAAATAACATCCCCAAAATGGTAGCAATTTAAGGGGCAAAAGGGAGCAATTAACAGAATCACTATCACAAGAGAAGATGGTTGTGGTGATTGGAGGTCCATCATCTCAGTTCCAGGACATCAGTGCAGGAGTCCCTCAGGGTAGTGTCCTCGGCCCAACCATTTTCAGCTGCTTCATCAATGACCTCCCTTCTATCATAAGGTCAGAAATGGGGATGTTCGCTGATGACTGTACAATATTCAACACCATTCACAACTCCTCAGGTACTGAAGCAGTCCATGTCCAAATGCAAAACCAAGCTTGGGCTGACAAGTAATAAGTCACATTTGTGCCACACAAATGTCAGGCAATCACTATCTTCAAAAAGAGAGAATCTAATTATTGCCCTTTGATATTCAATGACCTTACTGTCGCTGAGTCCCCCACTCTGGGAGTTACCATTGACCTGAAACTGAACTGGACTCGCCATGTGAATACTACAAGTGCAGGTGAGAGGCTAAGAACCCTGCAGCGAGTAATTCAACTCCTGACTTCCCAAAGCCTGTCCGTCATCCATAAGACACAAGTCAGAGGTGTGGAGCACAGAGGCAGGTCTCCTGCTTCACCTGCCTCCACACTTGGCATCCTCCACAATCATTCAAGAGTCACCCATCCTGAATGAAAATCTGATGTTTGGTCAGGTATATTTAGAAATTGAATGTGCAGAGCTGGGAATTCTCCCAAATCTACGCAACCGACCCACAGATCTAAAATCTCGGCCGGTGAACGCATTGGTTGTAATCTTCCAAAATGCCCTAGAAAGTTGAAATGTCCCAGATGATTGGAAAACCATAAATGTTAAAGAAAGGCGGGAGACAGAAGTCAGGAAATTTTAGGCCAGTTGGCATAACATCTGTCATTGGGAAAATGCGTTCCATTGGCAGTGTGCCCACTCATTCTAATTGAGGCCCTTAAGTGGGCAAGTAATGATAACTTAAGCATCTCATCCTGTCACCACTCAGATTTAACAGCCAGTAGGAGAGGCCTGTACCCAAAATGCAGCCAGGACAATTTGTCCCTGCAAGCTGCTGACCAGTGGAATCAGAGGGCGTGCTTCCTTCCCGGATTCCCCAGTATCCACAGATTTCCCTCCATGTGCCCATCACCAAACGCCCTGCCCTGTCCCACATGCCCCCTTCCCAACCCATTCCCCTCAACTCCCTTGCTGAGACCTACCATCCCATGATCTTGGACTTAACTGGAAGTCCAGGCCTTTCGTTGAATGCTTTCTTCCAGTCCTCCTGCAGTACCAGCAGCGGCCATTGCTCCTGGTGGTACTGTTGGTACTGCATCCTGGCAACAGCTCTATGAGGCTGGACCTCTTCCTGGAGAGGAATAGATGTCCCACCTCAATTAAAAGCACATTGGTCAATAAATTAAAGCATGGCAGGCCAGCCAACCAGAGGGCAGAGGAGCAGTGCAGGGAGCTAGCTCTCAGCGTAAGATACAACATGAAGGGTCTGCAAAGGGATATAGACAGATTGGGTGGGTAGAAATTGGAAAGTATAATGTAGGAAATGATGAGGTTGCTCTTTGGGAAGAATAGGAAAGCAGAACATTATTTAAAGGGACAGAGATTGCAGAATGATACCGGGCAGAGGGATTTGGGCGTTCTCATACATGGATTTTTAAAACGTTAGCGTGCAGTGATAGCAAGCAACTCAGAAAGGAAATGGTTGTTTCCTTGATTGAAAAGGGGGGACGGAGTATAAATGTGTTGCGTGCAGTTTCAGTCTCATTATTCAAGGGAATATATATTGACATTGAAGGCAGTTCAAATAACGTTCACTAAGTTGATTCCTGGGATGAAAGGGTTTTCTTGTTGGAAAGGTTGAGCAAATTAGGCCAATAATCTGTGGAGTTTACAAGAATGAGGAGTGATCTTATTGGAACATGTCAGTTTCTGAGGAGGCATGGCAAGGTCAATGTTGAGAGGATGCTTCCACTCATGAGGGAATCTAGAACCATGGGTCACATTTTCAAACTAAGGGTTCTCCCATTGAAGATATTGTGGAAATCACTGAGCACATGGCAGAATGGCCAACTCAACATTCCAGGGTATAGAAGTTTGGGCGTGATATGGTGAGGGCTGGGAGGGGGCATTGCATTATTGATAAAAAGAGACTGTCACTGCAGTAACGAGGGAGGATGTCTTAGAAGGCTCTTCAAATAAGGACATATGGGTGGAGCCTAGAAATATAAAAGGGGTGATCACTTTGCTGGGATTATACTGCAGGCCTCCCAAAAGTCAGAGGAGATAGAGGAGCAGATATGTGGGCAAACCACGGAGAAGTGTGAGAGGAATAGGATTACAGTGGTCGGGGATTTCAACTTCACCAATGTTAACTGGAATTATCTTAGTGTGAAAGGATTAGATGGGGTGGAATTTACAAAGTGAATCTGAGGAGCTTTTTGTGCCAGTACGTAGATAGTCCAACAAGGAATGGGGCAGTGCTTGATCTAATCCTAGGGAATGAAGTCAGGCAAGCGATTGAAGTTTCAGTGGGCGAACATTTTGGTGATAGTGACCATAAGTGTAGTAACTGTAAGTGTCAAAGTCATTATGGAAAGAGAAAAGGATAGTTCAGAAATTGAGGGGGTGATCTTACTGTTGCGCCCACCAACTGATAGGCAGGGTGAGCCGGTAAGATCATGAGAGAGCCAAGAAATCATTTCTCGCCTCTCGCAATCTTGCCAGCATCAGATATCTGACGCGTTCGGGTGCGAGGCTGGATATATAATTCAAATGTATTGAAATTCTAATTTTAGTGTAATTAGCGAGCCTAGGGGGGAATCATCCAGGCTCGCTTGCCTCTGTGGCCTCATCGGGAAAGGTTCTTGCCGGCGAGAATCACGTATGGTTCTCCCATCGATGGGGACCAGACATGATGGACTTGCCAGTAGAACCAGTGGCTGTTGAGGCCTCCCTGGGAGGTCAGGGTCAGTGGCAGTGCCCCTTGGGTAGAGCCAGTCTGGCACTGCCCACTGGGCTCCCTGGCAGTGTCAGCCTGGCACTGAGCAGTGCCAAGAGGGCGGGGCCTGAGGGGCGGGACCTGAGGGGGGGGGCCTGAGGGGTTGGGGCCAGACTGGGGCAGACACAGCAATCATGAGGGGGGAAGGGTGGAAAGAGAAACACTGAGCAACCTGCCACAGCAATCAATGGGGAGGTGGGGAGGGGACCACTGCCGCTCTGCAACGATGATCATGGTGAGAGGGCGTGGCCATCGTTCCAGGCCGGGGAGAGGGGGGGGCGCAATCGTTCCGGTAGCGGGGGGATCACGATCGGTAGCGGAGGGTAGGGGTTGCTGGGCCACGGAGGCCAGTTGATAGCAGCAGAGACAATGACAAGTCTCTGTGCTCTCAGAGCATAGAAACCTGCACATGCGCAATGGTGCCCTCTGCTGCTTTCAGACAGCTTTCGGGCAATTTAAGCCCTGCCCACTCGCCCTGCTTGCAAGTTTCAAGATTGTCAAGTTTTGTTTGCCAAAATGTGTTAAGGTTCGACTTTTAAGTCGTCCAAAAAAAAAGCATGATTTCTCTCGTTTTCACGCTCATTTTGGCACTTTGAATTTTTTTGATAATATCATCCCCCAAAGTGTCTGAATTGTTGGAAGGCCAATTTCAATATCATTGGACAGGATCTGGAAAACATCGACTGGGAGCAGCTACTTGCAGGTAAATCTACATTTGGAAAGTGGGAGTCTTTTAAAAGTGAAATACTAAGAGTTCAGGGCTAACGTGTTCCTCTGAGAGTGAAGGGCAAGGGCAGCAAATCCAGGGAACTCTGAATGTCAAGGAATAGCGAGGGTTTGATGAAGAAAAAAGGAAAGCATGTGGTTGGTATAGAGCACTAAAAACAGGGGAGGCCCTTCAGGAATATAGAGAGTGCAGGGGGGGTGCTTAAAAAAGAAATTGGGAGAGCAAAGTATGCTACAAAATATCATTGGCAGCTAAGATTAAGGAAAACCCCAAGATGTTTTATAAGCGGCACGGTAGCACAGTGGTTAGCACTGCTGCTTCACAGCTCCAGGGACCTGGGTTCGATTCCCGGCTTGGGTCACTGTCTGTGTGGAGTTTGCACATTCTCCTCGTGTCTGTGTGGGTTTCCTCCGGGTGCTCCGGTTTCCTCCCACAGTCCAAAAATGTGTGGGTTAGGTTGATTGGCCATGCTAAAAATTGCCCCTTAGTGTCCTGGGATGCATAGGTTAAAGGGATTCGTGGGTAAAATGTATAGGGTTATGGAAGTAGGGCCTGGGTGGGATTGTGGTCGGTGCAGATTCGATGGGCCGAATGGCCTCTTTCTGTACTGTAGGGTTTCTATGATTTCTTCTTCTATGAAGTATATTAAGAGCAAGAGGATGACCAAGAAAAGAATAGGGCCCATCAGAGACAAAGGAGGCAATTGCTATTTACTCTCTTCCTCCTTCATTATCTCTGCTGCCTCTCATCCCCTGTTTCTGCCCCACATTCCTTTCTTCCAGTCACTACCACCTTCCTGCCGGTCTCTACCCACTTCTCCTTCACTGAGGGCTGCTAACACTGATGCAGCAACACAAAGGTGCAATCCTCTCTGAGGCACGCTGTTTGAGGATGAATAGTCCATGTCTCCAGTTCATCAGCCTGACCTCAATGAGGTTTAATGCCTAACATTGAGTGGATTTTAGGCTTACCTGTTCCAGTGTAGAAATCGCTCCCCGCCCTACGGGCCAATTCCTCGGCCAGTACAGTTTATGTATCTCCAAAGGAATAATTCAGTCAGGCAGATGTTGAGAGATGGGAGTCGAGGGGTCGGGATGAGGTGGTGTTTGGAGGAAGGTGGATGATCTGGAATGTGGAAATTAGGCCAGTGTGAACGGATTTGGAGAGTTTTGTTTTATCTCTTCAGGAACAGTGTAGAAAGTGTTTTTCTAATTGATTCCCAGGTAATATACAATACAAATTCCCACTGACATAGTCAATGTGGTAAAACTGTCTAAAGGCACTTCACAGAAACATTAGCAGACAACAGAGCCGCACAATCCATTAATAAAAGTGGTAGGTTTAAGGGGATGACTGAATAAAGGAAAGCGAAGCAGAGATGGAGAGGATTAAGGAGGGAATTACAGAGTTTGGGCTTAGGCCAGGGTTTCCAAACTTTTCCAACCATGGAACCCTTTCGACATCCTGAGAGTACTGATGGAACCCCATAGGGAACACTCTTTGACTACATAGAAGAATTAAACCACAAAAAATGATTATTGCACAATAGGCACAAATATTCAAAAACGAACTCTAAAGATATTTCCATGTCTAATGTGTAGATATTTATTATGATTAAAATGTTCTGTTATTCAACAAATTCTTCCAAGTCTTAACGTCATTTTGTCTGGGGAGGAGAGATGCTGACTCTTGCTCATGAATTCATTTCAGACACACACACACACACACTCACTCACCACCCCCCCACACACACACACACAAGCACACTCACTCACTCACTCACCCCCCCCCCCACCCCCACCCCCGCCCCGCCCCCCGCCACAGTCCAAAGATGTGCGGGTTAGGTTGATTGGCCATGCTAAAATTGCCCCTTAGTGTCCAGAGATGCGTAGGTTAGAGGGATTAGTGGGTAAATATGTAGGGATATGGGGGTAGGGCCTGGGTGGGATTGTGGTCAGTGCAGACTCGATGGGCCAAATGGCCTCTTTCTGCACTGTAGGATTTCTATGATTCTATGATTCTACACGCGCACACACACACACACCCATGCCCACACACACATACAATCCCCCCCACATACACGCACAGACACCCGTGCCTACACACGCACATACACTCATATCACACACACATACAGTCATCTGGAATCATAGCAGGCGGGACAGGACCATTTAAAACATTTAAAGGTCTGTTGACCTTGGGCAGGATTTTCTAGTCTAGGGGCGAGCATGGCTGGAAAACCCCGCCCACAGAATGGAATCCATAGAATCCCTACAGTGCAGGTTGAGGCCATTTGGCCCATCGAGTCTGCACCAGCTCTCCAAAAGAGCATCCCACCCAGGCCTTCCCCTCCACCCCATTCACGTAACCCCCTGCATTTACTTTGGCTAATCTACCTAACCCGCACATTTTTTAGACTGTGGGAGGAAACCGGAGCAACCGGAGGAAACCCACGCAGACACAGGGAGAACATGCAAACTCCACACAGACAGTCACCCAAGGCTGGAATCGAACCTGGATCCCTGGCAGTAGTGCTAATCAGTGTGCCACCATATGGCTTCTCTCGAGTCCCACTCCCTCTCTCGAGCCCCGCTCCCTCTCTCGAGCCCCGCTCCCTCTCTCGAATCCCCATAGCCCCAGCCACTCATTTACCTGTGAGTTTTAATTAAAGTATTTCCAGCTTGTCCAATCAAAGGCTAGCTTCTCAGTTCATTGCTGCTGATAGGCTGGCTAATGCACCTATCAGCAGCCAACATAGTGAAATGACCACCATCGATTGGTCAATCTGGAAGGACAGTTGTTTTTAAATAAAAATGGCCCGATCTACCATGGAACCCTGAGAACCTCCATGGAATCCAGCTTGGGAACCCCTGGCTTAGACAACTGAAAGCATAGCCACCAATGGTGGAAGGAATGAAATTAGGGGTGCACAAACAGACAGAGATCTCAGATGGTTCAAGGACTGGAGGTTGCAGTCGGGACAAGGGAAAGCAGAAATTCTAGAACAAGGATGAGAATTTTAAATTTTATGCATCATAAAATCAATTCTGATTGGCTTATTTCATGACTGTGCTGTTTTAACTCAGGTGTAAAGCCATTTCTATTTTGGTAAATGGATACTACATTTACACTAATCTGTTTAGACCAATAATCACAGCTGTTGGTGTAAAAGATGGGTATTTTTAGAACAGATAATAACATATAAAGTTTCAGTATTAAAATCTGGCATAGCCTTAAAGATATATCAATAAAATAGCCTAAATTCTGCAGTGTTCAGTAAAGTTACCTTGTAAAACTTTGATGGCTTCCTGTTTTATTTGGAGAAGAATTATGGGGGCTGATGGTGAAGCTGCCAGGTGCAATCTTTTGGGCAATTAGGGAAGGGTGATAAATGTTGACCTTTTCAGTATCGCCCAGATAGAACCATTAGTGCAGGAAGAGGCCATTCAGCCCATCGGGTCTGCACCAACTCTCCGAAACAGCATCCCACCCAGGCCCTCCCCTCCTTCCCATCCCCGTAACCCCATGCATTTATCATGGCTAATCCATCCTAACCTACCCATCTTTGAACACTGAGGGGCAATCCACCTAACTTGCTTTGGACTTGGTGGGAGGAAACCAGAGCACCACGAGGAAACCCACGCAGGCGTAGGGAGAACGTGCAAACTCCACACAGGCACCCAAGCCAGGAATCGAACCTGGGTTCCTGACGCTGTGAGGCAGCAATGCTAACCACTGTGCCACCATGGCCCGGGAATGAAAAAAAATCATGGACAAATTGATTGGAAGTCCATGGTCACCAACACCCTGTTGGGGCCTGGTTGAAGGAGGAAGGGGAGTAATGGATGGGAGTGGGGAGAGTGAAGAACAGAAAGTAAGAATACCACAACTTTCATATTCATTGGCAATCCCTTGTATTTACATCAGTTACTTCATGGTGAAGTCAACAAGGTTCACAGTTCCCCTTCTTTTATATTTTTAACGTTTTGAAAGTTTTGTTTCCGTAATAATTCTTGTTCACCAGTTAAGGGAAAATCAATAACACATTTATTTACAGGGAAAGGCCAAATAGAAAAGGTTCTGGAACAGGATCCTGAGCTTACCAGAGTGAACCCTCACCCTTCTACCTGATTGGTTCTCTTTCCCTGCCAATTGATCCTTAAAGGGACAATCACCACAGTTATCTCACAGACTGCTGAAATTTTCCATCACTGTTCTCTAGGGAGGTGTGGCTAACAAACAAGGTCTGGGTCAGTCTCTGAATGTGCAGTAAATTCCATAGGAAAGACCTCTCATCCCACTGTGACAGGAAGTGTTTACATAGAATGTTTCCATTATCCGTGTCAAGGACTAGAGGGACTTCGGGAATTGGTTACACAATGCATTAAAAATGGGAGAACATGCTGATAAAGCAATTAAGTAGACAAATGGATGCTAGATTTTATAAATAGATGCACTGGGCGAAATTATACCAGCTCGCCCGTCCCGTCGATGGGCGGAGCGAGCTGGTAAAATCGTGCGAGAGCCGAGAAGCCAGGATCACGCCCGATTTCTCAGCTCTCACGATTTTACGAGAGCCAGACTTCTGGCAAGGACAGCCTCGCGCCTTACCTGAACCATTTATGAGGCAGACCCAGGACTGGGCCTGCTGAACTGTAGTCCCAGACAAGGGCTAGTGGGTGTATACCACAGTAGTGGCTTTACTTTGCAGTCTGCAATAAACCATGTTCCTTTCCAGTTGGGTTTCCTGAGTCTTTACAAAACTCATACAAGAATCCAAAATTACAGGAGATTATGAGGTCAATTGGGAAAAATTTATTTAAATATATTGAAATGCTGGCACCTGGGCAATGCCTAGCAGGGGGCAGAGGCTATGGGGTGGGGCCTATGGGGGTGGTTCCTATGGGGACAGGGCCTGAAGGGGCAGGGCATTATAGGAGCATCCCAATTAGGGGAAGAGGGAGGCTTGCTGCCACTCTGCAACAGGATCGGATTTGGTGGGGGGGGGGGGCGCAATCGCTCTGAGCAGCAGAGGGGATGGCAAGGGCTAGATGCCCATGCATTGTGGGGCTCACAATCAGTCGCAGGCCCCCGCAACTGCGGTGGTGGGGAACTGGTTGAGGTTGCCTGCAGCCAGGGCCTGACAGTTCTCTCTTTCTGTCAGAGCCCTGCTGCTTTTGAGCATGTGCAGAATCAGGGGTCTGCGCATGCGCAGCAGCTCCCAATGCAGGCTGGCTAACGAATTAAGGCTAGCGCACTGCCTGCAGCAGCTAGAAACAGTCTACACCATTTTTTCAATGACTAAGTGCATTATACCCATCCAAAATATGGATCAGGAACTCTTCCATTTTCACGCTATCTGGATACTTTGAATCAATCTCTTAAAATTCCGCCCATGGAGTGCAAAAGCAGAGAGACAATGCTAAATTTACAGAAATCATTGGTTAGAACACAGGTAGAATATATTCTTTTTTGGACACCTTAATTTAGGAAGGATGTCAAGTGCTTGGAGGAGGTGCAGAAGAGATTCACTAAGACGTTATTGTGGGGCACATTTGATGGGCCATTTGCCCATCATTCTCCAGTTGTTTCATATATCAGAAAAGATGGGTTTCAGTTTGAAGAAGAAAAGTGAAAAACTAGAATCTTTTCATTCGAATATCTGTGATAACCCCCACAAAGTCTACAGAGAATCAGTGATTGATCTTGCCGTGGGACTCATTGAGTTTGAGTTCCCCTGGTAACAGGCAATAGCCTGCCCAGTTGGAACTCTTTACCTGAACCATTTCTAAGGACTGGGCCTGCTCAACAGTAGTCCCGGACAGGGACTGGTGTGTGTACATCATGGTAGTGGCTTTATTTTGCATTCTGTAATAAACTATGTTGCTTTCCAGTTGGGCACGCTGAGTCTTTACAATATCTCAGACAATAATCCAAAATTACAAGAGATTATGATAAGGTCAATTGGGAAAAAATATTCCTAGTATTAGTGAGTCATTAACTCCAGGTCATACATTCACAATCACCACCACAAGAATGCAGAGTGAGGAGGAGTTTATTTTTTGCAGATTATTGAAATGTGGAAGGCATAAGTGTTTGAAAAAGAATAAATTAAAATGATTTGGTGAAAGGGCAAAAGAATAGACTACATGGATAGTTCTTTCAGATAGATGCACAGGTATCATGGGTTCCATTGTGCTTAAATGCTCACTGGACCAAAATTTCCAGTAGTTTCCTTCTGCAGGCTTGAATGCAGAGGAATGGAACTCCAATATGTCCATACATAAGGCTACAAACACCACCACTAATTGCACGATCAGTTATACAGTCAGGATAGGCCACCAACCTTACCATGTTACAGAAAGCACCACACCTTCCAATCCATCTTGGAAGATGGAGCAGCACATAGTCCCCAAAACATATTGCAAATCAAAGGAAGAGGTTTAAATCACTGCCGGTTTCTAAAACAACCATGTGCACGCAAAGAATATCTGGGATCTCTCGTGGCCTATGTAAAATCTGTGATAGGGGGGTGTGAGGGCTGCAGCAATTTGATTTAATTTGATTTATTATTCTCACATACATTGGGATACAGTGAAAAGTATTGTTTCTTGTGTGCTATCCAGACAGAGCATACCGCTAACAGAGTACATAGGGGAGAAGGAAAAGAGAGAGAATGCAGAATGTAGTGTTACAGTCATAGCTAGGGTGTAGGGAAAGACCAACTTAAAATAAGGTAGGTCCATTCAAAAGTCTGATGGCAACAGGGGAAAAGCTGTTCTTGAGTCGGTTGGTACGTGACCTCAGACTTTTGTTTCTTTTTCCTGATGGAAGAAGCTGGAAGACAGTATATCCCGGGTACATGGGAACATTGATTATGCTGGCTGCTTTTCCAAGGCAGCGGGAAGTGTAGTCAATGGATGGGAGGCCTGTTTGCCTGATGGACTGGGCTTCGTTCACAACCCTTTGTAGTTTCTTTCAGTCTCGGTCAGGGCAGGAGCCATACCAAGCTGTGATATCTCCAGAAAGCATGCATACTACGGTGCATCTGTAAAAGCTGGTGAGAGTCGTAGCTGACATGCCGAATTTCCTTAGCCTCCTGAGGAAGTAGAGGCATTGGTGGGCTTTCTTAACTATAGCATCGGCGTTGAGGGACCAGGATAGGTTGTTGGTGATCTGGACACATAGAAACTTGAAGCTCTCGACCATTTCCAGAGGCAGGTCCTTCATAGGCTTCCTGAAGTCAATAACTATCTCCTTCGTTTTACTGACATTGAGGGAGAGATTATTGTTGACACACCAATTCACCAGATTCTCTACCTCTTTCCTGCACTCGTAATGGTGAATGTGTGACTGCGGGGAGACGGAGGTGTAGTGATGGGCAGTACAGAGAAGGGAAGGGAGGAGAGCAATGCTTAAGGTACTGTGACTGATGGCAGTGGAGGGGCAGAGAGTAATGAAACAGTATGGAAAAAGCAACTGCTGGGACTACTCAACAGCTCAGGCAACATCTGTGGTGAGAGAAACAAATTTAACACTTCAGGTTTCATCAAACCTGACAGAACAATATTCTTACATTGGCAGCCCTGGTGAGGTCATTAAACATATTCAGGAATTGTAGATTTGGATTGGGAGCGAAGCGCCCATGTCTTCCCTTGCAGCAGAGAAGATGCCAAGAGAGCTTTCTACCCTCTTTGGGGAACAGGGTGTCCCTCCTCCTGACCATCCTCTGGACCTAGGACTCCAAAACAGCACTTGAGAACATTGGAGGAAAATCTACAGGTTTTGCAGCCATTCCTGTGTTGAAAAGCTTTTCCCATTATCTATGGCCAGAATGCACATCCCCTTTAAGATGTACTGGCTTCCTTTGATTAGTCTCACAACACCAGGTTAAAGTCCAACAGGTTTATTTGGAATCATGAGCTTTTGGAGCTCTGCTCCTTCATCAGCTGAGTGGAGTGATGATGAAGGAGCAGCGCTCCAAAAGCTCGTGATTCCAAATAAACTTGTTGGACTTTAACCTGGTGTTGTGAGACTTCTTATTGTGTTTACCCCAGTCCAATGCCGGCATCTCCACATTATTCCTTTAATTGACATCAGAGACATCCAATTTCAGCACCTAAAACCCTTCCCAAACCAGCGAGCAGCATCAATAGTGTCAGCAGCACTTATTTTAATGACTCCCATCTCTGTCTTGAGCCACATGTACAGCACACCCCACCCCCCCAACTCTCCCCCCCCCCCCCACGCCACCCCCCCCCCACACACACACACACAACACACACACATACACAAGCACATGTGTTCCCAGCTCCCCAATACCCACTTAAGAATATCTAGGCTGTTAACTCTGTATTTTCCTCAGAATTCTTTTATTTTTCCCAGAGCAGAATTAGTTTCCAAGGGCCAATGTTTAAATGGTAATTGCTGAGTAAAAATAAAAAAAACCCTGACAAGTGAATTATAACCGTGTTACCTCACATCACGCATGTGAAATAATCACCGCAGTTCCTGGGTCACTGATGTCGGTTCCCAGATCATTCATCTTGTTACGTCCACGCAACACGAGATTCATCCTGCTTAACTTGGCACCATTTCCTAGCCACCTTGCGCTAGTTGACATTTCCATAAAACTTCCAAGGATTTCTGGACGATGCTAACTCATAGTGAAATGACACAAATGAAACAGCAGCTTTCTCACAAGAACATCAACCTTCTCCTGCTGAGGCATGTTATTTTTATTCCTTGCAAAACAATGAGCTGTGACGCTGGATCTAAGAGTTAACTCAAATATTTATACAGTCTATACCAAAACCATACGTTTTCCCACCATAATTCAAAACTGTTTCCTTCATCATGTTTGTAGCAATGACTAACCGGTGCAATTCATTAGTGGCATGAAATAAATATTAATTATATTCATTGAATGTTGGCTCTCTTGACAAAGCGACGCAGCTCCACTAGTTTGTTATCCCACAGGGATCTCCATGCAGCCACATTCTGCCATGTCCATTTATAAATGCCAGTCAACTCCTCTAATTGTGCAGTTTAGTCGTATTAAAGCTGACCCAGATAAACATGTGCTCAACCCAAATGTGGAATTCCAAACCACCAGATCACTTCCTATTCATCAGTCTACTTAATTTTTTAGATTGTCAAAGGACTTTGCTTCCGACCTCTAATGAAACCCCCACATCTCCTACATCACTCAACCCCCTCCTTGAAGAGGTTCAGCTCCCTCATCTCAAATACCTTTCAACATGTTTTAACCCTCTGTAAAGCTCAGTCATGCCCAGAATTAGAATAGTACTACCCTAGGTGGAGATGGTGCTGTGATACTCTCATTCAAACAGTTTACAGGCCAGCAGCGAGTCTCCCTCCAGGAGGTTGTCTTCTGAGGATAGGTAGAAGGGCTGGGCTTGTTTTCACTGGAGTTTAAAAGAGGGGTGACTTGATTGAAGTGTATCACATCCTCAATGATCTTGATAAGGTGGATGTAGAAAGGATGTCTCCTCTTGGGGTGAGTCCAGGACTAGGGGGCACTGAGGGGGTCGCCACTACAGGACAGAGATGAGGAAAATAAACTTTCTCTCAGAGGGTTTTGCAACTTCTCTGTCTCAGAAGGCCCTAGACGCGGGGTTGTTGAATTTTTTTAAGCCAGATGTAAATGGGTTCTTTTTAGGCAAGGGAATCAAAGGTTATCGAGGGGAGATGGAAATGTGGAACTTGAAACACAAACGGATCAGCCATGATATTATCGAATGGCGGAGTAGGCTCGACTCATGCTCCTGATTTGTAGTTTGTATAACTGAGCAGCTAATCCAGAGGCCCAGCCAACACTGATTCAAATCCACCCCCATGGCAGCAGCTGGAATTTATTTGAATGTAAATTCAGATGATAAAAACATTCTGGAACTGGAGGTTAGTCTCAGTAATGGTGACCATGATGACCAAGGCCCATCTGATTTACTCATGTGTTTTCAGGAAAGAAATCTGCCATCCTTACCTGCTCTGGTCTATGTGTAACTCCAGACCAACAGCAATGTGGTTGACTACTAGTTGCCCTCTGAAATGGCTTAGCAAACCATTCAAGGGCAATTATGATGTGACGTCCATATCCCATGAGATGTTTGTTTTTAATTCATGATCATTCACACTTGGATGGATACCAAAAAAAAACCCGCATGGTTTCTGATGTCAATTGTTCTCTGACCTTTAGTCTTCAATCTGTTTTGCCTTTGCAGAAGAGGGCTAGAGGGAATTGCATTCAAACTTGTACAACATGCTAATAGAAGAGAAGATAAATGAGGCTGAAAGGATGATATTGATAATCCAATGGAATAGACACAAAAGCACTGGCCAATGGAATTCAGAGGCAGATTTTCACTCCATTTTATCAGGAAAATCAGCTGAATTCCAGTGAAGCCAATGGAAATGACTTTTTTTTTAAATTAATTCATGGGACACTGGCAACACTGGCTGGGCCAGCATTTATTGCCCATCTCTAATCGCCCTTGAATTGAGTAGCATGCTGGGCCATTTCAGAGCAGCAGTTGAGAGTCAACCACATTGCTGTGGCTCTGGACTCACATATAGGCCAGACTGGGTAAGGACGGCAGATTTCCTTCCCTAAAGGACATTAGTGAAGCCGACCGGTTTTTCCGACAATCGACAATGGTTTCATGGTCATCAGTAGGTTCTTAATTCCAGATATTTTTATTAAGTTCAAATTCCACCATCTGCCATTGGCGGGATTCGAACCCGGGTCCCCAGAACATTAGCTGAGTTTCAGGATTAATAGTCTAGCAATAAAACCATTAGGTCATCGCCTCCCCTCAAATGAAATTTATCCCAATTTAGCTGGCACGTGGCTCCACGAGATTCCATCCATTGGGGTAAATGTTAACTTATGTCGATAGTGTAAAACCGACAAGTCACTTTACACCTCCCAGAAATTTCATTTGAGGGGAGGCTATGACCTAGTGGGTTTATCATCAGCGAACAGCCTCCCTCCAGGATCAGGGACCCCAGGGGCAGAAGTCCTACCTGCCATGACCTTCCGGCCAATCAGCTACTGCTAGTACAACACCCACCTGAGGTCTAGATCACTGGTGGGTCCCAGGCTAGATGTGAGTGATGGCAGGTGGTGGGGGAGTTCATGGAGAAGAGGTTTGAAGGAGGTTGGCAGCAAGGGTTAGGGGTTGACTCTCAGTGGACACCCCTTCCTGATGCCAGGACCCTTGATCAGGCACTGAGTGCCTTTGACTGAGACACCCCTCCTGGGAGCCCAGAAGCAACTCCACATGGGTTTGTTTATTAAATGGCCTGTATGATGATCCCTGACCTGCTGCTGGGTTAATACTAGTGCCAGCGTTAATGGCCATCTTAAGGGCCTCAATTGGCAGTGGGGCTGGAAAGCTGTCCATAAACAGCCTTCACCCATGGAATGAGTCTGGATGGAAGTGGATGGTGGCAGGGTCCCCACCCTCCCCCACCACCAAACCAAAGGGCAGCACGGTGGCACAGTGGTTAGCACTGCTGTCTCACAGCACCAGGGACCCGGGCTCAATTTCCGGCTTGGGTCACTGTCTGTGCAGAGTCTGTTTCCTCCGGGTGCTCCGGTTTCCTCCCACAATCTGCTGGTTAAGTGCACTGGTCATGCTAAATTCTCCCTCAGTGTACCCGAACAAACGCCAGGGTGTGGCAACTAGGGGATTTTCACAGTAACTTCATTGCAGTGTGAATGTAAGCCTACTTGTGACACTCATAAATAAATAAACAAACTCACCACAGGGGACGACACAAGATTTCATAGGATCATCATTGAAGTTTCCAGCATGGAAACAGGCCCTTCGGCCCAACTTGTCCATGCCGACCCTTTTTTTTAAAGCCCTAAGCCAATGTCAGTAAATATGAGGCTGCAAATTTTGGATTCAGAAAATGGAAGTAATATTTATCCTTCCAAAGGGAGAATGATAGGATCCTTTTCATGGGGGAACAATGGGATCATGTGGGAAAATCAACATATTTGGGATTCAGATTCAAGATAATAAATCAAATGACTAAGACCATAAAATGTTAATGGAATACAGTGCTTAATGGCAGACGGTATGGAATGGAAAGGCTGAAATGTAATGGTGGATCTATGTAACAGTTTAGTCTGACCACAGTTAGTGCAATGTGTACAGTTTGGGCCCTACTCCATAGGAACTGTATTGAAGCAATAGAGAGAGTACAGCACAGTTTGTTCTCACATGTAAAAAAATCAAATTCTATTATAAAATCAAAAAATCAAATAAGCAATTCAGAAGAAACTATTTACCTTCCTTTCAGGGAGAATGTGGCACAGTGGTAACATCACTGGACTCACCATCCAGGGGCCTGATCTCTGGTGCAGGGGTTCAAATCCCACCACAGCGGCTGATAGCATTTGAATCCAATTCATAAATCTGGAAGTATAGTTTCATAAGTAATCGCGACCATGACAACTATCATCAATCATCATAAAAAGGCATCTAGATTCACATGTCCCTTTAGGGAAGGAAATCTGCCATCCTTACTTGGTCTGATTCCAGATCCCCACAGTGATGTGGTTGACTCTGAAATGGCCCAGCAGGTCACTCAGTTCAAGCACAATTAGGGATGGACAACAAATGCTGGCCTCTATCCCATAAAATAATTTAAAAAACAGTTGTGAGAATATGGAGTTGGCTACCACAGGGAACGGTTGAGGCAAGTATTATAAGATGTATTTAAGGGAAGGTTAGATATGCATATGAATGAAGGGAATAGAAGTATGCTGATAGACTTAGATGAGGAAAGATCAAAGGAGGTTTGGGTGGAGCATAAAAACAAGCATGGACTCATTGGACCAAATGGCCTGATAGATTGGAGAGTTTGGGATTGGTTTCCTTGGACTAAAGGAGGCTGAGGGGAAACTTGATCGAGGTATTCAAGATCCTGAGGGATTTAGACAGTGTGCATGATGACAAACTGATTACACTCAAGAGAGCTCCAAGAACTAGAGGACACAGATTCAAGGTAATGGGCATAAGGAGTAAAGGTGATGTGAGGAAATATTTTTCGCCCAAAGGGGAGTTGGAGTCTGGAACGTACTTCCTGAGTGGGTGGAGGCAGGTTCGATCGAGGTATGCAAAATGAAAAGAAAGAATGTGCAATGTTATGGGAATAAAACAGGGGAGTGGGATTAGGTTGAATGCTGATTCAGAGAGGCAGCGCAGACTCGATGGGCTGAATGGCCTCCTACTGGGCTGTAAAGGTTCTGTGCATCTACATGCATATATATGTAAGCACAGACTCACGCGACTGTTAGCCGATGTGAGAAAATATAAATATGAGTTAAGACTTCACAAAATGTAACTATTTTCATTGGAACATAGAGGTCACAGAATGGTTCGATAGAGGCTTTTAAAAATATGAAAGAATGGGACAAAGTACATGGAAATTAGTTACTTCCGAGAGGTAATTACTTTGACTTAGTTCTTCCAGTCTCAAGCGGGACAATGGGCAGCAAAACCTCACCACCAGCCTTACTCCATCATTTTCACTCCAGCCCAAGTGGTGTCCTATTCTGAAAGGTGATGCTTAAGTGTATTGCACGAGGTTTCTTTGCTGTTCTCTCCAGATGTTTCAGCAGTCTACAACTCAGGGACATTAATACAGATAGCGTCTTTGAGAGTTAGAACAGAGCTAGTCATGTATTGTGGAATGTAGGAGTGTTCTTCACAGCAGAGACCCTGTATATATTTAAGAATAGGCTAGACCGGTGATTGAAGGAAAGGAGGGTAAATTGTAACAGTCACTTCATTTGATATTTATTTCATTTATGGTGCCTGCATTATTGGCCTTTGCGGTTCACATCAATTACTCAGTTAAAATCTTTTACTGAAATTAAAAGTAGATCTTAATGGAAATAAAAATGGGGAGGGAAATGTTTATTTTTTTAAATTCATTGAGAGATGTGAGCATCACTGGCTAGACCAGCATTTATTGCCCATCTCTAATTGCCCTTGAAAATGTGGTGATGAGCTGCCTTCTTGGACTGCTGCAGTCCCTATTGTGTAGGTACACCCACAGTGCTGAAAGGGTCAGAGTTCCAGCATTTTGACCCAGCAACAGTGAAAAAACAGGGATATTTATCCAAATCATTTTACACCATCGCACAAGGTTAACATCATCCACAAACTTCATCAGATTTTCTTTTATTCAGTCATAGGATGTAGGCATCGCTGGCAAAGCCACCACGATTTCTTACTCATCCCCAGCTGCCCTTGATCGCTTGACCAAGTGACTTTCTCGACCTGCCACACTACACCTAATATTGACTGTTCAGTAGCAGTTTGACACAACTGAGTGGCTTGCGAGGCCTTTTCAGAGGGCAGTTAAGAGTCAACCACATTGTTGTGAGTATGGTGTCACATGTCGGCCAGACCAAGTAAGAGGCTGCAGACACCTTACCCTTAAGGAAAATAGTGAACCAGATTTATCACATAGGAAAGTCACACAAACATTGTACAAATCATGATTTCAGTGGAGTCAGACTTTAAAGGACTCTCACCTGGAAATCACATCCATGTGTATTATTCTTTGGAAAGATGCCAGAGGAAAGGAAGAATCATGTTCATGTAAATCAATTTATATTGAGAAATAAGAATGACAAAGTGAGCAACTACATCGTACCTCAATAGCTTTAATAATTCGAATAAATGTACTGAGCAAACCTATTTGTCTCTACTTCTCATTTCTTCTTTGGAAGTGTTTGGATAAAGGAAGACAAGCTCCAGATGGCCAGTGATGTTTTATAGAGATGCTCTTCAATTAATTTGTAGACTTACGAACATTATTTCTCTAAGACAGTAACACAATCCATCTGGCTGCACAAGTTGTGCTTCCTGATATACATTCCATGGAAGAACCCTTTAATAACAGAACACGATCCTCGGTATGGAAGTAGAAGGAAAACAATAATAGCTATCCATCTTCAATTGTTGTCAGGGCAGTTGTTTATGACCAGACAAAAAATTATACAGCGGTAAATTTCAAGATTTACTGGTGCAGAGCTTTGTACAATAGGAATGAATACAAGGACTCCAAGTGCCAAAACAATGCAGCAATTCATGTCTCATGCATTTTCTTGTTCATTAATCACAAGGGTTAGAAAGCAGATGCACTCAAAGTTTCCAATAATGGTGTCCGTTGTGCAAATCATAGATCAGGGGAGCACTACACAGTAACATTTACCACATGCTGTGGGGCAGCATGGTAGCACAGTGGTTAGCACTGCTGCCTCACAGCGCCAGGGACCTGGGTTCAATTCCTGGCTTGGGTCACTGTCTGTGTGGAGTTTGCACGTTCTCCCCATGTCTGCGTGGGTTTCCTCCGGGTGCTCCGGTTTCCTCCCACAGTCTGAAAGACGTGCTGGTTAGGTGTATTGACCCGAACAGGCGCCTAAGTGTGGCGACTAGGGGAATTTCATAGTAATTTCATTGCAGTGTTAATGTAAGCCTTATTTGTGACCAGTAAATAAACTTTAAACTTTCACTTGAAAAGCAAGAGAGACAATCAACAACAGATTTAAGTAGTGACATTAATTGAATAAAGCCTCTCAAAATATTTCATTGGAACACAGATAACTGGACACCGAGTAGAAATGGGAAAAGGATCACACTGGCAACGAAAGAACTGAAACACGGAGATAGGTTTTGTAAAAGTTTTTTGAGGAGATGAGAGAAGGGTGGCAAGCAGGGGAGGAAGGGATGAAGGAAGGAAGAAGGAAAGAAAGAATGGAGGAAGGAGGAAAGGAAGGAGAGAGAGAGGGAGGGAGGAGCAATTACTTCCATTGTAATGTCACCATGTCCCAACATACTTTACAGTTATACGGGGGGAGGCAGGGATAACACTGCAGACAGTAATATCATCAAGCACTCATTGCCAAAGCTACAGAGTATCAATCAGCCTTTTAAAGTCAATTTAACTCTGTGGATAACATTCTTACTTGCACTTAAATGATTGAATGTACAAATGTCTGACACTCCAGGGAAATGCTGAATCAGGATTGAGTTGTCAGAGGTGTTGGCTTTCAAGTGCATCATCTTATGGTTATTCCAGCAGTTCAGATACACATTATTCCTCCCTAACTAACACACGGTGTGTTTGGCTTATTGCTGCGTGCAAAATGTGCAGTATTTGCATACATAACAACATTGTTGCATTCAAAAGCAACTGCTGCATGTGATATGATTTTCAGAACTATCATATTAATATATTAATCTATACTTGTAATTACTTGAAGGCAAATAAGTGGTTGCAGGACTATGGGGAAAGAACAGGGAAATGGGATTTTGCAGAGAGCCAGCATTGGGAAATGATGGGCTGAATGGCCTCCTACTGTGCTGCAACCATTCGATGATTCCATATGCACTTTAAGATGTTCCTGAGATGTTTGAAATGCATACATTTCTTTTCAACCCAAAGTGGTCGCTACTTGGCCCATGTAATACCCGTGACAGTAACCAACTAGGAATGGATGTACATAATAATTTGCTTCTGGCAAAACACTTACTTTAGCCCGTATGCCAGCGATGGTGCAGATATCCGGTCTAAAATTAAAGCAGCTAAATTAGATTGTTAACCAAGAAGCAAAAGCAAACAGCTGGAAGGCTGACCATAACTAATAATGTAAAAATGCTACGCCCTGAATTGGAAATCACTGAAACATTCCATATAAAATGTTCAACACTGCAATGATTAAATATTCTGCTAAACTTATTCCAAATAAAATAATTTATTACTTAAATAATATTTTCTTGCCTAAAAGCCCTGTATGACAGTTTTGGAAACCTTGTCCCGTCATTCACTCAGGGCATTACAATCTGTTTCCAATGCCACACATCTTATTTTTTCAGTTGATTATATTCTCCCCATTCTTTTATTTCCAGTTCGGTTCCACCTTAATGGCTTGAATTTAGGCTTGTGGAATGGTGCATGACCAACAAGACATTGACATGAAGTTTTTCTATTTGGTACTTTCACTGAGGCATTCACCTATTTCAAATGAAGGCATCAACAATCGTGAAACGTAGGCGAAAAAATCTCCTGCTGATTACCACCTACCCAGCACCGCCTCAGGGGATGGATGAGCACTCCTCCATGTTGAACGCTGGCTGGGAGAAGCACTGAGGGTAACAAGGGCACAGAATGCACTTGGTGTGAGGGACATCAATGTCCATCACCAAAGGTGGCTCGGGCATGTCACTACTGACTGAAACCAAAAGAGAAAATGCTGGAAAATCTCAGCAGGTCTGGCAGCATTTGTACAGAGAGAAAAGAGCTGACATTTTGAGTCCAGATTAGCTTTGACAAAGGGTCATCTGGACTCGAAACATCAGTTCTTTTCTCTCCTTACAGATGCTGCCAGACCTGCTGAGATTTTCTGGCATTTTCTCTTTTGGTTTCAGATTCCAGCATCCGCAGTGATTTGTTTTTATTCACTACTGGCTGAGCTCGCCAAGCTGCTAGACTGGGTCCACGACAGGCAGTGAGGGAACCAACAAGAATGAAAAAGCTACTTCATCTTAACCTCACCAATCCACCTGTTGTAGGAATGACATCTTCACCGTCCTAAAATAAAAACAGAAAATGCTGGATAAACTCAGCAGATCTGGCAGCATCGTTGGAGAGGAATAGAGTTAACGTTTCAGATTGAAATGATGCTTCTACAGATCTTTCCGAAACAGAAGGTTAACTCTTTTTCTCTCTCCAAAGATGCTGCCAGACCTGCTGGGTTTTTCAAACATTTTCTGTTCTTATCTCAGATTTCCAGCATCCTCAGTATTTCGCTTTGAACCGTACAGTCTTTGTGGACACAAAGTCCTGTCTTCACTTTAAGGATACCCTCCATCATGCAGGTGTGGCACTAGCATCATGTTAACTGGGATAGATCTCAAAAAGGTCCAGCAATTCAAAATTGGGCATCCATGAGGTGTTGTGGGCCATCTTCAGCAGCAGAATTGAATTCAACCACAATCTGTATAGAACATAGAACATAGAACATTACAGCGCAGAACAGGCCCTTCGGCCCACGATGTTGCACCGACCAGTTAAAAAAAAAAAAAAAACTGTGACCCTCCAACCTAAACCAATTTCTTTTCGTCCATGAACCTATCTACGGATCTCTTAAACGCCCCCAAACTAGGCGCATTTACTACTGATGCTGGCAGGGCATTCCAATCCCTCACCACCCTCTGGGTAAAGAACCTACCCCTGACATCGGTTCTATAACTACCCCCCCTCAATTTAAAGCCATGCCCCCTCGTGCTGGATTTCTCCATCAGAGGAAAAAGGCTATCACTATCCACCCTATCTAAACCTCTAATCATCTTATATGTTTCAATAAGATCCCCTCTTAGCCGCCGCCTTTCCAGCGAAAACAATCCCAAATCCCTCAGCCTCTCCTCATAGGATCTCCCCTCCATACCAGGCAACATCCTGGTAAACCTCCTCTGCACCCTCTCCAAAGCCTCCACATCCTTCCTGTAATGTGGGGACCAGAACTGCACACAGTACTCCAAGTGCGGCCGCACCAGAGTTGTGTACAGTTGCAACATAACGCTACGACTCCTAAATTCAATCCCCCTACCAATAAACGCCAAGACACCATATGCCTTCTTAACAACCTTATCTACTTGATTCCCAACTTTCAGGGATCTATGCACACATACACCTAGATCCCTCTGCTCCTCCACACTATTCAAAGTCCTCCCGTTAGCCCTATACTCAACACATCTGTTATTCCTACCAAAGTGAATTACCTCACACTTCTCCGCATTAAACTCCATCCGCCACCTCTCGGCCCAACTTTGCAACCTATCTTCTACAATTACCATCAAACCAGGGGATCTACCCCAGTTCAATGAAGAATTCAGAGAACATGTCAGGAACACCAGGCATACATAAAAATAAGGTGCCAACCTTGTCAAGCTACAGCACAGGACTACTTACATGACAAACAGCAGAAACAGCAGTGATAGATAGAGGTAAGTGATTCAACGACTAAAGGATCTAAGCTCTGCAGTCTTGTCACATTCAGTCTTGAATGGTGGTACACAATTAAGCAACTAACTTGATGATATTATAGCAATAGCACTGAAGACTAGTGCTCCAGGACTAGCTGCACCCCTAACTAAGTTGTTCAAGTACAGCTACAGCACTGGTATCTACCAAGCAATGTGGAAAATTAACCAGGTATGTCCTGTCCTCAAAAGCACTCCAGCCAATTACCATCCCATCAGACTACTCTCGATCACCAGCCAAGAGATGAAAGGTATCATTGACAGGGCTGGCAAGCAGCACCTGCACCTTCTCAGCAATAACCTCCTCAGTGACACTCAGTTTGGGTTTTGCCAAGGCCACACAGCTCCTGACTTCATTACAGCCTTGGTTCAAACATTGACAAAAGAACATATCTGAAAAGATGAGGTGAGAATGACCGCCATTAACATCAAGGTCACGTTGATCTTGTGTGGCACCAAGGAGCCCTGGCAAAAGTCAATATGAATCAGGAGGAAACCCCTCTGCTGGTTGGATTCATACCTGGCACAAAGGAAAATGATTGTGAATGTGGAGGCCAATCATCTCAGTCCCATGATATCACAGCAGCTGTTCCTCAGGGTAGTGTCCGAGGCCCAACCATCTTCAGCTGCTTCATCAATGACCTTCATTCCATCATCAGAAGTGGTGATGTTGGCTGATGACTGCACAATGTTCAGTACCATTCACAACTGCTCAGATACTGAAGCAGCCCGTGATTGCATCAAGACCTGGACAGCATTCAGGCTTGGGAAGATAAGTGACAAGCAATAGTCATATCTCAAAAGTGCTAGGCAATGACTATCTCCAACAAAAGAGAATCTAACCATTTCTTCTTGACATTCAATGGCATTACCATCATTGAATCCTTCCATTGACCAGAAACTGAACTAGACCAGCCACAAAACGCCGTATGATGCTACGAAAGCAGGTCAGAGGCTAGGAATGCTGCAGCAAGTAACTCACCTCCTGACTCCCAAAGTCCACCATCTACAAGACACAAGTAAGAATTTTGATTGATATTTGATGGATAATCTCCACTTGGAAGAGTGCAGCTCCAACAACACCCAAGAAGCTCAGCACATTGCAGGAAAAATCAATCCATTTGTTTGGCACCCCATGCACCATCTTAAACATTCACTCCTGGTACATTATTGGTACTGTCATTGGACTAGTAATCCAGAGACCCAGGCAATGCTCTGGGGATCAAGGCTTGAATCCCACCACGGCAGATGATGAAATTTGAATTCAATAACAAAAGAATTGGAATTAATGATGACCATGAAACCATTGTCGATTGTCATAAAAGTCCAGCTGGTTCATTAATGACCTTTAGGGAAGGAAATCTGCCATCCTTACCTAGACTGGCCTACATGTGACACCAGGTCCATAGCATTGTGATTGACTCTTAAATGCCCTCTGAAATGGCCTAGCAAGTTGTTCAGTCAAGGGCAATTAAGGATGGGCAATAAATACTGGCCAAACTAGCAACACCTACATCTTGTAAATCAACAATTAAAAAAGCACCGTCGCACAGTGGCAGCAGTCGTACCATCTACACGATGCACAGCAGCAACTCACAAAGATGCCTTGAACACCACTTTCCAAACCCACAACCTCTATCATCTAGGACAAGGGCAGCAGACACATGGGAACACCACCACCTGGAAGTTCCCATTAAGCCACATACCATCCTGACTTGGAAATATGTCGCCGTTCCTTCTCTGTTGCTGGGTCAAAATCCTGGAACTCCCTGCCTAACAGCAATGTGGGTGTACCTACACCACATAGACTGCAGCTGTTCCAGAAGGCAGCTCACCACCACCTTCTCAAGGGCAACAAGCCAACAATGCCAAATCCCATGAACAAAGAGAATTTGTCCATGCGATCTCCAGACATGGTTTCAATTGCCTGAATACAGGAGTTTGGACATCTTCTGAAGTTGAACAAGACATTGGTAAGGCCACGCTTGGAATACTGGGTACAGTTCTGGTCACCCTATTATAGAAAGATATTATTAAACTAGAAAGAGTGCAGAAAAGATTTACTAGGATGCTAGTGGAACTGTCAGACTCCAGTGTGAATAGGCCCCACCCCCCAAGCTTTTAATGATATTCACGATTGTGACCTCACAGTGTGTGGGGAATTCGAGTCTGAACTCCCAGTGAAAAAACAATTGTGATTTACACCAGTTTTCCTGCGAATTCAGCACTTAGAAATTTTTTGGGAGAATCAGGCCTTATAACTCTAAGGGATCAGAGAGGAATTTTCCAGAGCATTTTCTCCCTTTTTAACTGTATGTTTTTCTCTGTTTGCCCTCCCGGAAGATGACTTGGCTGTGGGTTGGAAAAAGTGGCTAACCATGATGTTTCAACTGTTAAGAGTGTGGGACAAGCTTGATGCATTGTCCGTTATTTCCCACCCATCATTTTCATGTATTTTATGCAACTTGTTGTCTCGCCAATTTTCCTGACCTGAGCATGTATGTGCTTTCCAACTTCCACAACTCCAATAGGAAACCAACTTACAAAAACCAAGCACCAAGCAGAATTAATCTCCTTACCATTTCCAGCCTTCTGTCCAAATCAAGATTTCCTTTTGCTGTTAAAAAAAAGGGGTGTTTGAGTTTGGAGAGCACCTTCGCGTGTCAAAACATCTCAGCGCATCCGACAGTAAATTTCTTCTTTGAAGAGCAGTGACCTTTTTATAAGTTAATACATCAGCTGTCCCGTGGCCGCAAGACGTCGATGGGATGAAGGAGCAGACATTCTGTTTTTCGGTGGGTGCTGGTTAAGGGAAGGAATGTTGGTTCAGGTACTGGATGAACTCCTTGCTCTCCCAGAGGTGCCAAGAATTATTTAACATCCACATGAACCACTAAAACAAGCAGACAGGGCCTGAGCTGAATGTCTCAGCCAGTACCATCGACCTTAATTAGCCAAAGCTTTGATTGGAGCTTGGGGAGGAGGGTGGTGAGGGGATGGGGGAAGCAAATGACCCTTCAGTAACTGTACCAGCATAATTAAAGACCCCACTCACCCCGGACATTCTCTCTTCCACCTTCTTCTGTCGGGAAAAAGATACAAAAGTCTGAGGACACGTACCATCCGACTCAAGAACAGCTTTTGAATGGACTTACCTCTTTCTCTTTCTCTACACCCTAGCTATGACTGCACTCTCTTGTTTCCTTCTCTATGAACTGTATGCTTTGTCTGTATAGCGCGCAGGAAACAATACTTTTCACTATATGTTAATACATGTGACAATCATAAATCAAAAATAAACTACCACACATCATGCGTCTGCATGATAAGGAAGGGATAGCTATCAAACGATAACATTTCCGAGGAAAAGATGGGAATGTTTTGGGTCACTGCTAACATTAGGGGTGTTATGTCATAAGGAATGTGTCATTACAATTTTTAAACATTCATTCATGGGACATGGGTGTCACTGGCTGGCCAGCATTTATTGCCCATCCCTGGTTGCCCGAGGGCAGTTGAGAATCAACTGCATTGCTGTGGCTCTGGAGTCACACGTAGGCCAGACCAGGTAAGGATGACAAATTTCCTTCCTAAAAGGATATTAGTGAACCAGGTTGGGTTTTCCAACAACCATTTCATGCTCATCAGTAGATTATTAATTCCAGATTGAATTCAAATTCCACCATCTTCCATGGTGGGATTCGAACTCAGGTCCCCAGAACATTAGCTGAGTTTCTGGATTAATAGTCAAGTGAAAATACCACGAGGCCATCGCCTCCTCTATGTGATTGCACTTTTTAAAAATCCTTGGTGTCTTTCATGCTTGTAGTTGGCCAATGATTCTGAAGAGAATTTATTTTGGAAGCTCTGTTTAAACAATAATATTTTGAATTCTTGCAGAAGGTGTTGTTGGGGGATTTTCAGTCAGAGTCCAAGAAGCTTGCCTTTATGTACAATGAAGCGCTGTGAGCAGCAAGAGTGTACTAAATAAACGCGCCTGCCAGGGAACATGGGGCAGCTGGGAAACAGGTGGGAGACAGTGGGGAAGTGAGTAAATGAAGCTGTTTGAGAATGCAGAGCTGCTGTAAAAAGCAGAAAAATAAATAACCTTTGTAGGCACAAAATAATATTGTTACTCAGAATGTCCTTATCAGCCAGGGCAATGAAATGGTTCCGAACATGTGGAGCTCATCACAACTATGACTCCACGCTGATCAATGCGCTTCATGGGACAAGGTCAATCTCCCAGCTAATAAAAAGAAACAATCTGACAAATAAGCTTGCCTTTCACAATTTTCCTTTACTCCGGGCTTGACTTTAGAGCAGAATTTCAATTCTGAGATGGGATTAAGCTGTGTTGAGAACAGTTCGGAACCACCAAGAATGTGCCCTAATTCTTAAATCGTGAACACGTCCAATATCGCACTGCAATCCAACATTATAACCCACTGCCTCGACTCTTCGCTTTTCTTTCTGTCTCTTCCCCTGATGTGGCTAAGCCAACATTTATTGCCCATTTCTAATTACCCTTGTGAATGTGTGCTAATGGAGCGGACACACATGAACGGTGAAATTCAGCATCGATTGAGATGTGAAACAGGCAGTGTGGGATTGGCTGCCCATTGTACACACTGCCATTTTCCCCTCAAAACATTTCATTGTGTACTTTCTACGGGATGTACTCCAGGAACTAGCAAAGGTCCCTTCGAGCAAATCCTAAACTCACAACCTTAACCACCGAGGTCAACTGTGTCATGGAGGGAGCTGGAGATCTGGATTTGAGAGGCCATGGATGAGAGGAGAACCTGGGGGTAACACCTTGGGGAGGACTCTTTGTGGGCTCAGGGAACCAATTAATGTGGGATACCCCCTCTGCCCACTACCAACCTGTGCAGGGTAACGTGCCAAGCTGCTTGCCTGGCATGGACCCCTTCATTCACCGCTAATCCCTGTAGCGGTGGGATGAGACCCTTATTTTGGTATTAATTTCCCACTTAAGGGCCTCATTTGGCTCACTAGCAGGTGGGGCACCTGACATCTTGACCGCCACCGGCAAAGGTTTTGGTGGGGGCAAGGACATGCAGATAGGTGGTGGGCAGGCCATGCACTAGATATAATGCACCTTCAAACCCGCCAACAAGGGAGCATTAAAATCGGCCTATTGGAGCAAAGGAATATCGAAACAGGACTTGGCCACTCAGCCCCTCGAACATCTTCCACCATTCACTGAGAATATGGATGATCTGAAGGTCCCACCCGAGCTGACGGCATCTTCACTGTGCTTGGGCTAGATGTTGTTTGCCAGCCATTAAAAAAGAGTCAAGCCCACTGCTGTATTTGTACAAAGTCCATACTCATGCATTTTAGTAGGAATCATCAAGCAAAGATTCGGTGGGTGATTAGCCAGGGTCCATAAGGCAGCCCATAAGGAAATTCCAATTTCCATATGATAATCATTAAAAAACCTACCCTGGGAGACGCGCAGAGGCCGTGGTGCCCAGCGTGAATCCCACGAAACAGCCACCACTGATGTCTCCCAGCTCGCTGCGCTGCTCGAGTAGCGTAGCGGGCTGGGAGAATCGCCCCCAATGCCTTCATTCTCTTAAAATCATTAGTATTTGGGTATTGCTGGATTACTAGACCCTCAGACCCTAACGGGCGGCACGGTAGCACAGTGGTTAGCACTGCTGCCTCACAGCTCCAGGGACCTGGGTTCAATATCCAGCTTGGGTCACTGTCTGTGTGGAGTTTGCACAATCTCCCCAGGTCTGCGTGGGTTTCTTCTGGGTGCTCCAGTTTCCTCCCACAGTCCAAAGATGAGCAGGTTAGGTTGACTGGGCATGTTAAATTGGGATGTGTAGGTTAGAGGGATTAGCATGGTAAATATGTGGAGTTAGAGGGATAGGGCCTGGGTGGGATTGTTGTTGGTGCAGACTCGATGGGCCAAATAGCCTCCTTCTGCACTGTAAGATCCTATGAGCATTGGTATAAGTGTGGGTGTATCACACTGCCTTACAAACATGCCCCCTGACATAGATTCTATGATTCACAACATGTCCTCAAGTTCTTTAAGGAGGATTCTATGCTTTACTGAAACTGCTACCAAGTCAAATTGGATTTAGAGCATAGCATCTTGTTACAGAATTCAGCAATTGTCCACTAGTTTGATCTACCTTTATTTGACCAAATCATTAGCTGAAGTATTTGAAAATAGATTTATCTTTATCTTGCTCCTGGTTCAGATTCAAAGGTTGTTTAGCAGCATGCAGAGTCACAATTATATAATTTACCATCCATAGCTCATACTGGCTCCCAGACAGCACCAAACCAACAGTGTGTCTCTTTTAACGTGATTTTATTTCCCTTGACGCACATCTCATGAAACAAAAACTGCAACATCACTGCCCAGTTCCGTAAGTGACATAAAAACTAGGCAGATGGGCTGGAGCACGACCATCTTTAACAAGTTATTCCGATAAAGCAATGATCCAACACTCAGAAAACCTCCAAGATGAATCCAGAGGTGGGATACAGGCTGCACAACAGGAGTATATGGGAAATGGAGACAATAGGCTGAACCAATCCACAATAATGAGGCAACTGTGGGAAATGTTGATAATGCTACAACAAGCCAAACACGACCAAGGAGAACAGGGCTTTTTATCATCAGGGCATTTATTAATGCTGGAACTTCTCTCCTCTCCCTTGCTATATATATGATTCCATATTATACCACTTAATTCACTTCACACGCAATGAACTACTCTGAAGTGCGGTAGCTATTGGTGTCCTGCTGTTTGCACACAGCAAGCTTCTACAAATAACAAGATGGATGACGAATCTTTGGAGCTGATGGCTGAGCAAGGAATATCAGCCAAGGCGCTGAAAGTGTCTCCCACAATTCCTTTGAATATTGTATTTTGACATCTTCCTGAACTGTCAGGGCAGAGAGACATGGGCCGGAATTTTCCCGCAGTTCACGCCCCGCAGCCGCTGCAAGCGAGGACGGCGGACTTGGTTCTCAGCCAAATCTCCGTTCACTGCAGCGGGACCGGAAAATCCCACCAGTGTGAACAGTGAGAAAGTCCTCCCCCTCCCCCCATAGTTTTGTTTCAACAGGACCTGATGACAAGGCATTGATCGTTACATGTGAGAGCCACGTAAAATGCTGCCGATTAATTCTGTTCCCTTTTCACAGATGCTGCCAAACCAGCTAAGGATTTTCATCATTTTCTGTTTTTGTTCCAGTTTCCAGCATCCACGATGCACCATTTCCTCAGCCCTGCACTTCAGCGTCAGCCTAGTTTGTACTTGGGTCTTGGATTGGGGGTAGAACGCCACGACCTCTACATTCAGAGCGATAGGTGCTATCAAATGGCCTTAAGTTGGTTCTAATAAATGACCTAAGTTGGTGTTATCAAATGACCTAGGGGATTTTCATTGCAATGTTAATGTAAGTTTACTTGTGACACTAATAAATAAACTTTAAACTTAAATTTTAAAGTTGTTAGTTAGGTGCACTTGCGACTTTGAATAAAGCGCATGAGGATTTAAGGACTACACTCAGACTTTCTTGGATTAGCATTGCTGCCTCACAGCACCAGGGACCCGGGTTCGATTCCCAGCTTGTGTCACTGTCTGTGTGGAGTTTGCAGGTTCTCCCCGAGTCTGTGTGTGTTTCCTCCAGGTGCTCCGGTTTCTTCCCATAGTCCAAAAGGCGTGCTGGTTAGGTGCATTGGCCATGCTAAATTCTCCCTCACTGTACCCGAACAGGCACCGGAGTGTGGCGACTAGGGAATTTTTCTCAGTAACTTCATTACCTACTTGTGACTCTAATAAATAAACTTTAAATTTATTGCTGAGGGAGAATGGTGTTATCAGAGGATGAGATGTTAACCCAATGCGTACCTACCTGTCTGTCACATAATTCACATGGACAGTAAAACCCTCATGGCACTATCTGAAGGGGAGAAAGGAGTTCTCTCAGAAGCATGACTAATAAATTTCCCTCAATCAAAACTGTTGCGAAAGCTATACCTTCACAAACTATGATGAAGGGTCCTCCAGCCTCAAAACGTGAGCTCTATTCTCTCTGCAGACTTGCTGAGATTTACCAGCATTTTCTGTTTCTGTCTTCACAAATTGCATTTTTCTTTTAAAATATGGAAAGGCACTTTATTATCTAGCCATTTGGATGCTGATCTGGAGTTTTTTTTTAAGAAGGATCATAAGTTCACCTTTGGTCTGCCAAGAACCATGTCTTTCCTAAGAAATCCCTTGATCAGCATGGTAGTTGAGGAGCTGTTTATTTATTTTGAATTGCAATCACTTTATTTGATGGGGATAAATTAGTAAAGACCTGTGATTTACTGGGAATCACATGACAGAGACAAGCAGTTTTGGACTGGTGGTTTTTGAAATCAGTTGTGAATAAACTGAGAAGGAAGCCTGCCCTAACTCACTCTGTCCCTGCCTTGCCAAAAATTGTGTGTGGTTATCAACCAGAGAATCCCCAATTTGTCTGCATTTGGAAACCTGAAAAGCTGAGATTAGAAGAACTTTTCCAGCTCTATATTCTCCTATATGCCAAAGCTCCATTGGTGAGAACCTCCAGACAACTATCGGGTTTACTGACCTGTCTTCACATGAGGGAGGTCCAGATCGACAGTATCTAAAACCCTGTGAACTTTATCCTTTATAAAGTTTATCCTCCAAAGCCCATGTCTGCAGAAACCCAATCTGTTTGGCCTTTGTGTGCGTGTGTATGTGTGTGTGTAGTGAGTGTGCATGCACGTGTGTGCATGTATGTGTGTGTACATGTGTACGTGTAGGTGTGTATATAAGCATGTGTATGTATGCTGGGCTATCTTTAAAAAGGGATAGATAGTTATAATTCCAGGCTACATTGTGTGTATACCAGTTCTTGCAACTTGTAATAAAAAATAACTTTTGTTTTATAATAAATCAATCATTCTGAGTTTACTGAAAGACGCCAGTTTAAAGTTGCTTTTAGCCTGGATCTAACAGCAGTGAAGATAAATAATTGGTCATTTTGGTGAGTGAATTAAACTTTTTAACTAATGGTGCAACCTAAGGAGTAGTGGGGCTAAATCAACTGTGCACTTCTCTCATCCCATTCATAACAATACCACCAGAAAAAAATGATGCATCCTGTTAAATAGAAATTTCATAGAAACCCTACAGTACAGAAAGAGGCCATTTGGCCCATCAAGTCTGCACCAACCACAATCCCACCCAGGCCCTACCCCCATATCCCTACATATTTTACCCACTAATCCGCACATCCCAGGACACTAAGGGGTAATTTTTTTTTTAGCATGGCCAATCAACCTAACCTGCACATCTTTGGACTGTGGGAGGAAACTGGAGCACCCGGAGGCAACCCACGCAGACACAAGGAGAATGTGCAAACTCCACACAGACAGTGACCCAAGCTGGGAATCGAACCCAGGTCCCTGGAGCTGTGAAGCAGCAGTGCTAACCACTGTGCTACCGTGCCACGCACACAAAGGACAGGGTGTATCAAATGGCTGGGTTTGTATTTGTCTACTGCACTTCAGAGTAATTAATGCTTCATCAAGCTCTTTGAAGTTTTTCTGGAAATCATGATAAAATTATGTTCAAGTCTTTCTTTCCAACTGTTTGAGTGCAACAACCCCAAATAGCAATTTACCAAGAGGCCAATCATAAGAATGTTCTAAATTGCTGCCCACATGATCAATTAAAACAAATCACAAGTTGTTTATTGCTGTTTCACCCCATTTAGAAATCGAGGATGTATTTGATGCTGGGGCCTTTGTAGTATTCAGGCATCAAATATGTGGTTGTGTACTTAGACTTCCAAAAGGCACTTGATGAGTTGTCACAGAATCACACGGTTGAGAAGAGGCCCTTTGACTCATTGCATCTGCACCAACACGTGAGAAACACCTGACCTACCTAATCCCATCTATCAGCATATGGCCCATAACCCTGAATGTCTTGACGTGCCAAATGCTCCTCCAGGTACTTTTTAAAGGACGTGAGACAACCCGCCTCTACCACCCTCCCAGGCAGCGCATTCTAGACCATCATCACCCTCTGGGTAAAAAGGTTTTTCCTCAAATCCCCCCTAACCTTCCTGCTGCTCACCTTGAACTTATGTCCCTTTATGACTGACCCTTCAACTAAGAGGAACAGCTGCTCCTTATCCACTCTGTCCATATCCCTCATAATCTTCTATACCTCAATCAGATCATCCCTCAGTCTTCTCTGCTCCAACTAAAACAATCCAACCCAAGTCACATTAATGGTTACCACACAAAGTAAGAGCTCACAGTGCAGAGGGTAACATATTTGCATGGATAGAGGATTGGTTAGCAAATGGAGCAGAGTAAAGATAAATTAGTCATTTTCAGGTTGGCAAACTATAACAAGTGGTGTGCCACAGGGATCAGTGTTGGGACCTCGGCTGTTTATAATCAATATCATCGACTTGGATGAAGGGACCAAACATATGGCTGTTAAATTTGCTGATGACACAAATTTAGGTAGAAAATTAAGTTGTTAAGTGGATACACAGAGTTTGCAAAGGGATATATAGACAGGCTAAGTGAGTGGGCAGAAAATTTGGCTGATGTATTATAATGTGGGAAAATGTGAACTTAGAAACATAGAAACCCTACAGTGCAGAAGGAGGCCATTCGGCCCATCAAATCTGCACCGACCACAATCCCACCCAGGCCCTACCCCCACATATTTTACCCACTAATCCCTCTAACCTACGCATCCCAGGACTCTAAGGGACATTTTTTAACCTGGCCAATCAACCTAACCCACACATCTTTGGACTGTGGGAGGAAACCGGAGCACCCGGAGGAAACCCACGCAGACACGAGGAGAATGTGCAAACTCCACACAGACAGTGACCCAAGCCGGGAATCAAACCCGGGACCCTGGAGCTGTGAAGCAGCAGTGCTAACCACTGTGCTACCGTGCCGCCCCAAACTTGTCCATTTTGGCAGGAAAAATAGTAAAACAGACTATTATTTAAGTGGAGAGAGACTTGTGGGGTGGCACGGTGGCACAGTGATTAGCACTGCTGCCTCACAGCGCCAGGACCCGGGTTCGATTCCCGGCTTGGGTCACTGTCTGTGCGGAGGCTGCACATTCTCCCCGTGTCTGCGTGGGTTTCCTCTGGGTGCTCCGGTTCCCACAGTCTGAAAGACGTGCTGGTTCGGTGCATTGGCTATGCTAAATTCTCCCTCAGTGTACCCAAACAGGCGCTGGAGTGTGGCAGCTACTTGTGACACTAATAAATAAATAAACTGTAGAAACCCAAGGTATAGAGCAGGGGTCTCCAAACTACGGCCCACGGGCCACATCCGGCCCGCAGTCCGGATCGGAGTTTGGAGACCGCTGGTATAGAGGAACATGGGTGTCCTGGTAAATGGATCACAAAAAGTTTGTATGGAGGTGCAGTAAGTGATTAGAAAGGCAAATGGAAAGTTGGTGGTTATTGCAAAGAGAATCAAATACAGAAGTAGGGAAGTGTTGCTGCAGCTGTACAGGACCATTGTGAGACCACACCTGGAGTGTTGTGTGCAGTTTGGGTCTCCTTACTTAAGAAAGGATATGATTGCATTAAGATCAGCTCAAAGAAGGTTCTCTCAATTGAATCCTGGGATGAAGGAATTATCTTATGAAGAAAGGTTAACTGGTGAATACAATGTGGAAAAGTGAGGTTTTGTATTTTGGAAGGAAGAATGGAGGCATCGACTATTTTCTAAATGGGAAAATGCTTAGGAAATCAGAAACACAAAGGGACTTAGGAGTCCTCGTTCAAGATTCTCTTAAAGTTAACATGCACGTTCAGTTGGCAGTTAGGAAGGCAAATGCAATGTTAGCATTCATGTCGAGAGGACTAGAATACAGGAGCAGGGAAGTACTTCTGAGGCTGTATAAGGTCCTGGTCAGACCCTATTTGGAGTATTGTGAGCAGTTTTGGGCCCCGTATCTAAGGAAGGATGTGCTGGCCTTGGAAAGGGTCCAGAGGAGATTCACAAGAATGATCCCTGGAATGAAGAGCTTGTCGTATGACGAACGGTTGAGGACTCCGGGTCTGTACTCATTGGAGTTTAGAAGGATGAGGGGGATCTCATTGAAATTTAAAGGATACTGTGAGGCCTGGATAGAGTGGACGTGGAGAGAATGTTTCCACTAGTAGGAAAAACTAGAACCAGAGGGCACAACCTCAGGCTAAAGGGACGATCATTTAAAACAGAGATGAGGAAGAATTTCTTCAGCCAGAGAGTGGTGAATCTGTGGAACTCTTTGCCACAGAAGGCTGTAGAGGCCAGATCATTGAAGTATCTCAAGACAGAGATAGATAGATTCTTGATTAATAAGGGGACCAGGGGTTATGGGGAAAAGGCAGGAAAATGGGGATGAGAAAAATATCAGCCATGATTGAATGGTGGAGCAAACTCGATGGGCCGAGTGGCCTAATTCTGCTCCTATGTCTTATGGTCTTATGATCCTATGGTTTCATTTAGGTCTTCATGATTAGACAAGGGTCTGCCTCTGTTAGGAACAAAGATACCTCAGGGGGTGGTAGGGCTGGAGGAGGTTACAGAGATTAGGAGGCGCAAGGTCATGGAAGAATTTGAAAATAATTTGAAAGTTTAAACATCAAGGCATCTACGAATCAATGTAGATGCTCTGTGGCAGTGGCATAGTGGTACTGTCACTGGACTAGTAATCCAGAGGTCCAAGGTAATGCTCTGGGGATTGGGGTTCAAATCCCACCACAGGTGATGGTGAAATTTGAATTCAATAAAAATCTGGAATTAAAATGTCTACTGATGACCATTGTTAATTATCATAAAAACCTATCCGGTTCACTAAAGGAAGGAAATCTGTTGTTCTTATCTGGTCTGACCCAGATGTGACTCCAGACCCACAACAATGTGGTTGACTCTTAAATGCCCTCAGGAATGAGCAATCAATGCAGCCAGTGATGCCCACATCCCATGAATGAATTTTATAAAAAGGGTGAGGGTCTTAGTGGTGGAGCAGGCATCCGGCACATTCCATTCATAAGGCACCCAAAAGGCATCAGGAGAGCAAAGTCAGCCCTTATGATCCAATTCACAGACAGAATTAACCAGCTCTTTTTGCTATAATGGTCTGCTTTCACACACCTCTTTCTATTCTACACAACATCACTGAGTTCATTATTTCCTTTTAGATTCGAAGCAGGGGATTACCATGCAACTTTTTAGAGCACTATGACCAACTCCCAATTGTTGCACTAACAGCTGAAAGCAGTTGTGAGAGGTTGCTAAGTTCTCAGTCTGCTATCCGGCACTGGGTTTTTGGAATGAGAGTGGGAGAGAGTGAACTTCCTGCCTTGAATAGGTAAAGCAGACCCGATAGATGGTGTAAGAGAAGTTCCATTGTTGTCAGCAATCTGCCTCACTCTGTGATTGATTTGAATGGAAAGATACCAGCTGCCAGAAGTCAGTGTCATAAAGAAGTTCAAAATAAACTCTGTACACAGCCAGCTGTAAACTGCATTCAGAAGTAAACCGAGGACAAAGCTACGATGAAGGAGCCAAAACAACGTGCAGTGGTTGATAATGAGTCTCCCAGGCAAGCAGCAGAAAAACCACTGAGTGGAAAATCAAAGGCTGCAAAGTCTCTCCTGAAGAGGATGTAAGCTATTTTGTTAATCGCCCCCAACTTTCTTCCCTTTGCTGGGATGGCTTCCCGTTATGCCAGCATGGACAACCGAAGAAGCAGCACATGCTATCATGGGGTGGCATGGTGACACAATAGTTGGCTCTCAGTGCCAGGGATCCTGGTTCAATTTCAGCCTTGGGTGACTGTGTGGAGATTGCATGTTGTCCTCATGCCTGCGTGGGTTTCCTTTGGGTGCTCCAGTTTCCTCCTACACTCCAAAGATGTGTAGGTTAGGTTGATTGGCTATGCTAAATTTAGTATCCCAAGATGCGTAGGTTAGGAGGAAAAGTGGGGTAAATATATTGGGTTACGGGGATAGGGTTTGGGTGGGATACTCTGTCGGAGAATTGGTGCAGACGTGATGGGCCGAATGGCCTTCTTCTGCACTTTAGGGAAAAGATATTATTGTGACATTCCCAATGTCACTGGAATCAAATTACAACATATTAAATGCGGTGTACGGATTTATTCCAACATTCATTCCCAATATACAGTACCTGCTTTCCATGCTCAACCACTCCCACGGGTGAGAAATATCAATGGGACAGTGTTGGATAATGACTGCGTCTGCTGTTCCTTACACGATGGGTAGAAAGCTTTGTTATGATGAAACCCAGGCCAGCAGATGAACAGGATAAAGGCTCATTGAGAATTGTTGAGAAGCCATGTCATAGAGACCAGGAAAGAAAATAAACATTGAAGCACCATTGAGGCATTTCTGTCCTCAACGTACTGCAAAGTTTCCAGTGAAGCTCAACGCAAAATGGAGGGAAAGCACCTAATCTTCAGATTAAGCACTTTCCAGCCTTCTAGACTCAACATTGAGTTCAACAACTTCAGGGCATGAACCTGTCCTCAATTTTAATTTTTTTCTATCACTCACCCATCCCTGCCCCCCCACCTCTGTAAGTGCTCAGGTTGTATCTTCTTCTCATATTTCGCTATTCACACATCCTGCTATTTTGTTTTCAGTCAGTACTGACCTTTATTCTGCTATTAATATCAGCTTTAGCACTGCTGCCTCACAGCGCCAGATTCCGGCCTAGGGTGACTCACTGTACGGAGTTTGTACGTTCTCCCCGTGTCTGCGTGGGTTTCCTCCGGGTGCTCCAGTTTCCTCACACACTCCAAAGATGTGCGAGTTAGGTCGATTGGCCGCGCTAAATTGCCCATAAGTATCAGGGGAACTTGCAGGGTAAATACGTGGGGTTATGGGGAGAGGGCCTGGGTGGGATTGTTGTCGGTGCAGGCTCGATGGGTTGAATGGCCTCCTTTTGCATTGGAGGGGTTCTATTCTATGATTCTTTAAAACTATGATTACTCCCTTTCTCTTGTGTCTATGACATCTTTGTAATTTAATCTCTCCTTATCTCTAATCAATCCGTGGCCTTCTATTTTCTCCACCTGCACCCCATTCCCCCACTTCAACAGTATAAAATCCACCACATTTTTACCTCTCATCAGCTCTGAAGAGCCATATTGGACTCAAAACACTAATTTTTTGGTGTGATCTTACTCGCCGTTCACACCCCGCTGCCTCTGCAAGCGAGGACGGTGAATTTGGCACTCAGCCAAATCTTCGTTCACTGCAGCGGGACCAGAAAATCCCAATAGCATCAATGGCGGGAAAATTCCCCCCCTGTGCCTCTCTCCACAGGTGCTGTGAGGCAGCTGATATTTTTTCCAGCGCTTTCTGTTTTCATTATTAAAGTATCATATTGTGCTCACTAAATTCCCCTTGTGAATTGATCTTGACAATTCTGCTCTTTCCTTGAGAGAAGTTAATAAAATTCCGTGAATTTTGGGATCTCCATGTCACTGCAGCTTAAAACATTCCCACCAATGCTTCTGCTTACCGATGAGGCCTTGGTTTGAACCTCGGAACTGTCGATCCACTCTGGCTAATTTGCTGAGATGGTGATCTCAGTAGAGTGCCCCTGATGTACCAGTGTGACATTTCTATGTTCCATCCCAACCATTCTTAAGTCTACTACAACTAATAGACATTTGTTGGAAAATCTCAGCAGGTCTGTCAGCATCTGCAAGGAAAGAAAAGAGCTGATGTTTCGTGCCCAGATGACCCTTTGTCAAAGCTGACTTTGGTTTTGATTTGATTTGATTTATTATTGTCACATATATTAGCATACAGTGAAAAAGTATTGTTTCTTGCGCGCTATACAAAGCATACTGTTCATAGAGAAGGAAACGAAAGAGTGCAGAATGTAGTGTTGCAATCATAGCAAGGGTGTAGAGAAAAATCAACTTTATGCAAAATCTGATGGCAGCAGGGAAGAAGCTGTTCTTGAGTCGGTTGGTACGTGACCTCAGACTTTTGTATCTTTTTCCCGACGGAAGAAAGTGGAAGAGAAAATGTCCAGAGTCCGGAGCACGTGGGGTCCTTGATTATGCTGGCTACTTTACTGAGGCAGCGGGAAGTATCGACAGAGTCAATGGATGGGACGCTGCCTTTGACAAAGGGTCACCTGGACATGAAACATCAGCTCTTTTCTCTCCTTACAGACGCTGACAGACCTGCTGAGATTTTACAGCATTTTCTCTTTTGGTTTCAGATTCCAGCATCCGCAGTAAATTGCTTTTATCCTTTATTCATTTTAGTAGACATTTGTTATCTGATATACAACAGTTTTGTGTTAACTTTAAACCACTGGCGTGTGACCAATGAGAAAAATAAATCTTATCATCTCAGTTTGGAGTGGCTTCAGATTCAGTGTCGGAAGGCGACATCCTAAATTACTTTATGGGCCATTCCTGTAATTATTGATTTTAACAAGTTCTGTTCTAAGCAACACTTTGTCACACTGAACAAATGTACTAAACAAGTGAGCCAGAAAGATACATTCAAACATCACAGGGTATTGGAAAGTATGGCTCAAGAAGTTTTCTTTCTCTGCTTGTCATGGTTTTTATCTGGTACTTTGTCTCTCCCAGGAGATAGCATGGCTTTTAGGTTGGGTATGCGGGAAGTCTATATGCATCGCAATACAGAAGATAATGCAGAGGGTGGAACAAACCGGATGGATCTTATCAAGTCCGTAATTGCTTGTATGTTATGTAATGAATGTCCATAGTGAGGTGGGGCTGAAACATGCAGATCAAATAAAGAGAAAGGATGTCTAACATTTATATAGCATCTTTCACAACCATAGGACTTCCCAATGTCCTTTATAGCTAAGGAAACACTTTTGAAGTATAAACACTGTTGTAATGTCAGGAGCTGAGGCTCGATCAATGTTCTTTATATGTTAGCTGAGGTAATGCGACAGTTGGTATTGGTTGAGGAGTGGAGAAAGGGGGCGAACATTAAATTAGCTGCAGAGACCCAAGGCTAGTCAGGGAAAAATCACTCAAAATTTTAACTTTGGATTGTAATCAAGGCTCCCTCATTAGAAAGGACTGAGTTCCATGGAGAGAAAACCTGGGTTTGATTCTAATATCATCCGGTGATCAAGCTATCAAAATCTGAGTTTACAGATTAAAAGTGGAAAGAAAGCGTTGGATTGAACCATTTTGAAAACTGTTATCCACCACAGGTGAGCTATTTAAAGAAAACTAGGGGACAAAATGATGGATTGGGGAAATTTACATGTTAACGGTTATAAGGCAAGACAATGTAAAATTTATTTTACCCCATCACTGGACCCCCAGGCTAATCCTTTATTTCTCAAGTTGGCACATCTTGTTCAAGTCATCAAGCCTTCTGTAACCAAAATAATGTAGAACACAGATTTGAAAAAGCATTAAGGAAAGCTAGAAGTCTGAATTTAATGGAGTCTCCTTTCCAGCCTGGAGGAAGAGACTGGAGGAAGTGGAAATCTCTAGCATTCACTGTCAGTTCCCCAGGGCCCCTTCTATCAGAATTAATCCTGAGAGCGTTTGCAATTTGGGAACCTTCCCACGTGTGGAAAACAAGAGCTGCACTATCATTCTTCTTTGTCATCACTATTCCACTTCAGAGGACAGAGCCAAGACAGAACTTGTCTAAATCTCAACTCCCCCTGAAGGGCAACATGTTATTCTTGCATTTGCTTCAAAGTTGAAATCGAAAAAATATTTTATTTCAAAGTCTGGTTTTTGTGGCAAAATGTCAGGTTTAAGTCCAATTTATCTCCAAAACTGTAAATTCCAAACAGAATTCCTCAGCCCAAGCCAAGCTGGGCAGTGCAAGGCTGTGGGACGCAGGATCATAAAAAGTAGTGAGGAAAATGAATAATTCTAAGATAAATGTTTTTCTGAATTTCGTACCCCTCCGCTTCGGAGCTGCCAACTCCGTCTCTTCCCAATGCCTTCATCGCCTTGGGTCACTTTGTTCTCGCAGTGAGTAATGGCAGTTGAAAAAGTCCAACATGGTTATTCTTCAATAAAAGATGACTTTTAAAAATAAGACAAATGTAAACGTTGTGATTAACAAATGTGCATGTCATATTTCGACTGTGACTGGTTTTGTTGGTCTCTCTTATGGACCAATTTAGATCAGGAGACCATTGGGATGTTACAAGGAACAATCTCTCCTGCATTGTGAGATTATTACTATAACTTATATTATTACTATTACTTATATTACTATAAGCTGTCTCATTTGGAGCTACCAATCACGGGCAGACTATCCTTGGTCTCTCCATTATGTGTTCTGACCTATCATTTAAGAGGCAGTGTACATAGCATCCACTCAGTACGCATTGAAGCATAACTTAGGGGACTTTTTCAGTTGCATCAGGAGGGTCAGGGTTCCAAGTGCTACACTGTACCAAAGGATAAACAGAGCAAGTGAAAGCTTGAGACAAGAAACCTTGTTCAGCTAACACACAGTAAGGGTTATAAAATTCTGTAAAGGGTAAGTTTAAAGTTTATTCGTTATTGTCACAAGTAGGCTTACATTAACACTGAAGTTACTGTGAAAATCCCCCAGTCACCACACTCCGGCACCTGTACACTGAGGGAGAATTTAGCATGGCCAACACACCTAACCAGCACGTCTTTGGAAGGAAACCAAAGCATCCGGAGGAAACACACGCAGACACGGGGAGAAAGTGCAAACTCCACACAGGCAGTGACCCCAAGCCAGGAATCGAACCCAGGTCCCTGGCGCTGTGAGGCAGCAGTGCTAACCACTGTGCCACCTTGCCAGGTAGAAGTCGGGTAAGGAATTCAGGTCCTAAGAGAGAATGAATAAATGCCATGGACAATCTAATCACCCTTATCTTCCGATGTGGATACAATTTACACCAGATTGATTAGGAATCTGAACATACAAATTCGGAGCAGGGGTAGGCCACTCAGCCCCTCGAGCCTGCTCTGCCATTCAATCAGATCATGGCTAATCTGATTGTAATCTCAACCTCACATTCCTGCCAACCCCCTGATAATCTTTCAGCCCCCTGTTAGTAAGGCGTTTGATAAGGTTCACCATGGTAGGCTTCTGCAGAAAATGCAGATGTATGGGATTGGGGGTGATCTAGGAAATTGGATCAGGAATTGGCTAGCGGATAGGAAACAGAGGGTGGTGGTTGATAGTAAATATTCATCATGGAGTGCGGTTACAAGTGGTGTACCTCAGGGATTTGTTTTGGGGCCACTGCTGTTTGTAATATTTATTAATGATCTGGATGAGGGTATAGTTGGGTGGATTAGCAAATTTGCTGATGACACCAAAGTCGGTGGTGTGGTAGACAGTGAGGAAGGGTGTCGTAGTTTGCAGGAAGACTTAGACAGGTTGCAAAGTTGGGCCGAGAGGTGGCGGATGGAGTTTAATGCGGAGAAGTGTGAGGTAATTCACTTTGGTAGGAATAACAGATGTGTTGAGTATAGGGCTAACGGGAGGACTTTGAATAGTGTGGAGGAGCAGAGGGATCTAGGTGTATGTGTGCATAGATCCCTGAAAGTTGGGAATCAAGTAGATAAGGTTGTTAAGAAGGCATATGGTGTCTTGGCGTTTATTGGTAGGGGGATTGAATTTAGGAGTCGTAGCGTTATGTTGCAACTGTACACAACTCTGGTGCGGCCGCACTTGGAGTACTGTGTGCAGTTCTGGTCCCCACATTACAGGAAGGATGTGGAGGCTTTGGAGAGGGTGCAGAGGAGGTTTACCAGGATGTTGCCTGGTATGGAGGGGAGATCCTATGAGGAGAGGCTGAGGGATTTGGGATTGTTTTCGCTGGAAAGGCGGCGGCTAAGAGGGGATCTTATTGAAACATATAAGATGATTAGAGGTTTAGATAGGGTGGATAGTGATAGCCTTTTTCCTCTGATGGAGAAATCCAGCACGAGGGGGCATGGCTTTAAATTGAGGGGGGGTAGTTATAGAACCGATGTCAGGGGTAGGTTCTTTACCCAGAGGGTGGTGAGGGATTGGAATGCCCTGCCAGCATCAGTAGTAAATGCGCCTAGTTTGGGGGCATTTAAGAGATCCGTAGATAGGTTCATGGACGAAAAGAAATTGGTTTAGGTTGGAGGGTCACAGTTTTTTTTTTTTTTAACTGGTCGGTGCAACATCGTGGGCCGAAGGGCCTGTTCTGCGCTGTAATGTTCTATGTTCTATGTTCTATGTTAATCATTCAAGAATCCATCTAGATCTGCCTTAAAAACGTTCAAAAATGCTGTTTACACTGCCTTTTGAGGAAGAGAGTTTCAGAGACTCACAACCCTCTGAGAGAATAAATTTCTCCTCATCTCCGTCTTTAATGAGCGACCCCTTATTTTTAAGTTCTAGATTCTCCAACAAGAGGAAACATCTTCTCCACATCTACCCTATCAATACCCCTTAGGATCTTAAATGATCAAGTCATTTCTTACTCTTCTAAACTCCAGTGGAATCAAACCTAATGGCCAGAATTTTACCGGCACACCCACCCCGATTCCAGGGCCGGTGAGGCTCAGAGAATAGCACTCTCCGTTGGTCTCAGGCGGGATCATATGAACCTTGGGCGGACTTGCCAGTAAAATTCCGCCCATAGTCTCCAATCTTTCCTCATAAGACAACATGCCCATTCCAAATACTAACCTAAGTTTATTTTTTAATGTCACAAGTAGGTTACATTAACACTGCAATTAAGTTACTGTGAAAATCCCCTGGTCGCCACACTCCGGCGCCTGTTCGGGTACACTGAGGGAGAATTTAGCACAGCCAATGCACCTAACCAGCACGTCTTTTGGACTGTGGGAGGAAACCAGAGCACCCGGAGGAAACCCACGCAGACACGGGGAGAACGTGCAAACTCCACACAGTCTCCCAAGCCAAGAATCGAACACAGGTCCCTGGCGCTGTGAAGCAACAATGCTAACCAGTGTGTCACCGAGCTTAGTAAACCTTCTCTGAAGTGCTTCTAACACATTTACATTTTTCATAAATAATCTTTAATCAATTCTGTCCACAATACTCCAGATGTGGTCTTACCAATGCCCTGTACAACTGAAAAATAACTTTCCTACTTTTGCAATCGATTCCTCTCACAATAAATGATAATATTCTATTAGCTTTCCTAATTACATACTGTACCTGTATACTAGCCTTTTGTGATTCATGCACTAGGACACCCAGATCCCTCTGCATCTCAGAACTCTGCACTATCTCACTATCTAGATAATAACCTCTTTTTTTATTCTTCTCACCAAACTGGATAATTTCATATTTGCCCACATTATCCTCCATTTGCCAGATTCTTGCCTACTTGTTTAACTTATTTATGTCCCTTTGTGCCCTCCTTACATTCTCTTCACAACTTACTTTCCGACATAATGATTTTTACTCCCAGAAATTTACATCCAATTTCATAAGGTAAGTTCATCATTGTAATTATGTAGAAATCCAGGTGATAAATATATATGAGTAGGAAGTGATTGGAGATGGAAATTGCAGCTAAGTAAATTTTGTGGGATGGAGGACAATTAAATGGAGGACAATTAAATGAGGAAGTCATAGAATATGGTTCACCTGAGTCGGGACTAAGTGCCCATGCCAGCGGGAAAACATGAGTAGCCGGCGCTAGCAGCGTCTGTCAGGTGGGATTCACCCACCTGAAAGATGCGAATGAGCCCACCCCGGGAAAGCTGCCAGCCAACCTGACTGTTCAGAGATCAGGGTACCCTTTTTAAAGGGCAGCTCCATCTCTGTGGTTGGAGGCAAGTCCCCCTCCCCCCAATAAATGGACTACGCACACAAACCAATAGAATCCCTACAGTGCAGATGGAGACCATTCAGCCCATTGAATCTGTACTGACCACAATTCCACCCAGGCCTATCCCCACAACCTCACGTATTTACCCTGCTAATCCCCCCAACACTAAGGGGCAATTTAGCATGGCCAATCAACCTGACTGGCACATCTTTGGAGTGTGGGAGGAAACCAGAGCACCCGGAGGAAAAACATGCAGACACAGGGAGAACGTGCAAACTCCACATAGACAGTGACCTGAGGCTGGAATTGAACCCGGGTAGTAAGTAACCAATTCACAACTTTATTCCAACCAGTAAAAGACTTAAGTTTTACAACTTTAACAATTCTGTCTGAACACTCAATCATTTAGGAATCCGTACACTACCCGGCTCTTTGTGATTCCATCAGTGTGTTGAACTCTTTGAGTCCGGCTCTCGCTCTCTCCCTCTGGTCTGGCAGCGAGCTGTTGCAGTCTCTGCCATGCCCAGATGTGCTTCTGGAAAGGCTGGAAAGGGGGTGGGGGGCAGGCCGAATCCTGCCAGTGTAGGCTTCCTATACCTTTCTGGCTACCTTCTAGAATCTTCCAAGGATTTGGCCTATCAGGTGCATAGATCTGATTAGCTTCACATCATTGTTAATGGGTTTCAGTGGTGGACCCTTTGTGTTTGTGTCCTGTGTACCTAGATGTTTAGTTTCAGATTCTAATATGCATCCAATCTTTTGTTTTTTCGACGCACGTCTGCCCCATGTATCTAGTGGTGATTTGTTTGTCAGGAAATGTGTAACTGTCCTTTTACACATGCTAACATGTTCTGCTGCATCTGTGGTTTTCAATTGTCTAATTTTGAATCTTTCAAAAAGCCTGTCTCCAGGCAGACTTGCCTCTGTGTGTTTGGACTGAAGTAACCCCAGCGTACCTCCCTTTTAGGCCAGTTTCTGTGCCCTTGTGGCAGTTTTAATGCACCTTGCTGTGCTTGTATTTCTGGCCTCATGGCTGTAGATTCTCTTCCAAAGATTCGATTTTACTCGAGCAGTCACAGGCTCCTCAACCCTATCCAAACACCACGCAGGCATGAGGGTGACCCAACCACTCCCTCCCCTTTCCCTCAGACATACCCTCAGACTCCCACTCAGCCCCCTCCCCCTTCAAACCCCCACAGATCCCTCCTTCCCCCTCAGACCTCCCTCAAACCTCCCTCAGCCCCCTCACCCTCAGAAGGGAAATCTCTGCTGCAGAATGGAGTGCTGCAGAGATTTAAAATCCTGCCAGGTGACTCCGGGCGGCATGGAGATTGAAGTGACCTGGCCACTTCAGAATTTTCACAGCTGACAGGCAGGAATGCAGATGTTGATCACAGGGCTGCCTGAAATCACCATGATGTGGAGATGCCGGCGTTGGACTGGGGTGAACACAGTAAGAAGTCTCGCAACACCAGGTTAAAGTCCAACAGGTTTATTTGATAGCAAATAGCATAAGCTTTCGGAGCTAACATGAAAAGGAGCAGTGCTCCAAAGCTTATGGTATTTGCTACCAAATAAACCTGTTGGACTTTAACCTGCTGTTGTGAGACTTCTTACTGAAATCACCATGCCAGGGGTGATCTTCAGGTCTGCCAAGGTTAGAAAGGGCAGTCCAGCCACAAGACCCCCATTCTGGGTAGATTGGCGGGGTCAACCACTTGCTCCAAGCCAAAGCCCACCCTATCCCCATGGGGGACCCTTCCTCTCCAGCCTTTGATTTGATTTGATTTGAATTGATTTATTATTGTCACATGTATTAGTATGCACTGAAAAGTATTGTTTCTTGCGCGCTATACAGACAGAGCATACTGTACATAGAGAAGAAAAGGACAGAGTGCAGAATGTATTGTTACAGTCAGAGCTAGGGTGTAGAGAAAGATCAACTTAATGCAAGATAGGTCCATTCAAAAGTCTGATGGCAGCAAGGAAGAAGCTGTTCTTGAGTCGGTTGGTACGTGACCTCAGGCTTTCGTATCTTTTTCCCAACGGAAGAAGGTGGAAGAGAGGTGCGCGGAGTTTTTAATTATGCTGGCTGCTTTGCTGAGGCAGCGGGAAGTGTAGACAGAGTCAATGGATGGGAGGCTGGTTTGCGTGATGGATTGGGCTACATTCACAACCTTTTGTAGTTTCTTGTGGTCTTAGGCAGAGCAGGAGCCATACCAAGCTGTGATACATCCGGAAAGAATGCTATCTATGGTGCATCTGTAAAAGTTGGTGAGAGTCGTGGCTGACATGCCAAATCTCCTTAGTCTCCTGAGAAATTAGAGGCATTGGTGGGTTTTCTTAACAATAGCGTCGGCATGGGGGGACCAGGACAGGTTGTTGGAGATCTGGACACCTAAAAATTTGAAGCTTTCGACCATTTCTGCTTCGTCCATGTTGATGTCGACAGGGGCATGTTCTCCACTATGCTTCCTGAAGTCGGTGACAATCTCTTTCGTTTTGTTGACATTGAAGGAGAGATTATTGTTGCCGTACCAGTTCACCAGATTCTCTATCTCATTCCGTATTCTGTCTCGTCATTGTTTGAGATCTGACCCACTACAGTGGTGTCATCAGCAAACTTGAAAATCGAGTTTGAGGGGAATGTGGCAGCACAACCATAGTGTATAAGGAGTATAGTAGGGGGCTGAGAACACAACCTTGTGGGGCACTGGTGTTGAGGATGATCATGGAGGAGGTGTTGTTGCCTATCCTTACTGATTGTGATCTGTGGTTAGGAAGTTCAGAATCCAATCACAGAGGGAGGAGCCAAGGCCCAGGCCACGGACTTTGGAGATGAGTTAAATTTGGAGATGAGATGCCTGGCAGCAGCAGAGGGGCAAAAAGTCACTGGACCAACCTCCTTGACCCCTCTCAGGGCCCAAGGCACCAGACCAGGTTGTCAATTCTAGGGTGTCAGGGGGCAATGCACCATTGGCATTGCCAAGGTGCATGGCCTAAAGATGGGCCTAAGGAGGGTTTTAGAGGGAAAGGGGGCTGAGGGGATCCAAGGGGGGAGTGGGGGGAGGGGGGCTGAGGGGCGGCCTGAATGAGGACCTGAAAGGAGTGGGGAAGGTGGGGGATGAGGGGGTGGGGGGCTGAAGGGAGGGCCTGAGTGCAGATCTGAGGGGGTGGGGGGCTGAGGCGTGTCCTGAATGAGGGCCTGAGAGGAGCCGGGAGGGGAGGGGAGCTGTGAGGGGGTAGGGGGAGGGGCGGGGCTGTAGGGAGGGCCTGAGTGGCGGTCTGAAGGGGAGGGGGTTTGAGAGGGGTCTGAGTGGGGAGGGGGCTGTGGTCTGAGGGGGAGGGGCGCTGAGCGGGAGTCTGAGTGGGGAGGGAGGCTCAGGGGCTCTGAGGGGGGAGGGGTTCTTGGGGACTCTGAAGGGGGAGGTGGCTAAGAGTGAGCGGGCTCAGTGGGGATCTGAAGGGGAGGGGACTGAGGGCGGGACGGGTTGGATCATCCATATGCCTGCGTGGTTAAGGGCAGGGGATGGGGTTGACCTAAGAATCCCGCGCCCAATTCAGCAGGAAATCAGGATTCCTGCCATCAGCAAGCAGGCCACTGAATCCCCCACAATCAGATTACAAAAGTTCTAAATGCCTTCAGTCAGGCACAAACATCTCAACCCATTAGCAGCCTTAGCCAAAGCTGTAGAAAGGAGCAATTAAGGAGAAGGAAAGACTAACAGAACGAGAACTAAAACATGCAGGCGTGTGTCAGAGCAGACAAATAGTGGAGTCTTTGTTTGATGGCTATTTAAGTGGAAGTGATGCTACATGTGGTGGTTATGAGGACAGTTTCCTTGGCACCAGCCCCACATTACATGAAATGCAGCCTTGCAAGGAACGCAAGCCAAGTTTCAGTTGATCATTACCATCACCGGATATGCTGGTCCCAGATGGCATAAGTGGCTGTTCAGGAAACTGCTGGCATGCATCCCATGACCTTTCATCTGATGGGGGCGGTTTCCTGAGAAAACTCAAAGCAATCCGCCCACTCTGTCCCCTCATCCATTGGAATACATGGAACCAGAAACAAGCATTCTGCCTAGCCTGGCAGCTTCCTCATGCCTCGATCGTGGACTCCACACAGCACCATTTGGCCCAAGGTTCTGTGTGGGGTGGCCAGAAGCTAACAGCAAACTGTCGGCCTTGACCATCTTTACCCAACCCCTCCCTCTTTACCGCTCTGAAACTGGCTGCAACGTCAGAACATCAGGCCTGCGGAGGTTAGCATGGAAATCCTGAAGTTGCGCTTCGTCACAAATTCTGGCACTGGCTGTACTGTGGAACCCCTGAAGCCAGCAATCATTGAAATCCATGAGAACTGAAACTTTACTCTCCGGCATGACTATTAGAAACCCCATAAATGTCACAGCTTGATCAATCAGGAGTAACCAAGCTTTTTCATATGAGTGAGATTCATAAAATTTGACAACAGAATTGGTCCTGAAAAAATAATTTGATATCCTGGAGTGCTGTTGCATGATAATCTGTAGATTTTTCAAACTAACTTTTTCATAGAATTCCTACAGTACAGAAGGAGGGCATTCAGCCCATCGAGTCTGGACCAAACATAATTCCACCCAGGCCCTATTCCCGTAACCCCATGCATTTACCCTGCTAACCCCCCTGACACTAAAGGTCAATTTAGCATGGCCAATCAACCTAACCCGCACATCTTTGGACTGTGGGAGGAAACCCAAGCACCCGGAGGAAACCCATGCAGACACGGGAGAAAGTGCAAACTCCACACAGACAGTGACCCGAGCCGGGAATCGAACCCAGGTCCTTGGCGCTGTGAGGCAGCAGTGCTAATTGCTGTGTCACCGTGCCGTCCTCAAAAATGTTTTTAATATTTTCTCAAAATACATGAGCTTCTGCATTCGCTCCAATTTTTACATCCCCATCTTTAATTCACTCTTCATAGAATCACAGAATCATAGAATCCCTACAGTGCAGAAGGAGGCCATTTGACTCGTCAAGTCTGCACCGACCACAATCCCATCCAGCCCTATTCCCGTAACCCCACACATTTATCCTGCTTATCCCCCTGAAACTCAGGTCAATTTAGCATGGCCAATCAACCTAACTCACACATCTTTGGACTGTGGGAGAAAACCAGAGCAGAGTTTATATAGTACTGCTTTTTTGTTGTCTGGTTGGGGTATCTGTGAAATTCCTTTCTTATGATTGACCGCTTAATGATATCGTTGCAGTTCAACACTGGGAATCTCCAGTAAGGAACTCTGTAATCAGTTACAGTACCGCTGCACAGTGATAGAGGTGAAAAATTCACCACAGATCACGAGCCTTACTTTGCGGCCATAAACAAGCTTCACTGCTGAATAGGAATACAAGGCTATTATTTCCCTTGAGATAAAGGCCGGAATTCTCCGACCTCGCCCATGGCTGGGATTATCTGGTCCCGCTGCTGTGAATTGAGATTTGACTGACTAATCTGTCTAAAAAGATGTGTCAAGCAGTACTCCAACACACCCGTGTAACTTTCAAATGCTGCACCAGGCATCCTTAACCTTCTGTGGCAAGGCACTTCAATCACTCAGGGATCTCCGACACAATATTTAGATTCCTCATTCAACACTTAAACCTGTAATTCTCAATTCTATTTTTAACCAGACATTCAACCAGTGAGAGGGAAGGAAACTTGAAATAAAAAGAGAAACTGCTGGAAATATTCAGCAGGTCAGTCAGCATCTGTGGAGAGAGAGATCGAGCTAATGGGCAGAATTTTACAGTGTCCTGGCATATGGGGATCCTGTAAAATTCCCTGGGCAGCTTTCTTGTTCCCACTGCCACCCCCACCCCCACATCCACCGCCACCCCCACCCCCACCCTCACCCCCACTTCCACCTTCGCCTCCCACCTATCTGCTATTTTATGTGGGGCCGACAAGGCCTAGTGTGGCCTATCCACACTCACCCTAATTGAAGCCTTTAAGTGCCCAGGCCACTTCCTGGACAGTTTCAATACTGGGGCTGGTGGGAAGGAGGCCCAGGTCACCCGACTTGAATCTCGAGTGAAAAGGGGAAGAGGGGCACTTCCCTTGAGGTGCCTAAATCATTGTAAAATATTACACGGACGTTTCTATTTCATCGATGTTTAAATTTTGTTTCAAAAACATCTACCTCCCTTCTCTTCCTCTGTGAGTGTTGACCCCCTGCTAGTAAATGCTTCCACCAGAGTGGGTATCACGCTAGTATCTCATCCAAATGGCCTTCCTTCATTTGGTGAGTCTGGAGTGTGATTTTCGGCAGGCTATGAGAACACAGGGAGCATCACGGCTGAACCCAATTCGCCCTAACTTGACAGCACAAGTGCACGCAACCCAACAGGAGTCACTCAGAGGCAAGCAAGGGTCATGCGGACTTTTCCCTGAGATTAATTATATTACCTCAGCTGCTGCTCCCAAATTGGATCTGATCAGTTCAGCACAGAGAAGCCTGCCTCTTAATGCTTAGAATGTGATTATATTGAGCTTTAAAGAGGGTCATTAGTTTTGTTTGACCACTGAACAATTCAGGAAACATTTCCTATTGTACCAGATTCACCCTTGCTGCTATCTGTACACACTACCTAGAATAGAAACTCAATGCCTCTTTGGCATCTGATGGGCATCATTCTGACTTCTATATACATCACGTTGTCCAGGCTTGTGATCCCGCTGCCAGTTGATTGATTCAGAAGCATTCAGGGAATGATCACAAATTTGTGCTTGGCTGCCTCAAATCCCCTCGAGATGTCTCTGATGCTAATAATGCTCCATCACTTGTCAAGTCACATTAGTAATGGTGAAATGAAGCTCTGCTTCCATTACGGCAGTCTCTCCTCCTTCAATATCAATTTAATAGAAATTTAATCCAGCAGTGTGACAGAGTCGTGCAGGAGAGGATCATCTCAGAATTCAGCAGCAATGATCTCCCATTTTAAATTCAAGCTGTCTGTTTCATGGGGGCAAACACTGAAGGGCGGCACGCTGGCACAGTGGTTAGCACTGCTGCCTCACAGTGCCAGGGACCTAGGTTCGATTCCCGGGGTCACTGTCTGTGCAGAGTCTGCAAGTTCTCCCCGTGTCTGCGTGAGTTTCTTCCGGGTGCTCCGGTTTCCTCCCACAGTCCGAAAGATGTGCTGGTTTGGTGCATTGGCCATGCTAAATTCTCCCTCAGTGTACCCGAACAGATGTCAGAGTGTAGCAACTGGGGGATTTTCGCAATAACTTCATTGCAGTGTTACATGTGACACAAGTAAATTAATTTTAAAACTAAACACAATCTTCTAACGAGATACTGGGCAGTAAAAGTGTATTCTTGCTTGTAGAAAGTAAGTTGGTTGCTTGTAGATTTGGCCAGTGACCTTGAAACACTAGGGCAGATCTGAAATTTTGATTTGATTTATTATTGTCATATGTATTGGGATACAATGAAAAATATTGTTTCTTGCGCGCTATACAGACAAAGCATACCATACAAAGAGAAGGAAAGGAGAGAGCGCAGAATGTCACCAAATCTGTAAGAGATTGAATTAAAGGATGGTTAGAATGTTTAAAAGGATTAGAATGAAGTTTTAGAAGCAGAGAACGAGAGTAAAAGACAGAATTTGAAGGTATGCTGGACACAGCTTGCAAGAAGTCGCCTCACTCCGGCGCCATCTTGGAAAAATAAATCCCCTTTTAAATAAATGGGATATGACAGAGAACATTACGATACACGGGGCCCCCAGGAATGGTAGGGAGCAGGCACATCACCCTGCTGGAGTTTGGGTCGTATTGGATCCTGCATGGTTTTTGCTCATGTTTAAATTCCATCACTCAACAAGGGACAGGGAGGCAGGCAGCATGTCAGCTTTCTGCCAACCTCTTTGTTTTAAGAAATTATAGCTGGGAAGTTCCCTGGCGACTCCTGAAATTCCAGAATGCTAGCACAAATTCCATTGATACCATCAGAAATTAAGGTCCCGGCCATTTCCCTGACAAAATACCGATCCTAAAATGTTTGACTTATTTACAGCTTGGTATGGCTCCTGCTCTGCCCAAGACCACAAGCAACAACAAAAGGTCGTGAATGTAGCCCAATCCTTCATGCAAACCAGCCTCCCATCCATTGATTCTGTCTACACTTCCCACTGCCTCGGCAAAGCAGCCAGCATAATTAAAGATCCCACGCACCCTGGACATTCTTTCTTCCACCTTCTTCCGTCGGGAAAAGAAGTTTCCCGAAACCGTGGGTTTCTTCCGGGTGCTCCGGTTTCCTCTCACAGTCTGAAAGACGTGCTGGTGAGGTGCATTGACCTGAACAGGTGCCAGAGTGTGGTGACTAGGGGAATTTCACAGTAACTTCATTGCACTGTTAATGTAAGCCTACTTGTGACTAAGAAATAAACCTTTTAAATTTAACTTTAAAAAGATGCAAAAGTCTGAGGACACGCACCAACTGACTCAAGAACAGCCTCTTCCCTGCTGCCATCAGACTTTTGAATGGACCTATCCTCGCATTAAGTTGATCTTTCTCTACACCCTAGCTATGACTGAAACACTACATTCTGCACTCTCTCATTTTCTTCTCTATGAACGGTATGCTTTGTCTGTATAGCGCGCAAGAAACAATCATTTTCACTGTATGTTAATACATGTGACAATAATAAATCAAATCAAACCAAATCACATGTCAGTCGGAAAATGCTTCTTTTTCTTTAGTCTTTCAAAAGATGGGGAGGCAGTGGTGTAGTGGTATTGTCACCGGACTCGTAATCCAGGGACCCAGGACAAGGTCCAGGGACCCGGGTTCAAATCCCACCACGGTAGATGGTGAAATTTGAATTAAACAAAAATTTGGAATTAAAAGCCTGATAATGCTCATTCTCATAAAAATCCATCTGTTTCAGCCTCCAGATCCATAGTAATGTTGAGAGTCAAGGAGGACAATGAGCATATCAGCCATGATTGAATGGCGGAGCAGACTCAGTGGGCCAAATGGCTTAATTCTGCTTCGATATCTTGTGATCTTATGGGATGGGCAATAAATGCTGGCTCAGCCAATGACACCCACATCCCATGAATGAATAATAAAAAATAGTGGGCATTTCTGCCAAGGCCAGCATTTGTTACCCATCATTTATTGCCCGTCCCTAACAAGTGGCTTGCTTGGGGGCAGTAATCCATATTACTGTGGATCTGGAGTCACATGTAAGTCAAACCAGGTAAGGATGGCAGGATATTACATTATTATCTGGAGATTAGTGAACAAGATTGGTTTTGACAACAATTGATGACAGTTTCGTGGCCAGTATTACTGAGGCCAGTTTTCAATTCCAGATTTTTATTCATTGAATTTAAGTTCCACCAGCTGCTGTGGTGAGATTTGAACCCGTGTCCCAAAAGCCAGGGCTTCTGCGCTGCGAGTTCAGTGCTATTTTATACTGCGTTTTGGTGTAATGATTTTGGTTATTATCACAATTTCTGTTGATCTCAAGTTCATAGATCATAGAATCCCTACAGTGCAGAAGGAGGCCATTTGGCCCATCGAGTCTGCACCAACAACAATCCCACCCAGGCCCTGTCCCCGTCACCCCACATATTTACCCCTTTAATCCATCTAACCAATGCATCCCGAGACACCAAAGGGCAATTTAGCATGGCCAATCAACCTAACCCGCACATCTTTGGACTGTGGTAGGAAACCAGAGTACCCAGAGGAAACCCATGCAGACACGAGGAGAACGTGCAAACTCCACACAGACAGTGACCTTAGCCAGGAGTCGAACCCAGGTCCCTGGAGCTGTGAGGCAGCAGTGCTAACCACTGTGCCATCGTGCCGCCCAAAGTTATCCACTGAAACCAGCTGCCTTTAGAGCAGTAGACAGTAGGCCAAAGCCAACTCCCGTCCATGGACTAGATGGCAGTTCTGTTATTTGTTGTGGTGATTTGGGATCGTTTGTCACCTGGCTTGACAAAATATCCAGTTCTTAATACAGTAGTCTAGATACAGGGACTATACTTTTCCTAAGGATTTTCCGCTATTAGTCAAATTTTAGATTCTTCCCTGGGCTTGGGAAATGGTGAGGCTCCATAATTTCTTTGAAACTACTAGGTTAATTGGGACACATACAGAAGCCACTCTCGAGATAGTTAACTGTGTTTTAAATGAGGAAACACATGTAGAAATAATTTAGCATCTGGGAGCATCTGTTATGCCTCTTTCCACCATTTGGCCTTAACCATTGTAACCACGAGCTGAATAGAAATCAGACTTTTTTCAGATTTTGTCCAGTTAATCATGGTTCTTGAAACTTTATATGAGAAAATGAAATCAATGTCAGCGTCAGTGGAATTAATTCCATTGGAAATATCTCCTTATCTGACCCAGTGTCAAGTTTTATCCAATAATGCACTACATAAATGCAAGTTGCTTTTCTCTCCCACAGACACGGCCAAAGTTGTTGAGTGTTTGCAGCATTCTGGGTGGTGGAGGCAGGCACGCTGACATCGTTTAAGACTTACCTGGATAGTCACATGAGCAGCCTGGGAATGGAGGGATACAAACGATTGGTCTAGTTGGACCAAGGAGCGGCACAGGCTTGGAGGGCCGAAGGGCCTGTTTCCTGTGCTGTACTGTTCTTTGTTCTTTGTTCTTTGTTCTCTGTTTTTTAAGATGTGGAGATGCCGGCATTGGACACAGTGTGGGCACAGTAAGAAGTCACACAACACCAGGTTAAAGTCCAACAGCTTTATTTGGAATCAGGAGCTTTCAGAGCGCTGTTCCTTTCTCAGGTGCTCCAAAAGCTCATGTTTCCAAATAAACCTGTTGGACTTTAACCTGGTGTTGTGAGACTTCTTACTCCTCTTTCACCTCTGTTCACAGGTAAATTCTTTGCTGCTGATAAGCAATTGTTTGAACTTCAGGGTCTTGACAACAGATAAATCTTGTGGGGAGCAGTGGGGGGGTGGTGCGGAAGGCAGGAGGGGCGGGGTGTAGGAGGGGGGATTTTCCCGGCCCGCCCGCAAATGTCCGTTAACCTCGGGTGGGATTTTCCGGTTTGGGGTGAGCGTGGCCAGAAAATCCTATCCAAGGTGTCTTTTGCAGCAAGAAAACCCTGAGGTCTCCAACAAGTGTGATCTTCTGCAATGGATCTTGGCAGTATCGCTTGTCAGTCTTCTTAAAATGCGCACGCATTCACATGCATGTCTGGTTTTTCTTGCATATTTAATCATGCAGCTTGTAGTCTGAAAGTTGCCAAAGTCCCAGAGGACCATAGGCTGCTCTCCCCCTTTTTTGCAAGAGAGAGTTGACTGGTGGTAATTTAACCTGAAGATCACCACACCTCAGGCAAGGTTGAGAAGGTAGGGGCTTCATGAATAACCTCAGCCGATACGGGAATTGAATCCGCGCTATTGGCATCACTCTTGCATCACAAACCAGTCTTCCAGCTAACTGAGCTAACCGACTCCCCAATTTCAGTAGTGTAATCAGAGGTAAAACATCACCTGTGCCACGGGAAGGTGAGGACAGGAATGGAGTGAGATGCAGGATGAATGTGTGGCTGAGGGACTGATGCAGGGGGCAGGGATTCAGGTTCCTGGACCATTGGGACCTCTTCAGGGGCAGGTGTGACCTGTACACAAACAACATGTGGCACTTGAATCCCAGGGGGACCAATATCCTGACAGGAAGGTTGGCTAAGGCTACTAGGAAGAGTTTAAACTAGATAGGTTGGGGGGAGGGGATCAAAATGAGGTGACTGAGAGTGAGGAAGGTAGCTCGCAAACAGAGAAGGGTTATAGGCAGTGCAAGAGAGTGGATGGACAGGGAATAGAGAAGGGGAGAGCTCAGACCAAAGGATTGAGATATGTTTACTTTAATGCCAGGAGTATAGTGAATAAAGGGGATGAGCTCAGAGCGTGGATCGATGCCTGGAAGTATGATGTGGTGGCCATTACGGAGACTTGGATGTCTCAGGGACAGGACTGGATACTCCGGGTGCCGGGATTCAGATGTTTCAGGAAGGACAGGGAGGGAGGCAAGAGAGGGGGTGGAGTGACACTGCTGATCAGGGATAGTGTCACAGTTGTAGAGAAGGTGTATGCTGTGGAGGGATTGTCCACCGAGTCTCTATGGGTGGAGGTTCAGAGTAGGAAGGGACCGGTCACTTTGCTGGGAGTTTTCTATAGGCCGCCCAATAGTAACAGGGAGGTGGAGGAGCAGATAGGGAAACAGATCCTGGAGAGATGCAGTAATAGCAGAGTTGTTGTGATGGGAGACTTTAATTTCCCAAACATAGATTGGAATATCCCTAGGGTAAGGGGACTAGATGGGGAAGAGTTCGATAGGTGTGTTCAGGAGGGTTTCCTGACACAGCATGTGGACAAGCCTACAAGAGGAGAGGCTGTACTTGATCTGATACTGACCAATGAACCTGGACAGGTGTCAGATCTCTCAGTGGGAGAGCATCTTGGGGATAGCGATCATAACTCTATCTCCTTTAGGCTTGCATTGGAAAAAGAGAGGATCAGACAAGCTAGGAAAGTGTTTATATGGAGTAAAGGGAAATATGAAGACATTAGACAGCAAATTAGAGGAGTAAATTGGAAGGAGGTATTCTCGGGGAAATGTACTGAAGAGAGGTGGCAGTTTTTCAAGGAATGTCTGCCTAGAGTTCTACAGGACAACGTTCTGAGCAGACAGGGAGGTGTTGGTCGGTTAAAGGAACCGTGGTGCACGAAAGCTGTGCGGGACCTAGTCGAGAAGAAAAGGAAAGCGTACAAAAGACTCAGAGAGCTTGGCGAAGATAGGGATTTAGAAGAGTATACGGCTTGTAGGAAGGGACTAAAGAAGGAAATTAGGAGAGCCAGAAGGGGTCACGAGAAGGCCCTGGCAGGTAGGATTAAGGAGAACCCTAAAGCGTTCTATAAATATGTGAAGAGTAAAAGGATGAGACGTGACGGAATAGGGCCGATAAAAGGTGAAGGCGGGAAAGTCTGTACGGAACCAATAGAAATGGCAGTGGTGCTCAATGAATATTTTGCCTTGGTTTTCACAGAGGAGAAGGACCTGGGTGGGTGTACTGCAGGCGTGCGGTGGACTGAAAGGATTGAGTATGTGGACTTTAAGAAAGAGGTTGTGCTGGAATCTTTGAATGGCATCAAGATGGATAAGTCGCCAGGTCCGGATGGGATGTACCCCAGGTTACTGTGGGAGGCGAGGGAGGAGATTGCAGAGCCTCTGGCGATGATCTTTGCGTCGTCGATGGAGATGGGAGATGTGCCGGAGGACTGGAGGATTGCGGATGTGGTTCATATTTTCAAGAAGGGGAATAGGGATAGCCCAGGTAATTACCGACCGGTGAGTCTAACCTCAGTGGTTGGTAAACTGATGGAGAAGATCCTGAGGGACAGGATTTATGAGCATTTAGAGAGGTTTAGTATGCTCAAGAATACTCAGCATGGCTTTGTCAAGGGCAGATCGTGCCTTACGAGCCGGTGGAGTTCTTCGAAAATGTGACTAAACACATTGACGAAGGGAAGGCGGTAGATGTGGTTTATATGGATTTTAGCAAGGCGTTCGATAAGGTCCCCCATGCAAGGCTTCTAGAAAAAGTGAGAGGGCATGGGATCCAAGGGGCTGCTGCCCGGTGGATCCAGAACTGGCTTGCCCAAAGGAGGCAGAGAATGGGTATAGATGGGTCTTTTTCTAAATGGAGGTCGGTCACCAGTGCTGTGCCCCAGGGATCTGTTCTGGGACCCTTGCTGTTTGTCATTTTCATAAATGACCTGGATGAGGAAGCGGAGGGATGGGTTGGTACGTTTGCCGATGACACGAAGGTTGGTGGGGTTGTGGATAGTCTGGAGGGATGTCAGTCGTTACAGAGGGACATAGATAGGATGCAAGACTGGGCGGACAAGTGGCAGATGGACTTCAACCCAGATAAATGCGTCGTGGTCCATTTTGGTAGGTCAAATGGGATGAAGGAGTACAACATAAAGGGAAAGACTCTTAGTACGGTAGAGGATCAGAAGGACCTTGGGGTCCGGGTCCATAGGACTCTAAAATCGGCCCCGTAGGTGGAGGAGGTGGTTAAGAAGGCGTATGGTGTGCTGGCCTTTATCAATCGAGGGATTGAGTTTAGGAGTCCGGGAATAATGATGCAGCTATATAAGACCCTCGTCAGACCCCACTTGGAGTACTGTGCTCAGTTCTGGTCACCTCACTATAGGAAGGATGTGGAAAAGATTGAAAGGATGCAGAGGAGATTTACTAGGATGTTGCCTGGATTGAGTGGCATGCCTTATGAGGATAGGCTGAGGGAGCTCGGTCTTTTCTCCTTGGAGAGACGAAGGCTGAGAGGAGACCTAATAGAGGTGTATAAGATGTTGAGAGGCATAGATCGGGTGGACTCTCAGAGGCTCTTTCCCAGGGTGGAAATGTCTGCTACGAGAGGACACAGGTTTAAGGTGCTGGGGGGTAGGTACAGGGGAGATGTTAGGGGTAAGTTTTTCACACAGAGGGTGGTGGGCAAGTGGAATCGGCTGCCGTCAGTGGTGGTGGAGGCGAACTCAATAGGGTCTTTTAAGAGACTCCTGGATGAGTACATGGAGCTTAATAGGATGGAGGGTTATAGGTAGGTCTAGAAGGTAGGGATGTGTTCGGCACAACTTGTGGGCCGAAGGGCCTGTTTGTGCTGTAGTTTTTCTATGTTTCTATGTTTCTATCAACTATAATTAACAAGGTCTAAAAGATTGCTTCTTTCAGCAGTGCTTCAGCTTAGCGGCTTGGCTTATGCCTATTTGTATCTTTGCATGAGATAATCTATCCTTTTCCAAGATGAGCAAGATTTACACAAATCTGCTTCAAGAAGACGACCATCATCCCAGTACCAAACAAAAGCCAGGCAGCATGCCTTAATGACTATCGCCCAGTGGCTCTGAAGACTTTAGAAAAAGAGATAAACAGCCATGGATATCGAAGGAAATAAAGGAGGGTATCAAATTGAAAGAAAATGCATACAAAGTGGCAAAGATTAGTGGGAACCTGGAGGATTGGTAAATCTTTAAAGATCAGCAGAAAGCCACGAAAAAAGCTATAAAGAAAAGTAAGATGGATTATGAGAGTAAACTAGCTCAGAATATAAAAACAGCAAAAGTTTCTACAAATATATAAAATGGAAAAGAGTGGCTAAAGTAAACATTGGTCCTTTAGAGGATGAGAAGGGGGATGTAATAACTGGAAATGAGAAAATGGCTAAGGCATTGAACAGGTATTTTGTGTCGGTCTTCACAGTGGAAGACACAAATAACATGTCAAAAATTGATGACAGGAAGGCCATGGCAGGTGAGGGCCTAGAAACTATCACTATCACGAAAGAGGTAGTGTTGGGCAAGTTAATGGGGCTAAAAGTAGACAAGTCTCCTGGTCCTGATGGAATGTATCCCAGGGAACTAAAAGAGATGGTGGGAGAAATAGCAAATGCACTAGTGGTGATTTACCAAAATTCGCTGGACTCTGGGGTGGTTCCCGCAGATTGGAAAACAGCAAATGTGACGTCACTGTTTGAAAAAGGAGGTAGACAAAAGGCAGGTAACTTTAGGCCGGTTAGCTTAACTTCTGTAAGGAAAATGCTTGAATCTATCATCAAGGAAGAAATAGCGAGACATCTGGATATAAATTGTCCCATTAGTAAGATGTAGCATGGGTTCATGAAGGGCACGTCATGTTTGACTAATTTGGTGGAATTATTTGAGAACATTACATGTACAGTGGACAATGGGGAACCTGTGGATGTGGTGTATCTGAATTTCCAGAAGGCATTTGACAAGGTGCCGCACCAAAGACTGCTACATAAGATAAAGGTGCATGGTGTTACGGGTAATGTATTAGCATGGATAGAGGATTGGTTAACTAACAGAAAGCAAAGAGTGGGGGTAAATGGATGTTTTTCTGGTTGGCGATCAGTGACTCGTGGTGTGCCTCAGGGATCAGTGTTGGAACCACAATTGTTTATGATTTACATAGATGATTTGGAGTTGGAGACCAAGTGTAGTGTGTCAAAATTCGCAGATGACACTAAGATGAGTGGCAGAGCAAAGTGTGCAGAGGACGCTGAAAGTCTGCAAAGGGATATAGATAGTCTAAGTGAGTGGGCGAGGATCTGGCAGAATGTTCAATATTGGTAAATGTGAGGTCATTCATTTTGATAGCAATAACAGTAAAATTGACTATTATTTAAATGGTAAAAAATTGCAGCATGCTGCTGTGCAGAGGAACCTGGGTGTCCTTGTGCAGGAATCTCAAGGAGTTGGTTTGCAGGTGCAGCAGGTAATTAAGAAGGCAAATGGAATTTTGTCCTTCATTGCTAGAGGGATGAAGTTTAAAAACAGCGAGGTTATGTTGCAGCTGTATAAGGTGCTGGTGAGGCCACACCTGGAGTACTGTGTACAGTTTTGGTCTCCTTACTTGAGAAAGGATATACTGGCACTGGAGGGGGCGCAGAGGAGATTCCGGAGTTGAGAGCGTTGGCTTATGAGGAGAAACTGAGTAGACTGGGGCTATACTCATTGGAATTCAGACGAATGAGGGGAGATCTTATAGAAACGTATAAAATTATGAAGGGAATAGATAAGATAACAGGGAAGTTGTTTTCCACTGGCAGGTGAAACTAGAACTAGGGGGCATAGCCTCAAAATAAGGGGAAGCAGATTTAGGACTGAGTTGAGGAGGAACTTCTTCACACAAAGGGTTGTGAATCTGTGGAATTCCCTGCCCGGTGAAGCAGTTGAGGCTACCTCATTGAATGTTTTTAAGGCAAGGATAGATAAATTTTTGAACAGTAAAGGAATTAAGGGTTATGGTGAGTGGGAAGGTAAGTGGAGCTGAGTCCACAAAAAGATCAGCTATGATCTTATTGAATGGTGGAACAGGTTCGAAGGGTCGGATGGCCTACTCCTGCTCCTAGTTCTTATGTTCTTATATTCTTATTATGAAGTGCTTCAAAAGGTTAGTCATGGTACAAATCAATTCCTGCCTCCCAGACTGGCTGGATCCACTACAGTTTGCCTATCGCCGCAACAGGTCCACAGCAGACGCCACTGAATCCTAGAACACCTAGATAACAAAGACACCTATGTCAGACTCCTATTCATAGACTACAGCTCAGCCTTTAACACCATTATTCCTATGAGACTCATCTCCAAACTTCATGGCCTGGGGCTTGGCTTCTCCCTCAGTGACTGGATCCTAGACTTCCTAACCTACAGACCGCAGACGAAGATGGCTGGACTTGCGGATAGCGAAGAGCATTGTCGGGCAATACAGCAGGATATAGATAGGCTGGAAAATTGGGCGGAGAGGTGGCAGATGGAATTTAATCCGGATAAATGCGAAGTGATGCATTTTGGAAGAAATAATGTAGGGAGGAGTTATACAATAAATGGCAGAGTCATCAGGAGTATAGAAACACAGAGGGACCTAGGTGTGCAAGTCCACAAATCCTTGAAGGTGGCAACACAGGTGGAGAAGGTGGTGAAGAAGGCATATGGTATGCTTGCCTTTATAGGACGGGGTATAGAGTATAAAAGCTGGAGTCTGATGATGCAGCTGTATAGAACGCTGGTTAGGCCACATTTGGAGTACTGCGTCCAGTTCTGGTCGCCGCACTACCAGAAGGACGTGGAGGCGTTAGAGAGAGTGCAGAGAAGGTTTACCAGGATGTTGCCTGGTATGGAGGGTCTTAGCTATGAGGAGAGATTGGGTAAACTGGGGTTGTTCTCCCTGGAAAGACGGAGAATGAAGGGAGATCTAATAGAGGTGTACAAGATTATGAAGGGTATAGATAGGGTGAACAGTGGGAAGCTTTTTCCCAGGTCGGAGGTGACGATCACGAAAGGTCACGGGCTCAAGGTGAGAGGGGCGAAGTATAGCTCAGATATCAGAGGGACGTTTTTTACACAGAGGGTGGTGGGGGCCTGGAATGCGCTGCCAAGTAGAGTGGTGGAGGCAGGCACGCTGACATCGTTTAAGACTTACCTGGATAGTCACATGAGCAGCCTGGGAATGGAGGGATACAAACGATTGGTCTAGTTGGACCAAGGAGCGGCACAGGCTTGGAGGGCCGAAGGGCCTGTTTCCTGTGCTGTACTGTTCTTTGTTCTTTGTTCTTTGGATAGGCAATAACATCTCCTCCACGATCATCCTCAACATCCACAAGGTGCCCCACAAGGCTGTGTTCTCAGCCCCCTACTATACTCCTTATACACCTATATGACTGTGTCGCTAAATTCCCCTCTAATTCGATTTTCAAGTTTGCTGATGACAAACTTGAGGGGCAACCTAATAGAGTTTATAAAATTATGAAGGGCATAGATAGGGTGAACAGTTGGAAGCTTCTTCCCAGGTCAGAAATGACAAACACAAGGGATCACAAGTTCAAGGTAAGGGGGCAAGGTTCAATACAGATATGCGGGGGACATATTTTACACAGAGGGTGGTGGGGGCCTGGAATGCACTACCAAGCAAGGTGGTTGAGGCAGACACGCTAGGATCATTTAAGACTTATCTAGATAGCCACATGAACAGACTGGGAATAGAGGGATACAAACAGATGGTCTAGTTAGGAACACATGATCGGTGCAAGCTTGGAGGGCCGAAGGGCCTGTTCCTGTGCTGTATTGTTCTTTGTTCTTTGTTCTTTGACACCACCATAGTGGGTCGGATCTCAAACAATGACGAGACAGAGTACAGGAAAGAGATAGAGAATCTGGTGAATAATAATCTCTCCCTCAATGTCAACAAAACGAAGGAGATCGTCATCGACTTCAGAAAGCGTAGTGGAGAACATGTCCCTGTCTCCATCAATGGGGACGAAATAAAAAAGGTCGACAGCTTCAAGCTTTTAGGTGCCCAGATCACCAACAACCTGTCCTGGTCCCTCCATGTGGACGCTATAGTTAAGAAAGCACACCAATGCCTCTACTTTCTCAGGAGACTAAGAAAATTTGGCATGTCCACCACAACTCTCACCAACTTCTACAGATGCACAATAGAAAGCATTCTGTCTGGTTGTATCACAGCTTGTCATGGTTCCCACTATGCCCAAGATTGCAAGAAACTACAAAGGGGTGTGAATGAATCCCAGTCCATCACTCAAACCAGCCTCCCATCCATTGACTCTGTCTACACTCCCCGCTGCCTCGGAAAAGCAGCCAGCATAATCAAGGACCTCACACACCCCAGGCATACTCTCTTCCACCTTCTTCCGTCAGGAAAAAGATACAAAAATCTGAGGTCATGTACCAACCAACTCAAAAACAGCTTCTTCCCTGTTGCCATCAGACTTTTAAATGGGCCTACTTCGCATTAAGTTGATCTTTCTCTGCACCCTAGCTATGTCTGTAACACTCCATTCTGCATTCTCTCCTTTGCTTCCCTATGTATGGTATGCTTTGTCTGTATAGCGCCCGAGAAACAATACTTTCCACTGTATACTAATACATGTGACAATAATAAATCAAATCAAATCAAATCGATGACCTAATTGGCAGAGTGTAATGTTTTCCTGTTGCAATCATTTGCTGCATCAGATTGTTCTCACTCTGGAGCCCTGCTTCAAATCCATTTTAAATATTTTGTTTGGGATGTGCTGAACACCAAGATGCTGTTGAGAACTCCAATTGTTCCAAGTATTGTTCCTCTGAGGAGAAACCGGAAGATTTAAGTTACTGATTAAATGCTCAAATTCAGGCACTTGAGTATATGCACATCAGCATACGCGGTGAATGCAGTGATGCCTGTGGGTGGATATGAACTCTTTCTGGTGGTTAGCACAAGTTGATGTCCAGTTTGCGAAATGTCATCCTGCACTGGACTAATGTTTCTTATGGTCGATTGCTTGATTGGATAACTTCATATCAACAAATAGCTATTCTGGTCAGATTGTTACAGTTTCGATGTCATGACAACAGGTAAGAATGAGAGTGTCAGGCTTTATGATTTCACTGCAATGTTAAGGGCTTCTGATTGCCCCAGTTTTTTTTTAGCTGGCCAATGCACATGGAAAGCATTATGAGTGTAAGTATCCACAGAGATCCACACTACATCATTAATGTGCAGGTTACATTGAAATGCCCTTAAAAATAGCAGGATATATTTGTTAGAGACCTGAGTTGCATTTGTGACATTAAACACTGTCTGAATAAGTCTGAGCATATTTATAGTACTGTAACTAAGAAAAATGTCATTGTCTCCACATGAATGTGCGGTTTATGAATCTGTCTTTAGATTATAATTGAGACGTACATTTTTCATATACAGAGAGATGCTGAGGAGATCCCTGAGCATATCTCTTCTGTCTAACTGGTCAAACTGTGTTGTGGGAAGTAAGTCAGCAGCCCACATAGACAATCATATCGGCTGATGCACAATTAAATGAGAAAATTTAGTGGATTTCTTTGCAGTTATAAAGTCTGTTTCGCCTTGGTTGGGCAGATTAGGTTCCTTGTGGGTTGATTATTATGATGAACCATCATCACTTGAGTCATCAGATCAGATCCGCTTTCCATTGTCCTAGACTTATTTTCTCCACAAAACTTACACCATTAACAAGCAGAAAACACTAGTTGGTCCATTAAGGATTGCCACACATCTCATGATGGTTGGAGGATCACGACTAAACACATTTTACCCACTTCACTCCCATTCTACAGTCACAGTAAGAAGTCTCACAACACCAGGTTAAAGTCCAGCAGGTTTATTTGGTAGCACGAACTTTCGGAGTGCTGCTCCTGAAGGGGGCAATGGGAAAAACATATGCTGGGTGGCAATGTGGCACAGTGGTTATCACTGCTGCCTTACAGCTCCATGGGCCCAAGTTTGATTCTGGCCTTGGGTGACTGTCTATGTGGAGTTTGAATATTCTCCCCATGTTTGCATGGTTTCCTCCGGGTGCTCTAGTTTCCTCCCACAGTCCAAAGATATGCAGGTTACGTGGATTGGCCATGTTAAATTGTCCCTTAGTGTCCCAAAACACAGGTTAGATGGACCAGCCATGGAAAATTTCTCTCCGACCACAGCTCCTCAGGTGATTCGAACCCATCACTGAGATTACACAGGTCATGTGTTATGCACAATGATCTTCTGTCATCTGATGTAAGTTCTGCCTCAGTCAAGGATCGATTTAGTTCTTCTTTGAGGGTGTGCAGAGAGTTGGTTGAAAGTCTATGGATTGGAAAGTTTTGCCACATGGCAGCCTCTCCAGCAACCTGAACTCTTGGGAAAACAACCAGATATTCACCACTGCTGATAATGGGAAGAACCTACACTTCTGCCCTTAATTCGGTGGGTTGGTCCTTATGGTTACTACTACATCAGCTGCGTAGACAGCAGTCCCATTTTGTGTTCACAGTGCCAATGCATTCAGTGACATCTTAAAATATGATTCAGGATTCTTTGATTTGGTAATGTTCCTAAGTCTGTCTCTGCCTAAGTGTATGGGTTGCAAAGTCAATGTTTCTCTTGAAGTGAAATAATGCAGCTTTATTTTGGTCATATTTCTTATCCTCCCTACGTCTGGCAACATTTTAAATTATTGTACACATTCTCATGAGTATATTGAAGTAGCTTGGCATGATTTTTGGTGTAACTGTACATAACGATGGTTGTAAGTAAGACCTCAGATCTCTTTATCTGCTTTTCTGTTATGGGCTGAGTGTACTCTATGACTGGGGAATCTCATAAGGCCAAGAATGTTTCAATCACAAAAACAGCGCTGGATTGTATTATTTTTCTCTGGCAGCTGGTTGTGTTTTTCTGCAGTGTGTGCTTTTTTTTTCCATGTTTGTTTCTGATATGCTGTCAACAGCTACATTCCATCTACATCACCAACACAACATCTGCAAGTGTGGAGGCTGCATCTCGGTACTTCCCCTGCACTAAGTTCCATAACATGTTTGATGCTCCTCTCCTGTTAATTTGAGCCTGGCGATTACCAATGAGACAGATGGGCAAGATGCAATGATTCAAAAACAGCAGCAGGGCACGGTGGCACAGTGGTTAGCACTGCTGCCTCACAGCGGCAGGGACCCAGATTCAAATCTGACCTCAGGTCTTTGCGGAGTTTGCACATTCTCCCCATGTCTGCATGGGTTTCCTCTGGGTGCTCCGGATTCCTCCCACACTCCAAAGATGTGCAGGTTAGGTGGATTGGCCATGCTAAATTGCCTCTTAGTGTCCAAAGATATGTAAGTTAGGGGGATTAACAGGGCAAATGCGTGGGGTTATGGGGATAGGGGCTGGGTGGGTTGCCTTGTCGGAGAGTCGATGCAGACTCGATAGGCCAAAAGGCCTTCTTCTGCACTGTAGGGATTCTATGATTCTACACCAGGCAATGTCCATACAATTACATTGAATTTACAGCACGGAAGCAGGCCACAAGTCAACATTTATGCTCCACACAAGCCTCCATACACCCCTTTCCTTCTAATTCTATCAACATATCCTTCTACTCCTTTTTTCTCTATATACTAATCTAGCTTCTATTTAAGTGCATCCTTATAACGTCACTCCTTGTGGTAGCAAGTTCCCCACATTCTAACCACTCTCTGAATGAAGATATTTTTCCCGAGTTCCCAGTTGGATTTATCGGTGACTACGTTATAATTATGTTCTTTAGTTTTGATTTCTCCAGAAGTGGAAACATTTTCTCTGCAGCTACACCATTGAATCCTTTCATAACTTTGGATTCCCATTAGGTCACCCCACAGCCTTATCTTTTCTAGAGAAAAGAGCCTCAGCCTGTCCAGCCTTTGCTGATGAGTATAACCTCTCCGTCAGAAGCAATAACTCCACTTCCAAAAAATACGTTATTGACTAGAGGACATTGAGACATCAGGTTGTCAGGAAAAGAATGATATAAATGCATGTCTTTTCTGTCTCTCCATTCTGATATCCTTCTAAATCTATATTACACCTTCCTCAATACCTCTATATCCTCTCTATGATATGCAGTATAACAGTTCACTTTCCCTGTCTTTTCTTTATCACTTTTTAGGGTGTGAGCATCACTAGCAAGTTCAACATTTATTCCTCATTCAAAATTTCCCTGAAGAAGATGGTGGTGAGCCTTCTTAAGTGGATATGAGCATAAGACATAGGAACAGGAGTCAACCATTCGGCCCCTCAAGACTGCTTCACCATTCAATATGATTGTAACTCTTCTTCTGCCTCAACTCCACTTTCCCACCCATTCACCATAACATTTGGTTCCCTGAGAGATCGATAATCTGTCCATCTCAGCCTTCAATACATTCAATGATGGAATATCTAAAACCCTGTGGGATAATAGAAATTCCAAAGATTCACAACCTCTCTTATCTTAGTCATAAATAATCAAGCCCTTAACCCAAGGCTGTGCTCCTGTATTCCAGATTCCCTAACCAGAGCAAACAATCTCTCCTGTGTACCTTGTCAAGCTCCTTCAGAATCTTGTTTGTTTTAATGAGATCACCTATCATTCTTCTGAACTCCAGAAAGCATACGCCCAATTTACTCTCATCATACACTAACCCAATCTAATGAACCATCACTGTACTGCTTTCAAGACAAGTATGTCCTACCTTAGATTATAGAGACCAAAACTGCACTCCGGATGTTGTCTCCCTATCGCACTATATAATTGATTTGTACTCCAGTCCACTGGCAATAAAAGCCAACTTGCATTTTCCCTCCTAATTGCTAGCTGCACCTATGCACTAATTTTCCGTGTTCCTTGTATAAGCAGTCCCAGGTCTCTCGACATATGAACATTTCATGCCATTTGAAAAATATTCCGCTTTTTTATTTTCTAAATTTTCCTGACTCTGCCTCAAGAGATGATTGTTTACTTTAGCTACTCTCCTCCTTTTTATCCACTTATACATTTAGGAAAATCTTTACAAACCACTTTTACATTCCTGGCTGGTTTGGTATAAAGTCTTGGAACCTGAAGCCTTTGGAGTGGCTCGGTAGCACAGTGGTTAGCAACTGCTGCCTCACAGTGCCAGGGACCCGGGTTCGATTCCCAGCTTGTGTCACTGTCTGTTTGGAATCTGCACATTCTCCCCGTGTCTGCATGGGTTTCCCCAGGTGCTCCGGTTTCCTCCCAAAGTCCAAAAGACGTGCTGGTTAGGTGCATTAGCCATGCTAAATTCTCCCTCAGTGTACCCAAACAGGCACCAGAGTGTGGCGACGAGGGGATTTTCACAGTAACTTAATTGCAGTGTTAATGTAAGCCTATTCGCGACACTAATGAATAAACTTTAAAACCAGTGCAGTCCACGTAGACAAAGAAGCTGTTACTTAGGGATTTCCAGGATTTTGACCCTATGATGATGAAGGAAAGGCAACAATGTATGTCCAAGATCAGATGGTTCATGACTTGGAGAGGATTTTGAAGGTGTCCCGTTTACCTGCTGGCCTTGTTCTTCCAGTGTTGGAGGTTGCAGATTTCAGAGGTCCTGTCAATGAAATCTTCGCAAGTACATCCTACGTAGAAGTATCCAGATTCCATCCGCCACCCAATCACCTTCCAAATCCCCTTCTCATAGAATCCTCCAGGATTCTCTTCAGCAAAGTGGCACGGTTGGAATCAGGAACTCAGCAGCATTGATGTGGAAAGCTTAAATCACAATAGACAGTTTACAGAGATAACGTGAGACATTAAACCCTCAAGCTTACCAAATAGGGGGCGGCATGGTGGCACAGTGGTTAGCACTGCTGCTTCACAGTGCCAGGGACCCAGATTCGATTCCCGGCTTGGGTCACTGTCTGTGTGGAGTTTGCACGTTCTCCCCGTGTCTGCGTGGGTTTCCTCCGGGTGCTCCAGCTTCCTCCCACATTCTGAAAGACATGTTGGTTAGGTGCATTGACCCAAGCAGGCGCCAGAGTGTGGCGACTAAGGGAATTTCACAATAACTTCATTTTGCAGTGTTAATGTAAGCCTTACTTGTGACTAATAAAAATAATTTTTAAGAAAAGAGAATTTCTTTGCAAGTATTAAAGTGCCAATGTAACTACTTCTTAATAGGATCCCTATAGGATCGCCCAACCGCACCCCCCCCCCCCCCACCGTCCCACCCCCCCACCGTCCCACCCCCCCACCGCCCCCCCCCCCCCCAACCCCCCACCCCCCACCTGCTCCCTGGCGTCAGGAATCTAAAATCCACCCCAGGTTGGAACCACCACAGCCCCAGACAAACTACAGCAGTGACTTTTCTCGAGTGTTCCCCGCACAACTAGAAGCCAAGCCTGTCAGTCAGGCCAATTTCTGGGCAAAAATTGAAAAAGGACACACACTGTGCACTGAGAACTAAACAGCATCCACAAATCCTCATTTTCCCCTGTCAAGATGGGGGAGGGAAGAAACATATTATCAGCCATGACTTAGTTAATAACGCTCTCATCTCAGCATCTGAAAGTCAAGTCTCCAGACTTAGTCCGGAATTCTCCCACCCTGCTCGCTATTGTAATTGTAGCGGATGCGTTGCGAATCAATGTGAAGGCCCATTGACAGTCGGGTGGGAATTTCCAGCTTTTAGATCAGTGCGGCTGGAGAATTCTGCCCTTAGACTTGACACAAAAAATTAGACTGACACTCAAGTGCAGTGCTGAGGAAGAGCTGTACTTTCAGAGGTGCTGTTTTTCAAATGAGACATTGGACACAGGCCCCATCTGCTCTTTCAGGTGGATGTAAAAGATCCCACGGAATTATTTCAAAGACAAACAGGGAAGTTATTCCTGAGATATTCTTGGCTAACATTTGCCCCTCAGGCAACGTTGCTAAAACAAAAAGAAAATTATCAGGTCGTTATCACAGTATCATTTGTGGGAGCTTGCTATGTTCAAATTGGGTGCTGTGTTTCCTACACTGCAACAGTGAGTACCCTTCAAAAGTATTTCACTGGATGTAAGGAACTTTGGAAAGTCCTGAGATTGGGAAAGACGCTACACATAAATACACCTTTGCTTTTAATTCTATCAAAATGAATGCCTGACCCAGTAAAAGGATTTTTAAAAATTCCATCTTTTAGAGCTTGGTTGGGGAATATTCGGCGACATTTCTTTACGTTGATGTACAAACATCAATAAGCACTGGAGGTGCCTCTCCTGGTCACTGCTGGTGGCCATGAATCTCTGACCTCACTTGTGGCTGGGATTCTCCAGTCCCGCTGCTGTGATTGGAGATTTGGCCGTGCGCCGAATTCTCCGGTCTCACTGGCAGCGGTGGGGCTGGTATGGCATCGATGCATTCCGGCTGATATAAAAGATCCGATGGGCGGCACGGTGGCACAGTGGTGAGCACTGCTGCCTCACAGCAACAGGGACTCAGGTTCAATTCCAGCCTTGGGTCACTGTCTGTGTGGAGTTTGCACATTCTCACCATGTCTGCGTGGGTTTCCTCCGGGTGCTCCAGTTCCCTCCCACACTCCAAAGATGTACAAGTAAGGTTGATTGGCCATGCTAAATTTGTGTCAGGGTAAATACCCCTGCCCGTAAACAGGGTAAATACGCGGGGTGATGGGGATAGGACCTGGGTGGGATTGTTGTCAGTGCAGGCTTGATGGGCCGAATGGCCCCCTTCTGCACTGTAGGAATTCTATGATCCTATGCGATTACAGAGGATAAAATGCACTTTCTGATATCTTTCCTGAGCTCAACTTACAAAGATTCAACAATTTATTTTACTTATCATTCTAAGGCATCATTTTTACCCATTACACCATGATAAATGCCTCCATGGTGAGACAGTTATTTCTCAATCATGAGTTATCTTTTCAGTTTCAGTTATATGGAGGTATTTTATAATGTTTCACTGAGACAAAGTCATTTCCTGTGACATAATGAACAGTTTATAAGAGATCACAGTACTTCCATTATTCATATTGACGTTGATACCTTTCCAAAAGCATTCAACCCAAACTGCCATTTGAATTCAATGCAACAGAATTTTCGCATAATCTTATGTGGGCAACATTCAACATTGAACACTCCCAGTTCTGGCCAAGAAAATGCTCCCATCTCACAAGCACATCTACTGTTCCCAAAGTAACTGATAGCATAGGTTAGATAAAGTGTGCAGGATTTTCCTGCAGGTTTCTGACTGGGTGACTGTGTGGAGCCTGCACATTCTCCCCGTGTCTGCATGCGTTTCCTCTGGGTGCTTCAGTTTCCGCCCACACGCCAAAGATATGCAGGTTAGGTGCATTGGCCATGATAAATTGTCCCTTAGTGTGACCCAGTCTATCTAGGTTGAGGGGGGTTAGCAGGGTAAAGACATGGGGTTACGTGGTAAGCCTGGGTAAGGGTCGGTGGCTCCTTCTGCATTGTAGGCATTCTATGATTCTGAACCCTGCCATCAGGCTCAAATAGGGACCAGAACGGAGCACCGTCATTCAGCTGGTGATCTGGCCCCAAGTTGGCCAGAGAACAGGTTCATCATCCCACTAAGGAAAGTGGGCAGACTCTCGAAGCTGAAATGCCAAAAGGAAGTCTTCCAATTTGAGAGCTGCAGCAGAATGCCATGGTAGGTAAGTGAAGGAAAGGATGCCCCAAGATATGCGTGCTCTCACTCCAATTTTTTCAAATTAGAAAACATAGCCTTTGCAAATGGGCCCCTGGGGGGAGATAGTGCAAAATCATCAATGAAAGACTTATAAAGTGTAATCACTGTAATGATGCCCAGACACATGGAGCTAATGTGCGCACAGCAAAATCCCACAAAAAGCCGGACAACTGGTTTCAGTGATACTGATTGAAGGGTAAATGTTGGCCAGGACAATAACATAACAAACAAGGAGGGCCAGAATTGTGTGGAAACAAATCACTGAACTTCTTTAGTGGTGTTATGAATAACGTTATGATCACAGTTGGTCTTCCTACTGGACAGGGAAATCCCAGAATGGAGCCTTGTCTCCTAAGACTGTAACTATAGAACCATAGAATCCCTGCAGTGCAGAAAGAGACCATTCAGCCCAACGAGTCTGCACTGACCCTCTGAAAGAGCATCTTACCCAGGCCCCCATATATGTAACACCTTTGTTCATATGAATCTGACTAGAGTTATACCATCTCCTACGCAAAAACCCTCAATTAAACCCATCTAGATCGAGATCTTATTTCTAATATTTAACAATACAATTATAGATCACTTAAAACTACCTCTGTTTTCCTGACAATAATAATATGGGAACCTGGAAACCTTCCTTAAGCAGTCCCTGGGAGTGAAGGATGACATTGTATGGACATTACACAGCTGTTGAAGTCCAAGTATATCAGAGCATATATTCCAGTGCTGTTGGGTAGATGCCAGTGTTGTAGTTGTACTGGAACAGTTAGGCTTGTTCTAGTGTAGTCTTCAGAACGAGTGCTGGGATGTTGTCAGGGCCCATCATGTTTGCCCTCACTCTTGTGTTCAACTTTCTTTTGACATGACAAGGAGTGAATCAGTTTGACTGACATCTGCAACGCTGGAGCCCTCAGAACATGGCCAAGTTGGATTATCACTTGACGATTCGCTGAAGATTATTGCAAATGCTTCAGCATTGTCTTTTGCATTCATATTCTGGGTTCGGCCATCATTTAGGATGGGGATGTTTATTGAGCCTCCCTCTTCTTTTGTGCAATTGTCTATCACTATTCATGAGTGGATGGGGCAGGACTGCAGACTTTTAGTCTTACCTGTTGCTTGTGAAGATGCCTGGCTCTTCCTCCACTGTTTAGCATGTGTAGTGTCCTATGCGGCAGTTTCACCAGGTTAGCCTGGGCCTGCTTCTGGCTGTTATTCTATGCTCCTCAGGGTTGGGGATTTGATGGTAATTGCAAGTGTAGAGTGAAGGAAATGTCAAACCATAAGCTGTGGTTTAATACAATTCTGCTGCTGCTGGTAACTCACTGCACCTCACAGGTGCAGTTTTGAGCTGCTGGATCTGTATCTGCTAGGGAGTGGGATTGTAGATGGGCCGAAGTTTGTGCATTCATGATTCACAGAGGCTGCTGGCCACTTAAATCACTAGCTGCCTCCATTGAAGTGGGATTTTGGTATGCCAGGGAATATAGAATCTGGAATGTGCAGATTAGAACAGGTAAGAGGAGATCTGAACTTGGTGGATTCATTTGGATATCCAATCTACACCTTTAGAGAGATAGGGCACCCCTTTGGATGAGGTCTTGCGACACCTTTAGGAGAGGTAAAGCACCTTTTGTGATCATTACAAATAAACATGATTATGCACTTTTTTACACCCAAACTTATTGGAACTGTCAAGGTGCCAAAGAACTGTCCAGCTGTCAAGGTCCTGTTCAAGAGCTGTCCAGCTGTCAATGTACTGTTCAAGAGCTGTCCAGCTGTCAATGTACTGTTAAAGAGCTGTCCAGCTGTCAAGGTACTGTTAAAGAGCTGTCCAGCTGTCAAGGTACTGTTAAAGAGCTGTCCAGCTGTCAAGGTACTGTTAAAAAGCTGTCCAGCTGTCAATGTACTGTTAAAGAGCTGTCCAGCTGTCAATGTACTGTTAAAGAGCTGTCCAGCTGTCAATGTACTGTTAAAGAGCTGTCCAGCTGTCAATGTACTGTTAAAGAGCTGTCCAGCTGTCAATGTACTGTTAAAGAGTTGTCCGGCTGTCAAACCTGTCCAGGAAATGTCAAAGCTTTCACAGCAAACCAGGAAGCAGCAAAGCTATCCAGGAAGTATATAAAGATTTGAGGTGAGTGGCATGAAATGGTAAGCGCAAATGATGGTGGGTAGGGGGCATGGATTTGTATGAGTTAGCACTAAGATGGCATAGGAGGTACAAGGAAATGAGGGTGAGGAGAGAGGCACTAATTTGTCATGAAGGTATGGGGGCCATTGGGGATGAGTGGGATGTTTTTTGTTTTATGATTATTATTTGCTTATCTAAAAACAGTGCCGGAGCTCAGAGAGAGGCCTTTCCTGTCAATGCTTTCCTGGTATGTATACCCATGCATTTTTGGGATTATTTTTATAAATCTCCTCAGCACCTTCTCCAGTGCCTCAATCTCTATTTTATAATGGGTGACCAGAACTGCCCACAGTACTCAAAGTGTGAAATAACCACGCTTTGATACAGGTTTAGCAATAACTTCCCTACTTTTCTATGCTATCCCTCAAGAAGTAAAGTACGAAGCGACCTCCCACAATTTGGGCTATCTCTGCTAAACTTCATTTGCCAATTATTTGCCCATTCTGCGAGTTTATTAAAGTCCTTCTGTAACCTGTTGCAGAACTGCTCAGTATTGAGCCTGGCTTCAGCCTCATTGTCTCTTGCAACTTGTACAACTCAGTTGTTTCGTACAACTGAGTGGATTGTTCAGAGATTTCAGATGGAAATTACGAGTCTGCCACATTGCTAAGGGTGGGGTTTTCCAGCTTTTCCCACCAGTTGGACCTGCTGATCTGGCAGAAGGCAATTCCCCCCCCTCCCCGTGGCGGGTTCCCCTGGCAGTGGCACGAGGGTAAGCCACACAAAATTCTGTAGACTTCGGCCGGACTGGAAGAGTCGGCCAGCAACCAGTGACAAGCAACCCTCAGGCTCTATCTCTTTAAACTATATTTTGGTCTCTCTGCTCTAATATCACCTTAAGTGGCTTGGTATCAAATTTTTCTTTATAAAGCTCTTGTGAAATGCTTTGTTTTATTTTATTAACTTAAAGGAACCCTAACAATGCATGGTGCTGTTGTTGGCTCCAAACCATTAATCCAGACTTCAGGATTACTTGTACACGAACATTACCACTACACTACTCTATCCTAATAAATTATATTTCTCGTTAAAAGAATGTCAGAAGAGCTGTTTGCACCTTGTCTGCCTCAGTGCATATATTTGTCAGGAGCAAATTCTTAAATAAAGTTTGAAACAAAAACATGCACTGAGGTCATTTATGCAACAGATTTACTTTAATTGATTTAATTTTTTTCTTTCCCCCAATTTAGTTTCACCCCGACTTCTCCTAAAGGCACAGAGGATGTTGGGCCAATGTCCCAGGTGACCATGCATAAGCACATAGGTGTTGACAGGCCGTTCAAACTACTTCGGAGCCTGGTTCTGTCCACATGCAACACTCTCTCACGTACACACACTCTCTCACATTCTGTCACACACGCACACACACACTCACACTCTCTCTCTCTCTCACACATTGTCTCACACACACACACACACACTCTCACAAACACACTCTCTCACACACTCTGTCACACATACACTCTGTCACACACTCTGTCACACACACACTCTGTCACACTCTCTTTCTCACACACTGTCACACACACACACTCTCTCACACACACGCACACACACTCTCCCTCTTTCACAATCTGTCACACACACACACACTCTCTCACACACGCTGGGCCCTATTTTACCATTGCCTCGCGCCCGTTTTCGGGCGCGAAAACGTGGTAAAGTCTGGTGAGAGGTCATTATCGTGATCCGCACCCGCGTCCGCGCAGATGGCCACTTTACCGAAACCCGGGAACGGCGGCGATCCGCTTCGCGCCCAAAACGGGCGCAACGGCGATTTAAATGCATTTGCATGCATTTAAATTGAATTAATGAACTGCCCGCCCAACTTTACCAGCATTTCCCCCTTTACCACCACGTTTGCCAGTCCGGAATCACGCCGTAATGGACCTGCTAAATAAAAGTCTGAAACGGATGCTCCAGCTTCTGAAGGGTGCGTTCAGTGTTTCCAACGGCTCTCTGACTCAGATCAGTGGTGGGGGGGAGGAGGGAGGTAGGTCAGATCATTCTCTGGTTGGGGAGTGAGGTCAGATCGTTGTCTGGTTGGCGGGGGGAGGAGGAGGAGGCAGGTCAGACGTATCTCGGGGGGGGGGGAACGAGAGGGTCGACCGTTGTCTGGTGATGGGGGGGAGGGCTAATCATCGTCTGGTGGGGAGGGAGGAGGAGGCGGGTCAGATGGTCCTCTGGAGGGGAGGGGGAGTGAGGCCAGACCATTCTCTGGGCGGGGGGGGAAGTGAGGCCAGTTCGTTGTCGGGGGGGGGGGGGGGGAGTGAGGCCAGATCGTTGTATGGTGGGGGGGGGTTGGGTGAGGCCAGACCATTCTCTGGGGGGGGGGGGCAATCGCTCACTGGTGGGCGGGGCAGATGGATCTCTGGTGGTGGGGGGGGGGGCAGATGGATCTCTGGTGGGGGGGCAGATGGATCTCTGGTGGGGGGGGCAGAAGGATCTCTGGTGGGGAAGCAGATCGATCTCTGGTGGGGGGCAGATGGATCTCTGGTGGTGGGCGGGGCAGATGGATCTCTGGTGGTGGGGGGGGGCAGATGGATCTCTGGTGGGGGGGCAGATGGATCTCTGGTGGGGGGGGCAGAAGGATCTCTGGTGGGGAGGCAGATCGATCTCTGGTGGGGGGCAGATGGATCTCTGGTGGTGGGGGGGCAGATGGATCTCTGGTGGTGGGGGGGCAGATGGATCTCTGTTGGGGGGCCATATGGATCTCTGGTGGAGGGGCAGGGGGGTCCGCTGCCACTCTGCGGGCGATCGGTGGGGAGGGGAGGGGGGCAGTGGTGGCGATCAGTCTGGGTAACGGGGGGGTGGATAAAGGGGACAGTGATGTGTGTGGGTAGTGGGGGGGTGGATAAGGGGGACACTGATGTGTATGGGTAGTGCGGGGGGTTGATAAGGGGGACAGTGATGTGTATGGGTAGTGGGGGGGGTTGATAAGGGGGACAGTGATGTGTGTGGGTAGTGGGGAGTGGATAAGGGGGACAATGCTGTGTGTGGGTAGTGGGGGGTGGATAAGGGGGACAGCGATGTGTGTGTGTAGTGGGGGGGGTGGATAAGGGGGACAGTGATGTGTGTGGGTAGTGGGGGGGGTGGATAAGGGGGACAGTGATGTGTCTGGGTAGTGGGGGGGGTGGATAAGGGGCACAGTGATGTGTCTGGTTAGTGGGGGGTGGATAAGGGGGACAGTGATGTGTTTAGGTAGTGGGGGGGGTGGATAAGGGGGACAGTGATGTGTGTGGGTAATGGAGGGGGTGGATAAGGGGGACAGTAATGTCTGTGGGGGCCATCGCTCCCGCTTTTCGCTCCCGGGCCGCTTTCTCCACTTTCTGCGGCCCGGAACGATCTGACACGGGCGCGCTTTTTCAAATTTTTTTCTAACTGCGCATGCGCAGTTCAGAGCTCCGATCGTTTCGGCCACGCTAAGCCCCACCCACAGCGCGAATGGGACTGGAGATGGCTGATAGCGTATGGGGGCGCCTGAAAGCAGATTTCTAAGTTGGATCTGCATTACGCCCAGATTCAGCACTTAGAATGAAAATGGTAAAATCAGGCCCGCTGTCTCTCACACACTCTCTCACACACACACTTTCTCACACACGCTGTCACAGACACAGGCACAGGCACAGACACACACACTCTCTCTCTCTCACTCACTCACTCACACACACTCTTTCACAGTCCCACACACACATTGGGCGCAATCTTACCGGCTCGCTGCGCTGATTGAGCAGCATGGCAAGCTGGGACGGTAGCATGAGAGGCCATAAATCACTGTCTTCCCGGCCCCGTTTTACCCGGGAGAACGGCTTCATGCCCAGAAAGGGCACAGAGCCTATTTACATAGAATTGACTAAATTAAAATGTTCTGACCAGGTTTGATTTGGCTGCTTCCACCCTCTCAGATGCCTCCCCCGTCACCGATGGTACCGGTGATTCTAGTACCACCGGCTAGGATCACTGTTGCTCTGCAGAAGCAGGAACCGGGTGCCATGGCCAGACTGGGGGGGGGGGGCTCAGAGGCTATTGAAGACCCCAGGTGGGTGGGGGTCTGGCTCAGACTCTCACATACACATTCTCTCTCTCGCACTCACACACAGATTCACACACACCCACATGCACTCCCACACTCACAAACACTCTCACACCCACACACACACACACAGCCACACACACAGATTCACACTCTCATACTCACAAACACTCTCACGCTCACACACCCACACACACTCACACACAGATTCACACACACCCACATGCACTCCCACACTCACAAACACTCTCACACCCACACACACACACACACCCACACACACAGATTCACACACTCTCATACTCACAAACACTCTCACACTCACACACCCACACACACCCACACACAGATTCACACACTCTCATACTCACAAACACTCTCACGCTCACACACTCACACACATATATTTACACACTCACACCCTCGCACACTCACACACAGATTTACACACACACACACTCACAAACACTCTCACGCACCTACATACCCTCACACTCACACACAGACTCACACACTCACACTCACAAACACTCTCACACTCACACACCCACACACTCACACACATATATTTACACACTCACACCCTCTCATACTCACACACAGATTTACACACACACACTCACGTTCACACTCACACTCTCACACAGATTTACACTCACACACACACACCCACACGCTCACACACTGATTTACACTCTCAGACTCACATACACACACTCTAACACTCACATACACGCTCTCTCACACTCACATATACACTCTCTCACACTCACACACACATTTACACACTCACACACACATTAACACACTCACACACTCTCTCTCACACACATACACACTCTCTCACACTCACACTCTCATACAAACATTCTCACACTTGTAATCTCTCTCAAATACATATTCTCACTCACATTCTCTCTCATACTCACATTCACACACTGTCTCTCACATCTGCACACACACAGGCACACACACACTCACACTCATACCCTGACACACACACACACACATGCTGTGAACAGGCAGCAGGGACCAGAGACCACCGTTGGCTGTGGCCACCTCCTGTATGGCTCTGTTACAACACTGCTTCTAATGAGGGAACCACCTAGGGAGCTGTCAGATTTCATCACTCTGACAGTCTCGCACAGTTCTGAGTTCATTGGCATGGTCTAGATAGCAACTTTCTGATATGTACTGACAAAGGGCTCAATCCAGCTGGACCAAGTTCTTATTCTCAGCATTTCAGAGGAAAGGAAATGGCTGGAGAAGCAGTGTGAGTAGAAGGAGCAGTTTCAAAGTACTCAGTAACAGTGCAGGAAGTTTTGCTAATAATAACAGCTGTGCGCTTTAGGGCAGCTGTACCAGAAAGATGTTTATCAGAACTAATTGCAATTTTGTTCTTCAAAAATTCCATGCCACTAATTTGAATCCCTTGTGAATTGGGTCTATGGGTTGGTGGGCATCAGTATGTGGATGGGTGGTTCCTTTTACTCCAGTTTATCCACTGGTGAACTGATTGAGAACGTGAAGGACTGATATTTAACTCTCACTGCCATGCTGCATTCAGAGTCAGAATGTCTTTGTGAATCAGAGTCCAGCACCCACTCACAGAGGCTAACACCATGCCATGAATATTTAATGGTGTTGAGCATTTTCCTTTTTGTCTTTTGGAAAAGGTTTGAGGTGAGATTGTTGAAGTTTTCAAGTCTATGAAGGATACTGACAAAACCTAATTGTAGTAAATTGTTTGCCTTGCTGAAGGCTTCTAATACCAGAGCCAGGAGCAGGAGTAGACCAAATGGCCCCTCGCGCTGCTCCGCCATTCAATACGATCATGGCTCAACTTGCATTTCAAATCCATTTTTCCACCCTCTTCCCATATCCCTTCATGCTGAGAGAACGGTGGGACTTCTCAACTCCACCCGCTGCCAGGAACATCCAGTCCCACTGAAATTCAATGGACTTTTGTCTGGGCTACCCAATCTCCCACAGCGGGTCCCAGCCCTAGAATCTATTTACCCCAACCTTAAATATATTCAACAATGTTGGAGACAAGGCATTCATAGAGTCCCTACAATACAGAAGGAGACCATTCGTCTCATCAAGCCTGCACCAACAACGATCCCACCCAGGCCCTATCCCTAACCCCATATATTTACCCTACTAACCCCCACTGACAGCAATGGACAATTTATTATGGCCAATCCACCTCACCCGCATATCTTTGGACTGTGAGAGGAAACCGGAGCACCCGAAGGAAACTCACGCAGATACAGGGAAAATGTGCAAACTCCATGCAGACAGTGACTCAAGCCGGGAATCGAACCTGGATCTCTGGTGCTGTGAGGCAGCAGTGCTAACCACTGCGCTACGTGCCGCGTTGTTAGGAATAGACCTGTATAGTTGTGCTGTTAAATCCTTAGTTGTATATAGTTCTTCTTAGTTTGTCACTTGCCACACTGACTCGCCTCGAGTTATTACAATGCTGGTCCTTTCACAACTTCAGGGCGTACCAAAGCACTTTACAGCCAATGAAGTACTCCTGAAGTGAAGTCACTGTCATGACATTGGAAACAAAGCAACACATTTTCAAGCAGCAAGACCCCCACATACAGCAGATAATCTGTTTTCATGATTCTAATTGAGGGATAAATACTGGCCAGGGCATCAGAAAGAACTCCTTTGCTCATCTTTGAAATAGTGCCAATCAATCCTTCATGACCAGTGGAGAGGCCAGACCGTGCCTTGGTTTAATATCTCATTCAGAGGACAGTACTGCACTGAAGTGTCAGCCTAGATTATGTGCTTAAGACTCTAGAAGGGGATCTGAACCCATAACCGCATGACGCAGAAGCGAGCGTGCTACCACTGCTTGTGGGATGGACAAGAACTACACAGGCACCATTGTAACACCAAATGAGAACCTCTAATTATATGTGAAAAGCCACGGAACAGCTGTAGACTCTCTGAAAAGAAATTGCAATTACTGCGGATGATGTACCACTGCACAGCCTGGCAACCCTATCAAGAGTGGAATCGTTACAGTAATCCTGAGAAAACAAATGTACACTGAAACACAAGGGAAGGCCAAGGGAAAACTGCAGTGAGGGGAGTAGTAAATACCTTTTATCTGAAATCCCAGAATACTCAACCATTCTCACATCTCTCTTTATTAAACCATGGCTTCCTGCCATTTCACAAATCTCTGATGCCTTATTTAAATGCCTGAGATAGTTTCAGCAACATATTTAAGTTGAGATCTGCTGGATTGGTATGGCTGACACTTGGTCCCTTATCACAACCTGCTTAGTATCATCACAAGATACTTACTGATGAGAACAGATTCCCGATGGCAAGCAACCTGTGGAGTGCCACAGGGATCAGTGCTGAAGCCTCAACTATTTACATCCATATCAATGACTTGGATGATGGCACTGAAGGTATGATTGCTAAATTTGTTGATGATACCAAGATAGGTCAGAAAATAAGTTGTGAGGGGGACATGTACGCCGGAATTCTACCACCTCACCCGTCACGGAATCGTAACGGGCGAGGGGAGGACAATGGAAATGTCCGTTGACCTCGGGTGGGAATTTCCAGTCTCGCTCAAGCGAGGCCATAAAATCCCACCCAGTCTGCAAAGGGATATGGACAAGTTAAGTGAGTGGGCAAAAATTTGGCAGATAAAGCATAATGTGGGAAAATGTGACATTGTTCACTTTGGCAGAAAGAACAAAAAAATAGTATATTTTTTAAATGGAGAGAGACTGCAGAACTTTGAGGTATGGAGGAATCTGGCTGATTTGATACATGAATCACAGAAAGTTAGTATTGAATTACAGTCAAGTGATTAGGTAGACAAATGGAATGTTAGTGTTTATTGCAAGAGGAATAGGATGTAAAAGTCAGGATATTTTGCTATAATTGTACAGGGTATTGGCGAGACCATGTCTAGAGTACTGCATACAGCTTTTGACTCAGCGGGATTTTCCACGCAATCTGTCTTATGTTTCCTGGCTGAGGAGGGGACCCGCCATTTACCAAGAGAGGGATCTTCTGGTCATTGTCAAAGAGGTTTCCTGGTGGATGTACCCCCCTCACCGTGGCAGGACCGGGAGATGCTGCTGGCACGAATGGCTGGAAAATTCAGGCCCTTACTTAAGAAAGGACGTAGTTGCATTCGAAGCAGTTCAGAGAAGGTTCACTCAACCCATTCCTCAGATGAGGGAATTACCCACGAGGGAAGGTTGAACATGTTGGGCGTGTATCTATTGGAGTTTAAAAGAATGAGCGGTGATCTTAGTGAAACATGTAAGATGTGGAGCAGCCTTGGCTGGTTGGATGCTGAGAGGATGTTTCACTTTGTGGGAGAGACTAGAATTAGAGTTTAAAAATAAGGGATCTCTCATTTACGATGGAGATTCGGAGAATTTCTTTTTCTCAGAGGGTTGTGAGTTTATGGATCTCCAATCCTCAGAGAGCAGTGGAGGCTGGATTGTTGAATACTTTTAAGACTGATTTAGATAGATTATTGATTGACAAGGGAATGAAAGGTATGCAGAGGTAGAAAGGGAAGTGGAGTTGAGATTACAATCAGATCAGCCATGATCATACTAAATTGTGGTGCAATCTTAAAGGGCCAAAGGGCCTACTTCTAATTCTTATGTTCATATGTAACAGCCATTCAGATCATTTGATTCATCCATTTAGTATGACAACATAAACTCCCACAATCGTATCACACTGTTCTTTAAATAATTCCAAGGATCGAAGCAGAGTGTTACCAATGTGGGGGTAACCGCTCCCCAGAAGCATGCAGATTTAAGGAAGCATTCAGGCCACATGAAGGGGCACTTGAGGCATCGGTGTAAGAGTAAGCCAAGCGTGCTCAGTGCTAAAGGCAGCAGTACATCGCAAGTAATCAGTGCAAAAAACTTCACTGTAAAGCACTTCATAGCGCCAAGGACCCGGCTTCGATTCCCTATGGAATCGAGCCCCGGGTCCTCCGGTCACTGTCTGTGTGAAGTCTGCATGTTTTCCCTGTGTCTGCGTGGGTTTCCTCCGGGTGCTCCGGTTTCCTCCCACAATCCAAAAGACGTGCTGGTTAGGTGCATTGGCCATGCTAAATTCTCCCTCAATGTACCCAGACGGGGGCCAGAGTGTGGTAACTAGGGGATTTTCACAGTAATTTAATTGCAGTGTTAATGTAAGCCTACTTGTGACATTAATAATAAGCTTTAAGCTTTAAAAAATTGCATGTTCATTCACTGAACAACGTGAAAGCAGGCAAGGTAGCCCCCATCACACTGGTGCTTTTGGTTAATGGTAAACTGATAGAGATAGAAGTAAATATGGGAGCGTCTGCTCTTGTAATAGGGGAACACGTGTACAGGTAGTTGCGAGAAGGGGTTCAGCTTTTGGGTTTAAGGAATCCAGCAGCAAAGTTGATGAGGCCATTGAGATCATTGGTACGATAATACAAGTGAGATGTCAGCAATAATCTGCCCAACTCCTACTTATAGTTGTATCAGGCCAAGGACCAAGTCAACTGGGCCATGACAGATTCAAAGAAATTAAATTAACTTTGACAGAATTTTTTCAAATAAAAGAAGGAGGCCTGCTAGAATTAATAAAGTACGACGATGTATTTTCCAATGAGCTAGGGAAAATTAACGGCATGTAGGCAAAGATTCAGAGACAGTCCCACGTAGGCCCAGAGACAGTCCCACGTAGGCCAAGAGGCAGTCCCATGGTTTTTCAGGGCCAGACCCATGCCCTACACCTTGTTAAAAAATGTAGAGACAGAATTGAAAAGGTTAGAAGCACTGGGAATCATCGGCCAATCCAGTTTGCAGAGTGGCAGCGCCTATAGTTCCTGTGATAAAGCCAGGCAAGACCTTCCGCATCTGTGGGGACTACATGTTTGACTAATTTACTGGAATGTTTGACTAATTTACTGGAATTCTTTGAGGATATAACGAGTGCGGTTGACAGAGGGGAACCAGTGGATGTAGTGTATTTAGATTTCCAGCAGGCATTCGATAAGGTGCCTCACAAAAGGTTGCTGCATAAGATAAAGGTACACGGAGTTGGGGGTAAAGTGTTAGCGTGGATTGAGGATTGGCTATCTAACAGAAAGCAGAGAGTCGGAATAAATGGATGCTTTTCCGGTTGGCAATCAGTGGCTAGTGGCGTGCCGCAGGGATCGGTGCTGGAGCCTCAACTATTTGCCATATACATAGACGATCTGGAGGAGGGGACCGAGTGTAGGGTAACAAAGTTTGTGGATGACACAAAGATGAGTGGGAAAGCAAATTGCTTGGAGGACACAGAGAGTCTGCAGAGAGATTTGGATAGGCTAAGTGAGTGGGCAAGGATCTGGCAGATGGAGTATAACGTTGGTAAGTGTGAGGTTATCCACTTTGGAAGGAATAATAATAAAATGGACTATTATTTAAACGGTGAAAAATTACAACATGCTACTATGCAGAGGGACCTTGTGCATGAATCGCAAAAACTCAGTTTGCAGGTGCAGCAGGTAATCAAGAAGGCAAATGGAATGTTGGCCTTTATCGCGAGAGGGATGGAGTATAAAAGCAGGGAGGTCATGCTGCAACTGTACAGAGTACTGGTGAGGCTGCACCTAGAGTACTGTATACAATTTTGGTCCCCTTATTTAAGAAAGGATATATTAGCTTTGGAGGGGGTACAGAGAAGGTTCACCAGGTTAATTCCAGAGATGAGGGGGTTAGCTTATGAGGAGAGATTGAGTAGACTGGGCCTGTACTCATTGGAGTTTAGAAGGTTGAGGGGAGATCTTATAGAGACATATAAGATAATGAAGGGGCTAGACAGAGTAGAAGCAGCGAGGTTGTTTCCACTTTCAATGGAAACAAGAACTAGGGGGCATAGCCTCAAAATACGGGGGAGTCAATTTTGAACAGAGTTGAGGAGGAACTTCTTCTCCCAGAGGGTAGTGAATCTTTGGAATCCTCTGCCCAATGAAGCAGTAGAGGCTACCTCGTTAAATGTGTTTAAGTCACAGATAGATAGATTTTTAACCATTAAGGGAATTAAGGGTTATGGGGAGCGGGCGGGTAAGTGGAACTGAACCCACTATCAGATCAGCCATGATCTTATTGAATGGCGGAGCAGGCTTGAGGGGCTAGATGGCCTACTCCTGCTCCTATTTCTTATGTTCTTATGTATATTGGCAGTGAATCAGGCTGCCAAGCTAGACAACTACCCCATTCCAAAGCTAAAAAAGTTGGTATCCAAAGCTGGCTGGAGACCAATCTTATACAAAGTTAGATATGAACTTATCAGCAGCTTGAGTTGGATGATGCTTCCCAAAGTTATGTTACAATTAACACACATGAGTTTCAGTACACACGCCTGCATTTCTGTGTGTCTTCAGTTTGTGCCATATTCCAGTGAATGATGGAAGGTTTGTTGCAAGGATTGCCATGTATAATAATATACCTGGATGATGTATTGACAATGGGATCAACGGAAGCCAAGCACCTCGTGAACTTGGAAGAGGTGCTCAGATTTCAAGAGGTAGGAGTTTTCCTCAAGAAAGCTAAACATACTATTCAGGCCAATGAAACGACTTACCTGGGTTACCGGGTAGATGCTCAAGCGTTGCGCCCCATGGAGGACAAGGTTAGAGCAGAAAAGGAGGCACTGGCCCCCAGAAACACATCTGAGCTTAAGTCCTTCTGAGGAATGGTGAATTATTATGGGCAGGTTCTGCCAAATTTGTCGATATTGTTGGCCTCTTTACATAGAATCCCCACAGTGCAGAAGGAGGCCTTTCAAGCCCATTGGGTCTGCACCGAATCTTTGACAGAACATCCCCAACATGCTCACCCCCATCCTATTTCCGTAACCCCATGTACTTAACTCGCTAATTCCCCTACACATCTTGGGACACAAAGGAACAATTTAGGTGTCCAATCCACCTAACTTGGACATCTTTGAACTGTGGGAGGAAATCAGAGCACCCCGAGAAAACTTGCTAACTCCACATAGACAGTCACCGAAGGCTAGAATTGAACCCAAGTCCCTGGCGCTGTGAGGCAGCAATGCTAGGCACTGCACCACTGTGATCCTTCCATGTATTACTAAAGAAGGCCAGTGTTGGTTTTGGAGCAGGCTTCAGAGAGAAGTTTTTAACAAGGTAAAGCAATTATTACATTTGTCTTGTTTATTGGTGCACTTCAACCTGTCCAGAAAATTTGTGTTAACTTGTGACACCTCTCCTTATGGCATCATTGCAGTTTTGTCTCAAATAATGGACGATAGGTCTGAACGACCTGTCGGAGATGTCTCCAGAACTCGCTGAGAGGCCGAGAAAAGCCATTCTCAGATTGAAAAAGAAGGATTGGCTGTTGTGTATGGAGTATAAATGTTCCACCAATATGTGTATGACAGGCATTTTACCATTGTAATGGATCATAAACCACTTTCGGGTCTTTTTAAGGAGGACAAGGCCATTCCGCCAATCGCATCAGCAACTTATGCACAGAATTAAATTCAGGGGTTTCTATTCACTCATTATTCCCTTCTTTAGATACCATACTGATTGACTGTCCTGGCTTCTCTTCATCAGGCAATTGTGATATATTTCCATTTTGTCTTCAGTATTTATTGCGCACTGTCTTTTCTTTGGCCGGACTTTTTGACAACTTTCAGCGGCCTTCAGCAGCACCCTCCAATCTCATTTCAATCCTACAAACTACATTGACTGGATTTCCAGTTTCTGCTCTGAGTCTGTTAAATTCACAAGGTGAGGGACGTCAATTTACAGGGCTACAAATTTCCAGTGAGTGTCAGGAACGGAGTAAACAGCAGCGTTATGTGTCGAATACTAATTCACCAAAGGTCCTTAGACAGCACCTTCCAAACCCACAACCACTTCCATCTAGAAGGACAAGGGCAGCAGATACATGGGAGCACCAAGACCTGCAAGTTCCCCTCCAAGCCACACGCCATCCTGACTTGGAAATAAATCAGCCGTTCCTTCGCAGTCGCCGGGTCAAAATCGTGGAATTCCCTCCCGAATGGCTTTGTGAGTCAACCCACAGAACATGGACAGCAGCGTTTCAAGAAGGCAGCTCACCGCCACCTTCTCAAGGGCAACTAGGGATGGCCAATAAATGCTGGCCTAGCCAGCGATGCCCATGTCCCACGAATGAATTTTTAAAAAACTAATTCACTGGTACGCTATTTTACACTTTCACTCTTGGCTAAGATTTTACACCGTGGTAGACTACAGCTGCAATTCTCCCGAATTGGAACTAAGTGCCCATGCCAGCTGGAAAACCAGAGGGTTTTCCATTGGTATTGGCAGTGTCTGTCAGGTGGGGTTCATCCGCCAGAAAAATGCAAATGAGTTCATCTCTGGAAACCCGTTAGCCAGCCAGACTGTTCTGAGATTGGGGCGCCCTTTTTAAAGGGTGCCCAAACTCCGTATTTGGAGACAGGCCCCCCTCGCCCCAAAAAATGAAATGGTGTGTCTCACTACTAACTAGGGAAGCAGCAGCAACCCCGCAGCAAAGAGGGGGATCCTTTCCCCCACCCACAAATAAAAGGTAATCCTCCCCCGCCAACCATGCAAGCATAAGGGTGACTGACCACCCACCCACCCCAGACTCCACACTCAGACCCCTTCCCTCTCAGATCCCACTCAGTTCCCTTCCCCACATCAGATGCCCCACAGTCCCCTTCCCCTTAGAACCCTTCACTCAGCCATTCAGCCTCCCTTCCACCTCAGAACCGCCACTCCTTGTCAGAAGCTAGAGGTATGAGCAGACCCCTTTGAAGTCAATTTCACCTGGTGAGGGGAGGGGGTGCGGCGGTCGGGGAGGGGGGGGGGGCGGGGGGGCGGAGGGTTCCAGTCTGCACAGCTGAGTGCTCAGCCCCAATGTATTCACGCAGCTTTTGATTTGAAGTTTCTGAGGTTTCCTAGTCAGCTGAAATCTTTGAAAGCTTCTCCATTCCATTGGAAAGATTTGAGCTCTGTCAATTTCAATTTGCAGTGCTTTGGGAAAGATCTCCATTGATAGCTCAATGGATTTCTACTCATGCTCCAGTCATCTGTGCTTACTTTCATTTCCCTTCATGTTTGAATGCATCTCAAGTACTCCATTGATCCCAATGTTCATAAAGATTCTAAGCTTGATTGACAGCTGTGGTTTCTTCAAAAGGAACAAGTGATTTGCAAAAGAGGATCAGGCTGGTGTGGCAGGTTGAGAGCATCGAAACAAGTTTGGCAATCAAAACCCGTATTTCAGCCGACGCAAGATTCTCCAAGCTATCACAATTCTCTCCAGGAGCTAGCGAGGCCAAAGAATGCCCCTCTTTACAATCAAATGGCAACAGAATTTTACCAAATGAACCATTTTACCAGCGAGAAATTAGTTGCTCCGTTCTCCACATTGAGGCTGTGCACCACACAGGAACAAATGAGCAATGCAGATGTCCAAGAGGTGACCAATTGACCACAATTTGACCTTCTCACTTAAATCTTCCTGAGCTCTTAAGTTAAGAGGAGCTGGAGGGCTTCCTCTCACATCTGAAAAGCTGAATAAGACCATAAGATTTAGGGGCAAAAGTAAGCCATTCAGCCCATTGAACCTGCTTTACCATTCATTGAGATCATGACCAATCTGATTTAATAATCCTCAACTCCACTTTCCCGACTTATCTTCGTAAGTATATTTATCAGTGTCACAAGTACGCTTACATTAACACTGCAATGAAGTTACTGTGAAAACTTTGGTGCCTGTTTGATACACCGAGGGAGAATTTAGCATGGCCAGTGCACCTAACCAGCACATCTTTTGGACTGTGGGAGGAAACTGGAGCACCCGGAGCAAACCTACGCAGACACGGGGAGAACGTGCAGACTCCATACAGACAGTGACCCAAGCTGAGAATCAAACCCGGGTCCCTGGCGCTATGAGGCCGCAGTGCTAACCACTGTGCCACCATGACTCTTGATTCCTGCACTGATAGAAAATCTGTCAATGACAGAATGATGGAATAGAGATTGGTTTTTGTCAATCCCACGAGGAAGTCATGGTAACTTATTGCCATGTACATGCAGGTTACAGAGAATCAGTAAACAACTTGCATTTACATCGCAATTAGCACTGTCATGTAAGTGACGTAACTTTAACAAGTCCAATTTCTGTCAACCGCATTTATAAACCAAGATTTTGAACCGTTTTGTATATGGATTGAAATTTGAAATCAAGTACATAAGAACATAAGAAATAGGAGCAGGTGTAGAATTTGTTCTTAAAATGCCATCTATCTGATTAATGTTATTAAATAATTGCTAACAATTGATTTTTGAAATTGATTATACCATTCTGCATTGAGTGAGTTCTGGTTCCATATTTTATATGTTAACGGAATAAACTGAAGTATGTTTACTCTCCTGGCTCTAGAAGAATGTCTTATGTGCATTCCATCATTCAAAGGAAATCAAGAAATCACATCCAAATAAACCATGTCCACCTTGCAAGGAAATCCTCCAAAATCCACCAAAAATGCTTACAAGTCAGAAGCGACTGAGAAATTCAAAATATTACACCCCCTCCCCCGAATCCTGGACCAGAATGGATCTCAATTGGCCCCTGATCCCCTCTCAGGGCTGGGATAAAGGGCCCCAGGGAACAATGTGGGGATAGGGGGTAGAGAACATCTAGTTGTATGGCAACGGTTGACATGTCTATTGCCTACCTGCCACCAACAGCAGCGAAGGTGGCAGATGGCCCTCATACCCTTAGGCCAACTGTGGCCCTTAAATGAAAAACATTCATTAACCCATTTATTTCCAAGAGACAATTAATTTTCTCTTGACTTCTGGTCTCTAAATGTTTCTCCACCAAAGGTGTCAGGCTGACTGGCTGTAGTTGGGTTTATCCATCATTCCCTTTCATGAACAGGAGTGTAACATTCACAATCCTCTGACACCTCTCCGATGTCAATGGAGGATGACGTAATTGAGGCCAGAGTCTCCACAACTGAGGGTGCCTCCCATCCGGACCAAATAGCATTTTCGCTTTGAGCACTGCCAAATTTTTAAGTACCTCCTTGTTAACTATTTTTATTCTATCCAATTTTTCTACCAACTGCTCATTCTCTGTGACATTGGTGGCATCCTAATCTTCAGTGAAGACAACTATAAAGTATCCATTCAATACCTCAGCCAAACTGTCAGCCTCCACAAGATAATCTTATGTTCCCCTAATTAGACCGATTCTTTCTTTTCCTATTCATTTAGTATTTATATATTTGTAAAAGACTTTGGGATTCCTTCTTTTGTTACCTGTTATATCTATTCTTATACACCCTGTTTGCCATACTTGTTTCCTTTTTGAATTCTTTCCTATATTTTCTGTATTCAGCTCCGTTCTCTTTAGTATTCTCACATGGTGTTTATCATAAAACTCTTTTTTCTTTTTCATTTTAATCCTCATATCTTTGATCATCATGGAGTTCTTGCTCTGAGTGCCTTTTCCTTTTGTTAATAGAAACCTGTCTAGGCTGTTTGAGAACCAACTCCTTTTTGAAGGTGTCCCAGTGCTCATTTACTGTTTTATCTTCTAACCTTTGATTCAAGTCCACCCGGACCAGGTCTCTCTTTGATCTCCAAGATTAATTTAGCTCGCTTCGCACTGACTACTTTCAGGTCTGATTGTTCCTCATTCATTTTTATAATGGCTCAAAATCCAATGATATTGTGATCACTAATTCCTACATGGTCCTTCAGAGACATTTGCTCCATTTTAATCCCAAGAATTAGATCCAGTGCTGCTTCCATCCTTGCAGGGCTGGAAACATTTAGAGACATCACTGAATCCAATATTAGGACAGCACGGTGGCACAGTTCTTATCACTGCTGCCTCACAGCACTCGGGACCCAGGTTCAATTCCAGCCTCCGGTGACTGTGTAGAGTTTGTACGTTCTCCCCGTGTCTGCTAAATTGTCCCTTGGTGTCAACGGGATTGACAGGGTAAATATGGGGTTATGGGGAAGGGAGCTGGGTTGGATTGTTGTCAGTGCATGCTCGATGAGCCAAATGACCTCCTTCTGCATTGTACTTTGTGACAATGATTGTGACATTGTACAGTGCAGAAGGAGGCCATTCGGCCCTCAAGTCTGCACCGACCACAATCCTACCAAGGCCCTATCCCCATAACCCCATGCATTTTACTGAAGCTAGTTCCCTTAACACAAAGGGGCAATTTAGCATGGCCAATCCACCTAACCAGCATATCTTTGGACTGTGGGAGGAAACTGGAGGAAACCCATGCAGACACGGGGAGAACATGCAAACTCCACACAGACAGTGACTCAAGCCAGGAATTGAACCCGGGTCCCTGGCAATGTGAGGCAGCAGTGCTATCATGCCATTGATGTGTTTGTCAGGAATACTAGTAGAATCCAATCAAACCTGAATGTTCCCTTTCAATGACAGAACTCTGTTCTCCGGTCCTGAACTTACTGAATCCTCACTCAAGTATTGAATCATTGAATGGAGCTGCATTGAAGAAGGCCATTTGGCTCACTGTCTTGTTCACATAACCATTAAAGCTTCTCTTTTTTGAATATTTATCTATTTCCTTTTAAAGCCCATTAAGGATTCTGCTTTTACTATTGTTCTTGATAGTCATTCCATTTCCTAATGCCTTCTGTGTATTTTATTTTTCAATCCTAACCTCGCCACATAAGTACTGTTCCATGGACCACAGACACTCTCTGGCACCATGTCAAATGGTGGTGATGCATATGTGAGCACTAGCTGTCCATGTCACAAGGCTAAGGAGAGGGTGCAGGTTGTTGGAGTGGATGCTTACAGTTAAGAGCGATCCTATCATCAATCAGTGTCAATTTTTATGCTATTTCCATCAGAGTTTGGGTGCCGTTCTGATTTCTTAAATTTATTCATTAGTGTCACAAGTAGGCTTACATTAACAGTGCAATGAACTTACTGTGAAAATCCCCTAGTTGCCACACTCCGGTGTCTGTCCAGGTACACTGAGGGAGAACTTAGCACGGCCAATGCACCTAACCAGCACGTCTTTCAGACTGTGGGAGAAAACCCATGGAGAAACAGGGAGAACGTGCAGACTCCACACAGACAGCCACCCCAGACGAGAATTGTACCAGGATCCCTGGTGCCATGAGGCAGCAATGCTAATCACTGTGCCACTGTGCCGCCCATTGTCCTTTCCGCATCAATTTCACCACCCAATTCTATCCATTCTACCATCTCTCCCCCTTGACAACCTCCTTCCCCTTCCTCCTCTCCCCGATGGTAATGGCACAAATCAAATATTGAACCGTGGATCTTTCTGTTTCTTCTGGCTCAGCTACTTACAGAATACACCTTGGAGGAGCCTATGGTAGTGTCTTTAATGCAGAGCTCTCAGTCTTCTGTTCATGGCATTGAACCAAAACCATAAGATGCAGGAATTGTTTTATTTTGTATTTCAGCTCTTTCCAACTTCCATTTGAATAATTCCAATCTGAAGAGTATCCAATCGTAAGAGAAGTCTCTTATGCTCAATTACAGACACATCTCTCTATCACTCTGAGGTGCAGCTATATTACAATTACACTTCATACAACATACTCCACAGTTCATCACTGTTGTCTCCAAGTTGCGCAGAGTTTAGCAGTGTTCTCAATAAACAGGAAATTGCCCAGTTCCGCAACAAATGACAGGACTATCATTGTGACCAATCCCCGACCGAGAAATTAAAAGCTCGGTACAACCACACAATAAATAGCACTAATCCTGCTGTATAAACAGAAATGTAAAACATTGCGCAGTGAGTAACATTCAGCCAGCTGATCGAGCAAGTGCGTATGTGATTACACAGTAACTCTTACCCTGTACAATACACAAAATCTGTAAAGTTACATCGTAAGTACCCTGCTAAACAAACAATTGTGTATATGATCACATAGTAACTCATACCCTGCTGAATAAACAGATGATCTATACAGTTACAACAGTGAGTCACTTTCACATTGGTGAATAAACAGAAACTCTGTATGTTACTGATAAAAATGAGTGCTACTATTCCGTATGTCATCTGTTTAGGAACATTCCATATATTCCATTTCCGAGCTCCTGATGCTTCAGGTGAACTTCCTAGCTGCAACATACTGCCCCAATTGGATGGAGTCAGGCAGTAGTGATTTGGAATCCTCCATGATGACTTGCAAGACACACACTGGAACTGAATCAGCATACCATTATGTTCCATTTGTATTCAATATTGGTTAGGTCACATTTAGAGCAATGAAAACACTGTTGGTCTCCACTTTTTCAAAATAAAGATGTAGAGGATCTTGGGAAGGTGCAAAAAAATATTTACTAGGATGATACCAAAATGGAGAGGTTATACTTATCAAAAAATATTTGGAAAGAAGACTGAAGGTTGACCGGTTGAAAATTATGACTTTATCTGGACAAGATGTTTCCATTTCAGGGAAACGGCACGGTGGCACAGCGGTTAGCACTGCTGCCTCATAGCGCCAAGGACCCGGGTTTGATTCTTGGCTTGGGGCGCTGTCTGTGTGCAGTCTGCACGTTCTCCCCGTGTCTGAGTGGGTTTCCTCCAGGTGTCCCGGCTTCCTCCCACAGTCCGAAAGGCGTGCGGGTTAGGTGCATTGGCCATGCTAAATTCTCCCTCAGTTTACCCGAACCAGTGCTGGAGTGTGTGGTGACTAGGGGATTTTCACAATAACTTCATTGCAGTGTTAACATAAGCCTACTTGTGACACTAATCAATAAACTTAAACTTAAGTCCAGAAACAGGGGCTATAGATATAAGACAGTCACTAATAAATGCAAATAGAAAATTCAGGTAGCTTCTTTACCCAAAAAGTTGTCACAATGTCAAATTCATTATTATTATTTATCACAAAGAGTAATTGGAATGAACAGCATAGATGCATTTAAGGAAAAGCTAGGTAAACAATGAGGAAAAAATGTTTAGAGAGATACATGAGAATGGTTAGAAGAGTGATGGGATGAGGCTGGTGTGGAGCATAAATCCAGCCATGGATCTTTTGGGCTGAACATCCTATTTCTTTACTGTAAATGCTCACTCTATATGTGTGGTTGACTGTAATTGCCTAATGCAAACTGCTGGCCATCATTTTTTGTAAGACAAATTGCTTCTCCAATTATCACCCATTAAATAATGCAGTGATAACAACAGGATAGCAGACTAACAGGATAAGCTGCAGGCCGCAGTGCATTTCATACAGAGTGAAGAATTAAGTTGCATTCATAAAGCATCTCATCAAGTGCTCAGAGTGTCTCAATGTACTCTGTAGCTAATGAAGATGCTGGCAGTGACATGACTCTTCCAGCTCCCAAATAGGTGCAACAGCAATTTTCATTTTGCTGCATAATCATCGATGTTTCCAGCACGGAAGGCCATTTGGCCTGTTGTGTCCGTGCCAATCACAAATTCAACACAAATCCCATTTTTCAGCACTTGGCCCATAACCCTAGAAGTAACAGTAGCACAAGTGGATATCTAAATGCTTCTTAAATATCATGATTTGATTTGATTTGATTTATTATTGTCACATGTATTAACATACAGTGAAAAGTATTGTTTCTTGCGCGCTATACAGACAAAGCATACCGTTCATAGAGAAGGAAAGGAGAGAGGACAGAATGTAGTGTTACAGTCATAGCTAGGGTGTAGAGAAAGATCAACTTAATGCAAGGTAGGCCCATTCAAAAGTCTGACAGCAGCAGGGAAGAAGCTGTTCTTGAGTCGGTTGGCACATGACCTCAGACTTTTGTACCTTTTTCCCGAAGGAAGAAGGTGGAAGAGAGTATGTCCAGGGTGCATGGAGTCCTTAATTATGCTGGTTGCTTTGCCGAGTCAGCGGGAAGTGTAGACAGAGTCAATGGATGGGAGGCTGGGTTGTGTGATGGATTGGGCTACATTCACAACTTTTTGTAGTTCCTTGTGGCCTTGGGTAGAGCAGGAGCCATACCAAGCTGTGATACAACCAGAAAGAATGCTTTCTTTGGTGCATCTGTAAAAGTTGGTGAGAGTCGTAGCTGACATGCCAAATTTCCTTAGTCTTCTGAGAAAGCAGAGGCGTTGGTGGCCTTTCTTAACTATAGTGTCAGCATGGGGGGACCAGGACAGGTTGTTGGTGATCTGGACACCTAAAAACCTGAAGCTTTTGACCCTTTCTACTTCGTCCCCGTTGATGTAGACAGGGGCATGTTCTCCTTTACGGTTCCCTAAGTCGATGACAATCTCCTTCGTTTTGTTGACATTGAAGGAGAGATTATTGTTGCTACACCAGTTCACCAGATCCTCTGTCTCATTCCTGTACTCTATCTCATCATTGTTTGAGATCTGACCCACTATGGTGGTGTCGTCAGCAAACTTGAAAATCGAATTGGAAGGAAATTTGGCCACACAGTTATTGGTGTACACGGAGTATAGTAGGGGGCTGAGAACACAGCCTTGTGGGACACCGGTGTTGAGGATGATCGTGGAGGAGGTGTTGTTGCCTATCCTTACTGATTGTGGTCTGTGAGTTAGGAAGTTCAGGATCCAGTCGCAGAGGGAGGTGCCGAGACCCAGGCCACAGAATTTGGAGATGAACTTTGTGGGAATAATAGTGTTGAAGGCTGACCTGTAGTCAATAAATAGGAGTCTGACATAGGTGTCCTTATTATCTAGGTCTGAGGGTTTCTGACTCAACCACCCTTTCAGGTAGTGAGTTCCAGTTTCCCACTCCAATCTGGGTGAAATAATTTCTCCTCAGTTCCCCCCTTGGAGAATTCTCAGCCCTTCTTTCAATGTTGCTATGGAACTTGCTATATCTCCCTACACCTCTGGTTAATTTCTTGGTTCATAGACTGTGGGTTGGATTTTCAGTTTTAAATTGGAAAACAGGAGTCAAGTCTGCTTCCAGGTCCTTAGACCTCTCCCAGGGGAAATTGCCACTGACTCTGGGGCACCTCCTTAATTGGCACAAGGCAGGTTCCCCATCAAACTAATAGCAGTGGGCAGGCTCTCAAAGCTGGAGGGCCAATCAGAAGCCTTCCAGCTTTAGGGTAATGCCCAGCAGTACAAGGTAAATAACCGAGAGGGCACTTCAATGAGAAAGTGGCTGCTCTGGCGCTTTGTCAAACATTTAAATAAAGAATGCGCAAAGCACTCAGGGGGGGGGGAGGTAGAAGCTCCTCTGCGGGACAGTCTTTGGTTAAATCCCGACTCAAGATGGCAGGGAGGCCTAAAGACTTTTTTTGGATTCCTCAACCCCAACCTGCCTCCGTGTAGTGAAACTGCCCCGGTTGCGTTGGGGCATCTGAATCAGTCTCCATTATCTACCTTTAACAAGGCTCTTAACAAGCCTAACTTCCTGCCTATCTATTGAACGGCAGATGGCTTTGTTGGGCCCCAACCCCACGGTTGGCCAAAATGACAGATATCAGAGACATGGTTGTGTGTGGCAGGCATGTCAGCTGGCCTTGTCATTTGCTCTGTTCATCTCCATTTCCCAATCTCGATGGAGCCCAAAGATTTCAACTCAGTACCTCTGGGAATGCATCTTAACTTTAACATTCTGAGGAAGTTTCAACCTCAATTATCTGTAGTTGGACATGAACCAACAACCTTCTGACTCAAAGGCGAAAGTACCGTCAACTAAGTCAAGTTGCAAAAGCAGCAACTGCACTCCAGAAACAGACATATGATCACTAGATAGTTAGAGATAAAGAAGTCCATTCAGTCCATTTTAATTCATCCATTTCAGCAGGGACCTGTACTTCTGTAAGATTTCTGAAACCCCCCTTTGATTTCACTTCCATTGTACAGTACTTTGTTTCTGTCTGTAATGAACTCCATGTGTGACTGATCATCCTGGATGCAAATCCTGTGGAACAACCTCTGACATTCATCCACTTACGCCATTTCCTTCCTAATATGAAAGCAAATTATTGTGGATGCTGGAATCTGAAACTAAAAGGGAAAATGCTGGAAAATCTCAGCAGGTCTGGCAGCATCTGTAAGGACAGAAAAGAGCTGACACTTCGAGTACAACACAGCTACCTATCGGGAAAATTGTGTATGCAGGAGTGTTCCCAGTGTACATTGGAAGTCTAAGGAGAACAAAGTTGGATTCTCTGCAGAACTGGAGCCCTGGTCCCGCTTTAACAAATCTCCTCTGCTCTCGCCGAGGCATGGACATCCTTCCCAAAGTGTGCTTGCCAGAATTAGAAACAAAACTTCATCTGAGATCTAACAGGTGTATTTATAAAGGTTTAGCATCAGTTCCGCGCTTTTTGCAAAATCACGCCCTTGTTACGGTACAGAAGGAGGCCATTTGGCCCATCGCATCTCCACCGGCTCTCCAAATGAGCATCATGACTTATTGTCATTCCCTTGCCCTTTTGCCTGTAACCCCTGCACATTGTTTCTGTTCAAATAGTCATCTAATGCCCCCTTGAATGCTTTAATTGAACCTGCCCCTACCACACTGCCAGGCAGTGCATTCCAGAAACACCATTTCTATAAAAACTGGTGCACCCTAGCCCAAATGAGAATTTCATTTCCATGTTTTTTCATTGCATTCAGATTTCAGTATCTGCCGTAGTGGGATACAAACACAGATCAGCAGAGCATTACAGTGGGTGTCCAGATTGCTGAAACAGTGATAAAACAATTACACCACCCCAACCCCTAAATAAATTGCAAGATCCTGTCTATGTGTTTAATGGTCTCTCAAACTGACCTCCCATCTCAAAGATTTATATACATACACCCCAAGGACTATGAGAGCTACGCTCACAGCAACACTTTAATATCGAACACATTCTCCCTTTCTTCAGTTCTGACAAAGAGCCAAAAGAACTTGAAACGTTAGCCTGCATTTTCTCCTTACGGATGCTGCCAGGTCTGCTGAGATTTTCCACCTTTCACTGTCCTTGTTTCAGATTCGAGCATCCATAATATTTGGCTTATTTTTACATCCTCCTGAAATCTGCGACTATTCTTCTAACTGCTTATTAGATTTCCAAGTTTTTTGTCCTCTGCAAACTTTGAAATGTATATCCAGCTCATTAATGTAGATCTAAAAGAGCAGTGATCCTAATTTGCAATATATAATTCCCTCCAGTCTGTGAAACAACTGTTCACCATTATTCTCTGCCTACTGTCTCATTAGTTAATTTTGTATCCATGAAGCCACTGCTCCTTAATCCCAAGGGCTTCAAATTTGCTAACAAGACGATGATGTTATGCTTTCTGAAACACCTTTTGTAACATCATACACACAACATGGAGTCATACAGCATAGAAACAGGCTGTTTGGCCCACCATATCTATGCTGACCATCAAATACCAATTGTATTCTGAAGAAGAAGATAGATTCCCAGGAACACTCTGAGACTGGAAGATGGATGTGATAGACACTCCCCCACCCACTGCTGCGGTGTTCTAGGCCCCAGGGCTGCTGGCAGCCTCCATCCCAGTCTCCAGAGGCAGGCCCAAGAATTCTTCAGATGAGTTCCAACTTCTGCACACCCCGTTGTTCCAGACATGTCCTGGACTGACGTGTTTTCCTGCTGTCAGGCGTGGATGGAAGATTCTGGTCGGATGTTTTCATCCATTAACAGGTTGTAAATCAATTTCATACTAGCCACCAGTGAGTTTCCTAACCTGCCATTGCAGGCACCAATGGAAGATCCAGCAGGAAATTCACATCAGTGTAAAACCAATTTTTGGGCATTGGCCGAATTTCTCCCACTCCACGTCCATCCATTATTAAAGCTGCCAGTGGGGCGTGGGAGAATTCCGCCCATTGTCTCTGAAGTTTTCCACCAACAACATGAGGCTGACTGACCTGGAGTTATCCTCACATTTTATTGAACAGATTGGGAACATTTCAAACCTTCAGTCCTTTGGCACCTTTCATCCTTGAATATGATCTCACGGTGTAGGTAGAAATGGCTGCAATGTTTACTGTAATTATTTCCAATATATTTTTCAACCTTTCCAAAGATCTTGAATGGGGCAAAAATACTTCCTGGCAGCCAGAATCTCTGGGGTAATGCTACTCCAATACAGCCTTGAGAGCTGGAAAGCAGGAAAGACATTGTAAATCTCAAATCAAGCAGATTTTGAGCTGTCATCATTTTCTATCCAACTCCAAATGGATCCTTCAAAACTTCAAGCCGTCATAACGGTGTTGGCCTTGGATCAGTTGGTAGCATTCTAGGTTAGAAACTTGTGAGTTCAAAGCCCCACCTCAAAGACTTAGCAATTCAGTGCAAAGTAGATGGAGTTTTGCAATGTCGGAGTTGCCACCTTCCAGGTGAGAAATTAAACCAAGGCCCCATCCACCTGTCATTGACTTGGGTACAAACAACACTCAGCACTCAGAGTGCTCAGACTTCCAAGCTTTAATTACTTGTGCATAAGTGAGTACACAATACAGCGCAAAGCATTGCAAGGTGTTCTGTCAATTCATACAGAAAATGTAACAGTTATAATTCACCGTATCTTGCTCTTTGGAATTTTTTTATTGAATATGTCTTATTTTCATCCTGTGACCAAGGCTGGGAACACAGTGTTTATGAAACTGAAACAAGGTTTAGATCAGCCGCTTATCCTGAATACACAAGTGCTGGCCTCACTGAAGGCCTTGTTTGCATATTTGCTGACAGAGTTACCTTGTTGTTGTTATAACTTAATTTTCCACACCAGAGTCTGCAGTTTTTAACAAGTGCTGGAACTTGTGAACTATAGTTTCACAAGTTCCAGCAAGCCCATGGTGCTTTATTTGAAGTGAACATCCTTAATCTTGCAGAACAAAGTGAAGTCAAAGTGAAGTAAATATTTGGCCAAAGGCTGGAATTAGAACTTAATTTCCACACGCCCTCTTCGAAGTACTTTTGGAACTTTCTCGAAGGAGAGCAGAGGAGTTCTGTCTAATGTCCTGACCAACCTACAATCCATTACCAACATTACTCAGTAACACATTGGCCAGGATTATATGGTGCTGTGTGGACTGCCCCCCCCCCCCCCCCCCCCCCGACAGATGCCGCGGGATATTTAAATCTCCATTCAGTTTGGTGAGATGGTAATATCAGACTTGGTGGGAGACATTATCTGGTCATTATCATGGTTGTTCTTGGGATAATATTATGTTTCTTGCACTAAAACAGTGATTATACCTCAAATGTACTTCATTGGCTGTAAAACACTTTGGCAATATACTGAGATTATGAGAAGTTTTACATAAATGGAACTTCTTTCTCTGTATGTTGCACTCACGAAATAACACAACCGATTACATTCCAATCACTATTTAGCAATGACTTATCAAATATCCTAATTAAATAATCATCCTAGTGTGTATATTCCCTAAGGACTCTTTGAAACAACATTCATTCAGGCCATCCAATCCTGCATGAAGACCTGTGGCTCTCAGCCACCTGATTGGACAGCCATGGACACCACGAGAAACCTCAGGGACTCCTTGCTTGGTGGGCTATGCCTGTCACAAGAGGACAGTTAAATCATTCTGCACCCAAACACAAGGCAAAATGTGGAAATAGACAAATATAAAAAGGCTTGATCGTCATCCAGGAGTACTACCTATGTTACCCAGGATAGGACACACACCAATCAAACATCTGTTTACGATGCAATGTGTTTCCACAGAGCGTAATCCAATGGGTATAGATTTTCAGTTTAACTGTTTTTCCTGCCTAAATAAACTAATTGCATAAAACACTCATGACATTAATTTACCCCAATATTTCTATCCTGAATGTTTCCTGACGCATGAAGTCATTTGTCTGTATTCCAACACTGACAGCTGTGAGCAGACCAAGAGGGATTGCTAACATTCTTTTCCTAATGAATAATTCCACAGCAGTGAACGATAAACCTCCAACATCATTTGTTTGATATAAAATCATCACTTCATCACTGCTGGAAACCTAGGCCAAAAACCTCAATCTAATCCCGCTGGGATTGTTATAGAACAGTGAGTGCACATCTCCGACTCAACTCATTTCAACATGACAGGCCATCACCACCCCCTCATTCCTCACACCTCTCCCTCAGCATTCGCCTGGTACAAAAGAAAGTTCACCTCAGCAGAATCTTACCAGCAAATAACTCAAGAAACAATACTGTGTACTAATACATGTGACAATAATAAATCAAATTAAAATAACAGCAGCAATAAGAGCAGATTCTAACCAACACGGTCACTTGAGAACAACCTGGTGCTTCAGCAAGTTGGAGTGAATCCCTTCCCACACATTGGCAGGTGAACACCCTCCAGCCTGTGCATCACTCCCTCCATCCTTCCCACCAACCTCCCCACCACTCACTCCACCCTCCCCACCACTCACTTCACCCTCACTACCACACCCTCCACCCCGCATACCACTCCCTCCATCCTCCCCACCACTTCTTCCACCCTCCCCACCACTCCCACCACCCAGTTCTCTGACTCTTCTTGGAGGTCCTGTTGCAGGACCTCAGTGAAATACTTTTTCCCTCCAATGGGAGGAAGAGACCAGCCTCACAAACCGAGCAAGGGTGATTGGAAGAATCATAAGGTCATAGAGGTTTATGGCATGGAAACAGGCCCTTTGGCCCAACTTGTCCATGCTGCCCAGTTTTTACGACTAAGCTAGTCCCAATTGCCTGCATTTGGCCCATATCTCTCTATAACCATCTTAGCCATGTAACTGTCTCAATTTTGTTTAAGACAAAGTTACACCTGCCTCTACTACTGCCTCTGGCAGCTCATTCCAGATACTCACCACCCCCTGAGTGAAACAATTGCCCCTCTGGACCCTTTTGTCTCTCTCCCCTCTCTCCTTAAAGCTATAAGAGTTGGAGTAAATGAATGGCAGGTATGTGGTTGCTCCAACCTGGACACAAGTGCTAAGAGCTTCAGTTGTCTCATGAGAGTGGGAAAGGTAGATGGCATGCCTCTCAGGTGTCAAGCTCCTCACTCTGACATCACCAGTATTCTTCCGCATAGCACTTCTCAGAATCACACCCTTGTGGCTCTACTCATTCCTCTCTCTCCCTCCAGGACTCTCCTCATACCCCACCTGAAAAGCCCACACTCACAATCGCCTCATCGTTATGCCCCCTTGCACCCATGCCTCCCAGTCAACCTCCAAAACTGGTATTATTTCCTGTCTTCTAAGCAATCAATTTTTCAAACTCTTGACTTTCTGATTTCCCCCCCTTCCAGGGCAAGAGAGTACACATCACCAGGGAGAGAACTGTGAAGCTGGGCTGTGGTCCCCCAGTGATAGCCATCGTGTGCCCATTTGGTTGACAGTGAAAAAGATCTTGTTCCTGGAAATTGCAGATGTTGACAATGATCGGCCACAAGATCCTGGATGTCCTGAGGCACTGGAGATCAGATGAGTAAAGAGAGTTTATCTGTAAATCTATGCTGAGATTATAACCTCATTTAACCTGGATCCCTGTGTCCATCCCCTCTGTCCCATGGAGTAGGAAACTGTTTATGCCAGTGTTGCTTGTGGTGCTTTTGGTATTGCTTCTCCTCTTGTTCTTCATCAAAGGTCCAAGATAGAACTGTATCAGTTGCCTTAATGAAGGTTGACAACAGGGAAGTTGTCTGTCAGCAATGTCCAACATAGGTGAAATAATTTCCAAGAAGTTGAAAATTGCCCATGAAACAGAGAAATTTGGTCCTCGGAACAAATAGTGTGAGCACCGGCCTGTCACACAAGCAGACCAGAATCTATGCAGTTTCACTCCTTAAAGGCTTTCTGGCCTGTCAGTTTTAATCAATGTCTTCTCACTGTCCCCTTAACTTGTAGGCCTTGGCAGGTTCCACACAGCTCAGGAAACCCTGTTAAAGCCGGAATTCAGAGTTTTAAATGTGCCTCAGAACCAGGAAGTGAATAGGATCCTGTTGAGTTCTGACATGATGTGGAGATGCCGGCGTTGGACTGGGGTAAACACAGTAAGAAATTTAACAACACCAGGTTAAAGTCCAACAGGTTTATTTGGTAGCAAAAGCCACACAAGCTTTCGGAGCTGCAAGCCCCTTCTTCAGGTGAGTGGGAATTCTGTTCACAAACAGAGCTTATAAAGACACAAACTCAATTTACATGAATAATGGTTGGAATGCGAATACTTACAACTAATCAAGTCTTTAAGAAACAAAACAATGTGAGTGGAGAGAGCATCAAGACAGACTAAAAAGATGTGTATTGTCTCCAGACAAGACAACTTGATTAGTTGTAAGTATTCGCATTCCAACCATTATTCATGTAAATTGAGTTTGTGTCTTTATATGCTCTGTTTGTGAACAGAATTCCCACTCACCTGAAGAAGGGGCTTGCAGCTCCGAAAGCTTGTGTGGCTTTTGCTACCAAATAAACCTGTTGGACTTTAACCTGGTGTTGTTAAACTTCTTACTGAGTTCTGACATACCAGAATTTTGTGGGGGCTTTAACTTTGCTCCTCCTGCACCCAAACTCAATGATACCCCAGCCACCACCCTCCCACCCACCCCGCGCCCCCCCCCCGCCCCCACAAAGTCACCCTCCCTATTGATTGTTAAAATTCTGCTCAATGTGTGGCTGATGCAATAGTGCCCGATTTGCACCTCTATCCAAAATTGTCCTGTTGTTTTAGTCAATGTAATTTTGTACAAAACAATATCAAGATCATTTATTTCGTGATTGAGTTTAAATTATGTTTTTATTTTAAAGTATTATGGGAGTGTTAGTTGTAGATTCAAGTTCAAATTAATTATCTCTATGCTATCATGGATCCCTGATTATTTTTACAGCTTTATTTACCTATGTGTTCAATTTCATGCCTTATTGGATCGAAAAGAAGGTATTGGGAAGTAACTTACAGGTTCTCCAGTGTCGAATTTGGGGGGGGGGGGGGGGGGTACCCCAAAGATGTGCTGGGGAATCCTTCTCGGAAGTTCCCAGGTAAGCATTTGTACCACAATTGACCAGAAGTGTGAACTTCCCCTGGACAATTGCGCTGCATTGAGAACTTATCTGACAAAGCCATTTAAATCATTAACTTCGAATCGTACCGGCAGGGCTATGCTAATAGCTACTCAAAAAAAAGTTAGAAGAAATAAAACCCTTTCTAACTTCTACATCGCTATTCAAAATACTCAAGCCGATCCCTGCATGGAACTCCCCCCGTAAGCCCCAACCTCTAACTCTCCTGACCGCCCAAATCCGATCCACATACCTTAAAGCCTTATCTTCTCCCTGGCCTGTGAATTTCTCTGGCCCTTCTAAACTTAGCTGCTTTATGGCAGCAAGTGCAGTAAAAAACAGGGGGGGGTGGGTGCATGGCATCCTTGAATCTGACGCAGCTAGACTGCGTTGGGGCTGCCTTTCAATGTTAAAGTTAAAGTTTATTTATTAATGTCATAAGTAGGCTTACATTAACACTGCAATGAAGTTGCTGTGAAAATCCCCTAGTCGTCACACTCCGGCGCCTGTTCGGGTACACTGAGAGAAAATTTAGCATGGCCAATGGACCCGACCAGCACGTCTTTCAGACTGTGGGAGGAAACTGGAGCACCCGGAGGAAACCCACGCAGACACGGGGAGAACATGCAAACTCCACATAGACAGTGACCCAAGCCGGGAATCAAATCCGGGTCCCTGGCGCTGTGAGGCAGCAGTGCTGATCACTGACCCCCAACTTGGAAACTTCCAATGCAGACTTCAATAAGCTCCGGCCATTGGAGGTTTCAGTGCAATTTTCAAGGGCAGATAAGTGAGCTTCAAAGTCTTGTAATTCCATCGGGCCATCGCTTTCCGGTGAAGTTGTGCCCATTCAGTTGCAGATGGGAAGGCAGCATGTAGAAGTACTGACGCACGTAGCAAGGAGCATTTCATAACAAAGCTTTAAGCTTTCCCATTCACATGGGGATATTGCTGCACACAGTTCCCCCCCTTCCCTCCACCCTGCACACCACCGCAGAGGGTGGGGAGAGGGGGGGAATTGGGAGCAGCCTCTCACATCTCTTTCAAGGTATCAATGGCCAGTTTACAATTTGGGCATTTCCAGGTGGTCCGACCCAAACACTGAGAGGTGGAAGCACAAAGAATCTCTTCCCTTTCACTCTGTAACAGTTTGAATTTTATTCCACTACGTGTTCGCCTATTAGATAAGTTTCAGGATGTCCTTGATTCTGTGCAGGAAACAATGTACCCTGGCATAACCACACACTCAGCTCATATGTAAAGTCATCACAAATTAATGAGATTATGAAATCAAACTGGTCTATTTATAGCTCTGATCTCCTGTTAATGATAAAAAGCATGCAGACGTAAGGATGTTTAATACACTTCAAGAGAAATGGCTGAGGCATTATGTTATTGGATCTCTATTATTCTGATGCGTGATGTAAACATCACAAAACTTTTAAACTACACTCCTAACAAAGCATGCTCGACAAAAACCACACCACTATGATGCACATGCATAGACAGGATACAAGAGAATCCTGTTGTCTGAAAGGCAATCTGTGTCTCAATTCTAACCTCCAACATTGCTCTCCATCACTACCTTTGTCTCCCTCTGATTTATAGATTTGACTGTCGTCAGTGGTCCCCTGAACTTTCCCCTCATTTCTCTGAAATTTCTAATGTCCCTGCCAACCAAAACATGTCAACATGACTCACCCCTTCATTCTTTAACTCATTCTTTCCCAGCACCTCAAAATTCTGGAATCCTGTGCGTTCCCCAAACCTTCTGTACATCCCATGGTTTTCTTTATTGGTTTATATCACCTAATAAATGCTTCTCAGTCATGTCAGCTGTGTCTCAGTTGGTAACACCCTTGCCTCTGGCTCAACAAGTTGTAGCTTCAAGATCCAGTCTGGAAGTCTGAAAATCTCGGCTTGCCCTCCTGTCTGATACTGAGTGTTGGAGGTGCTGGAATTTGGATGGCATCCTCTCTGCCTCTCAACTGGACTCAAAGATCCCATGACATGATTTTGAAGAAGAAAATTGCCCTCAATCAACATCACCACAAACAGTTTGTCCCAATGCTGTTTGCAAAAACTCGATGTACACAAGGCTGCCACTTTTCCTATATTACGAGACTAACCGCAAAATGGCAAAGCACTTTGAGACATCTGGTAGTAAGTGCAAGTCTTTCACAGGTCTTTTTTTCAAAAGCCTTTTGATAATCCTTCCCTGCCTTTGGTCTACATCCCTGTCAAAATGTCTTCTTTCTGTTTCTGGTCATTGAAGTACAAATTGTTCTTCTTGTTCCTTTGTTCTTTCAGCCTTGATGATGTCATTTTACACTATGGCACGTCTCCCAATGCCACTGTAACTGTAATGGTGACCACTCCAATGATTATGATTGAGGGTGAACAGAGAGCTTGGTCAAAGCACAAAAAACGTTTTAGGACATTCATTTTATCCTTAAGGAGATATGTTAAATCAAGGTGTTTTCGTGGCTTGGCTAGGCGGACATCGCGTTGTCATGGAGACTCACAAATCAGCTAAATCTTCTTGCTCCTCCTAGCACCATTTCAGCTTAGCTGGAAGGGCCAATCATTAGGCCAGGATGTCCCAGTACTGCCCATTCCAAACAAGCACCTTGGCATAAGGGATAGTGGAGACCAGGTGAATGCCAGTGGGCTTTAAGACCCAACATCAGAACGGAACTGGAGTCCCAAACCCACACTAGCTGATAGTATGGCTGGTGATGTGATCTTCTCAGTGATGGTCTCCGAATTGGCTGGCTCAGCGCTCATTGTCCGATTAAGAATTGACAGCTCTGAAGCCTCTGCAGCCCCACCAGGATAGGTGGGCACAGCTGAGGCAGGTCAAGAAAGATCAGGACCGCTAAACATGTAGAAGCCCCCAGAGGCATAGAATTAAGGGCAAAATTCAGAGGGCAAATCTGGTAGACCCATCAAATGGGAGAGGAATCACCCCTGGTGACATTGTTCAGCATAAATGTGTGACCTTTGCTGCCAGCCGACCCTTTGTTGGAGCATGTAGCATCTATCTCAATGGTGCAGCCAGAGAGAGTTGGTAGTGGAAGGGGGGGCACTCTGTTCCCCCGCCCCTCTCAGAAAAATAGCAGCAGCCTTGCAATCTCACACCAAATAAAGGCCACAATTTTGTTAATTGAATGCCCACCTCTGTGCAGAGGCAGCCAATATCACACCCCCCTCCCCCCAAGCCATCCTTGGGAAAGTTCCTGGAATGGGTCACTCTATTTTCTTGCTCAAGCATCCTCGGTTCACCACCATCCATCCCCCCCCTCTCCTCGCCACAAACTGCATCCAAACCCACCCCAGGATAGGGCTGGAGAATTTAGCCTTGTTTATGAACTGTTCCTGCATTCCCAATCCTCAGAGGGGTCCACTGCAGGGACAGACCATCCATAGAGGAAAATAGGAGTCTTCTCAAGTATCTTGTAATGATGTGTTATCAGCACACCTCATTTTCCACCAGAATCCAGAAGAATCACACACTCTCTTAGGGGTACCTGGCCACTCCTGGCATGTGGGTAAGATCTCCTCTGGGCAGAGTCTGATACCAAGTGGAAGCAGGAGCCACCCAGGAGGAGAAAGGTAAAGGCCTGAAGAGTGACATTGATCTGCAAGCAGAAACTGGATTTATAAAAACTATTCATAGAGCTCTCAATCACCAGATGAGTGACTGGAGGCCGCTGAGTGATGCTTCTAGGAGGTGGGGTGTGGGTGAAATCAGCAACTGTCCAAATGGCCATTCTTTCATCAAACCTTCTCCTCGAGTCACTGGTCCCCTAGATGCCCATCCCCCAGAAGGGCGGGACCAGAAAATCTTGCCCCGATATTCTGTGGAATGAACAGGGAGATATTAAAGAAATTAAATGTAATGCCATGAAGGGGATTGAACAACTGTTAAAGAGGTTGAACATTATGATCAAGCTACTAATCGGTGTAATGTTAATGGTATGATATTGACAAAATCAATAGTGCCACATTAAAAGAATTGAACACCATGGGTGGGATTTTTTGGCCGCACTCACCCCAAAACTGGAGAATCCCACCCAAAACCCGAGGTCAAGGGACTTTTGCATGGTCCAGCCTCCCGCCTGCTCCGATTCCCGTGGTAGGCAGGATGGGAGAATTCCCTCCCCATGGCGTTAAAGGAAATTAATATTGTAATATTCAAGGCATGAATCAGCATGCTATTAAAGGTATTTGGAATTGAGGTATAAAATGGATTTAAACATGCAATTATATAAAGATTCTAGTTTAACCAGCAACTTAACTGGAGCAGTCACACAAATACTGTGGCTGCAAGGTCAGAACCTTGATGTGCTGCAGTGACTGACTCATCTCCTGAATCCTTTCTATGACCTATAAAACACAAGCACAATAGGAATATTCTATACTTGCCGTTATGAATGCAGCTCCAACAACAGTCAGGAAACTCAAGCACATTCAGGACAAAATAACCCTTGATCTCCACCTCACCTGCCACCTTTAGCATTCGCCCAAACCGCCACCAACGCAAAATGGCAGTAGTGTGTACCATCTGCAAAATGCATTGCAACAACTCACCTTTTAAACTCACTGGGCCCGATTTTACCATTGCGTTGCGCCCGTTTTCGGGCGCAAAAACTTGGTAAAGTCAGGCGTGAGGCAATAGCGTGGGCCGCGCCTGCCTCTGCGCCAATTCCCTCTTTACCACGGCCCGAAAATGGTCACGAGTGAGACCGTGCCCAAAATGGGCGTGACGTCAGTTTAAATGCATTTGCATTTAAATTGACTTTATGGGTTGGACGTGCAAACTTACCGGCATTTCCCCCTTTCCCATTGCGTTCGTCCATCCAGATTTGGCACGAAACAGACATGCTCGGCAAAGGTCTGCCTCGGATGCTCCAGCTTCTGAAGAGGTAAGTTCAGCGCTTCCAACGGCTTTCCGACTCAGATCGATGGTGGGGGGAGGGGGAGGGAGATGGGTCAGATCATTCTCTGGTTGGGGGGGAGGGAGGAGGGAGGTCAGATTGTTCTCTGTTGGGGGTAGAGGAGGAGGGAGGCCAGATTGTTCACCGGTGGGGGGGGGGGGAGGTCTGATCATTCCCTGGTGGGGGGCGGAGGGGAGGAGGAGGGTGAGGTCGTTCTCTTGGGGGGGGGGGCCCAATCGTTCTCTGGTGGGGGGCAGGGAAGGAGGAGGGCCCAATCATTCTCTGGTAGGGTGGGCGGGACGGGGGGGTAGGGAGAGGCCCGATCATTCTCTGGTGGGGGGGGAGGGGGAGGCCAGATCATTCTCTGGTGCGGGGGCAGGGAGGGAGGGGGGTCCGCTGCCACTCTGCTGGCAATCAGTGGATGCAGAAGGGGGGGGCAGAGGGCCGCGATTGGTCTGGGTAGCGGGGGAGTGGGCGAATAAGGGGGACAGTTATGTTGTGGGGGTGGGGCAATGTCTATGGGGGCCATCGCTCCCGGGCCACTTTATCCGCTTTTTGCGGCCCAGGAGCGATGTGACAGGGGCATGTTTTTCAACATTTCTTTTTACTGCGCACGCGCAGTTGAAGACTTGGATCGGAGCAGCTGTGTTTTGGACATGATAAGCCCCGCCCACAGCACGATTCAGATTCGCGATTTTATTTTCAGGCTAAGTGCGTATGGGGGTGCCTGAAAGCAGTTTTCCAAGTCGGATCTGAATTGCGCCCACATTCAGCACTGAGAATCAAAATGGTAAAATCGGGCCCACAATCTCTACCACCTAGAAGGACAAGGGCAACAGACACATGGAAACACCTCCAACTGCAAGTTCCCCTCCAAGACACACACCATATCACTGTTCCTTCACTGTCACTGGGTCACAAGCCTGGAACTCCCACAATGAAAAAGGGAGTTGAGAAGATACAGAGAGTTATAGACAAGTCAGCCTGATGCCGGTAGTGGGGAAAATTCTAGAGTCCATTATCAAAGGTGTCATAGCAGAGCACTTGATAAACAGTGGTAGAATCAAACAAAGTCAGCCTGGATTTACAAAAGGAAAATAAATCATGCTCAACAAATCTACTGGAATTCTTTGAGGATGTATCGAGCAGAGTTGATGAGGGGGAGATAGTGGATGCCGTTTATTCGAACTTTCAGAAGGCTTTCAACAAAGTCCCATATAAGAAATTAGTGTGCGAAATTAAAAAGTATGGGATTGAGGATAGTGTATTGAGATGGATAGAAAACTGTTTGGCAGACAGGAAACAAAGAATAGGAGTAAATGGGATTTTTTTCCAGATGGCAGACAGTGACTAGTGGGGTACAGCAGGAATCAGAACTCGGACCCCAGCTATTCTCAATAGATATTAATGATTTAGATGAGAGAACTAAATGTAATATGTCCAAATTTGCAGATGTCACAAAGTTGGGAGTGGGGGGGTGAGCTGTGAGGAGGATGCAGAGATGCTTCAGTGTGATTTGGACAAGTTGAGTGAGTGGGCAAGTGCATATCAGGTGCAGTATAATGTGGATTAATGTGAGGTTATCCACTTTGGTAGCAAAAACAGGAAGGCAGATTATTATCTGAGTGGCTATAAAATAAGAGAGGGGAATATGTAACAAACCTGGGCGTCCTCGTATACCAGTCGCTGAGGGTAAGCATGCAGGTGTAGCAGAGGGTAAAGAAGGCAAATGGTATGTTGGCTTTCATAGCAAGAGGATTTGAGTACAGGAGCAGGGATGTCTTACTTCAATTACACAGAGCCTTGGTGAGACCACACCGGAATATTGTGTGCAGTTTTGGTTGCCTTCTCTGAAGAAGAATGTTCTTGCTCAAAAGGGAGTGCAGAGAATGTTTACCAAACTGATTCCTGATATGGCAGGACTGACATATGAGGAGAAACTGAGTTGGTTAGAGTTATATTTGCTGGAGTTTAGAAGAATGAGAGAGGATCTCTTAGAAACCTATATAATTCCAACAGGACTGGACAAGGTAGATGCAAGGAGGATGTTCCCGATGGTGGAACCCGGAGTCACAGTCTGAGGATACAAGGTAAACCGTTTAGAACAGAAATGAGAAGTTTCTTCACCCAGAGAGTGGTTAGCCTGTGGACTTCACTACCACAGAAAGTAGTTGAGGCCAAAACATTGTATGTTTACAAGAAGAAGTTAGAAATAGCAATTGGGGTGAAGGGGATCAAAGGATCTGAGGGGAAGATGGATCAAGCTATTGATTTGGATGATCAGCCATGATCATAATGAATAGTGAAGCAGGCTCGAACGGCTGAGTGGCCTTCTCCTGTTTCTATTTTCTATGTTTCCCTCCCTACAGCGTTAGGAACAAAAGAGTTGTCAGGGAGAAAATCGGACCTCTCAGGGACAAAGGAGGGGAATTATGCTTAGAACCCAAGGGAATAGGGGAGATCCTAAATGAATACTTTGCATCGGTATTCACGAAGGAGAGGGGCGTGTTAACCGGGAGTGTCTCGGAGGGAGGTGTTGACCCGTTAGAGAAAATCTCCATTACAAGAGAGGAAGTGTTAGGTTTTTTAGGGAACATTAAAACTGACAAAGCCCCAGGGCCTGATGGCATCTATCCTCGACTGCTCAGGGAGACGAGAGACGAAATTGCTGGGCCTCTGACGGAAATCTTTGTCGCTTCTTTGGACACGGGTGAGGTCCCTGAGGATTGGAGGATAGCGAATGTGGTCCCGTTGTTTAAGAAGGGTAGCAGGGATAACCCAGGAAATTATAGGCCGGTGAGCTTGACGTCCGTGGTAGGGAAGTTGTTGGAGAGGATTCTTAGAGACAGGATGTATGTGCATTTAGAACGGAACAATCTCATTAGTGACAGACAGCATGGTTTTGTAAGAGGGAGGTCGTGCCTTACAAATTTGGTGGAGTCTTTTGAGGAAGTGACAAAAACGGTTGATGAAGGAAGGGCCATGGATGTCGTCTATATGGATTTCAGTAAGGCATTTGACAAAGTCCCACATGGCAGGTTGGTTAAGAAGGTTAAGGCTCATGGGATACAAGGAGAAGTGGCTAGATGGGTGGAGAACTGGCTTGGCCATAGGAGACAGAGGGTAGTGGTCGAAGGGTCTTTTTCCGGCTGGAGGTCTGTGACCAGTGGTGTTCCGCAGGGCTCTGTACTGGGACCTCTGCTATTTGTGATATATATAAATGATTTGGAAGAAGGTGTAACTGGTGTAATCAGCAAGTTTGCGGATGACACGAAGATGGCTGGACTTGCGGATAGCGAAGAGCATTGTCGGGCAATACAGCAGGATATAAATAGGCTGGAAAATTGGGCGGAGAGGTGGCAGATGGAGTTTAATACGGATAAATGAGAAGTGATGCATTTTGGAAGAAATAATGTAGGGAGGAGTTATACAATAAATGGCAGAGTCATCAGGAGTATAGAAACACAGAGGGACCTAGGTGTGCAAGTCCACAAATCCTTGAAGGTGGCAACACAGGTGGAGAAGGTGGTGAAGAAGGCATATGGTATGCTTGCCTTTATAGGACGGGGTATAGAGTATAAAAGCTGGAGTCTGATGATGCAGCTGTATAGAACGCTGGTTAGGCCACATTTGGAGTACTGCGTCCAGTTCTGGTCGCCGCACTACCAGAAGGACGTGGAGGCGTTAGAGAGAGTGCAGAGAAGGTTTACCAGGATGTTGCCTGGTATGGAGGGTCTTAGCTATGAGGAGAGATTGGGTAGACTGGGGTTGTTCTCCTTGGAAAGACGGAGAATGAGGGGAGATCTAATAGAGGTGTACAAGATTATGAAGGGTATAGATAGGGTGAACAGTGGGAAGCTTTTTCCCAGGTCGGAGGTGACGATCACGAGGGGTCACGGCCTCAAGCTGAGAGGGGCGAAGGAGAACTCAGATATCAGAGGGACGTTTTTTACACAGAGGGTGGTGGGGGCCTGGAATGCGCTGCCAAGTAGGGTGGTGGAGGCAGGCACGCTGACATCGTTTAAGACTTACCTGGATAGTCACATGAGCAGCCTGGGAATGGAGGGATACAAACGATTGGTCTCGTTGGACCAAGGAGCGGCACAGGCTTGGAGGGCCGAAGGGCCTGTTTCCTGTGCTGTACTGTTCTTTGTTCTCTTTGTTTACAGCATTGTGGGTATGCCTACACCACACGGTCTTCAGCGGTTCAAGAAGATGGCTCATCTTCTCAAAGGCAATTAGGTTTGGGCAATAAATGTTGGCATAGCAAGTGACGCCCACATCCCATAAATGAATTAAAAAATGAAAAATGCATTTATTTATAGATTGTGGTTGCTTGAGGCTTGATTCAATCAACCAGTCACTGTGGCCTTCTGGAATGTGTTTGCTCTCTTTCAGGCACAGAGAGGAATTTCTACCATTTCCCAAATTGGATGAAGGTTTTGGTGGGACCTATCTCTATTTCCGCCTCTCAGTGATTTATGGCTGTGTGCAGACAGTGGGAATGGGCGAATATACAGAAGTGGTTCCATTCTAGGATAGGGCAGGCTCAGTGAACCAACTCATTTCCAGTCCTTTCCTGTATGTAGAATGTGATATTAAAAAGAATGAAGCAGTGTAACATGAAAAACAATAAACCATTTCATATGAAGGAAATTAAACAGTGTGACATTAAGAATTTTATATTCGTCATTAGAGTATTATTGCAAGGAGATGCGCTACTAAACTGAATATTATTCAGTGGTTTAAACTGCAATGTAAATTGATTTTTTCTTTAACTTTACTGATAATTAATAGGGTGAGTTTAGATGGCACAGTGGAATTCAGCTTGGATGCATCAATACATTGAATGTCAGGGTAGCAGTATTTTCCTTCTGAATTATGACATCTCACAACTAAACGCTAGCACCAAAGTTGGCCATGTTGCGAGGATGGGGAGGATGCGAACAGGCACAATCTCAGAAACTCATTTTCCTCAAACAGTGGCCAGATCCTTCAGCCATTCAGGCAGCAAGAGAGGCATTGAACAAAAATCCCCAGTGAAAATGGCGGGACCAGAAGACCCGGCACTGGCCAATGGCGGGGTGCACCTGTCACTGTGAAACACACAGTAAATCACGCCCAGTGATTGTGCCGCTTGAGGCGGCGGTAGGACATGAAGGGCCAGAGCATTCCGGCCCTTATTTCTGCACTGCGGTTAGCACTGGGATATGCCTGGCCCAGGTTAGGACAGGAGCAACTCAATTTGAACACACCAGGATACCTGGCAACACTTTGGACTCAGTGGCGCTTCCCACCCATTCCTGGTTCAACACATTACAGTTTTGAGATCACGATTGTTTCCCATTTCCAGCAATGTTGCAATGGAGAGTGCAAAGCTTCACCTCGGCTGCTTGATATAACCAAGGCACCTTCCAATCTCCATCCTGGATCTGATCTGCTGAACCAAGATTATCAACCTGACCTCCCTCAGTTTGGAAATGGCAAAATTGGCACTCATGGGACAAATTTATTCAAAGAGGCCAATTGATAGCTGGAGTGTGAAATGGAAAGATGGTGCAGTACCAAATGCTCTAGAGTTGGGGACTGAGTACATTGTTGGCATATAGTTGAGGGAGTCATTCCTGAGGCTCTAATGGAACTGGAATGGGTAAGTGTTCCATTCCCCAGTATTCACGTTCCTTACTTTGATGAGCCCAACATTCACAGAAAAAAAACATTCAGCCTAAATTGAAGCCTATCAGCACGTTTCCTACCATTTAATTAAAGTTTTACTTCACTAAGCACATAGTTAACATTCTTCTTCATCGTGCAGCTTTCAGGAAGTCCTGGTATACCAGGGATTTTGGCACGACTACACAGCAAATATAAAAAGTGATTAAAAGGTAATGAGATTAGGGCTGTGGGAAGCGAAGCTATCCAAGTGTTGCCCCGGTCTGCTGTTAATAAAGTTGGGCACAGGACTGTGACCAGGTTATTTTGTGATGTTTTGAAGTAGTTTGCATAATCTTGACACACTAATGCATTTAAAATAAAGGGATAAAGAACTGAATTGCAGAATTTCGGAGGATTAACAGGATAAATATGTGGGGTTATGGGAATAGGGCCTGGGTGGGATTGTGGTCAGTGCAGACTCGATGGGCTGAATGACCTCTTTCTCCACTGTAGGGATTCTATGACTCTATGATTCTATGAGGCCATTCCATAAGTCCTGTCTGTGCCAGTCCTCCAAAGGAACAATTCGCCAAGTACCACTCTCCTGCCTTTTCCTCATAACCCTGCACATTCTTCCTTTTCAGCTATTGATCCAATTCCCCTTTGAATGCCCCAATTGATCCTGCCCCCATCGCACTTGCTATCGAGTGTATTGCCATGATACCTTCTTTGTGTTTATGAGTAGGGCATTGAGAATTTTTGTGGGCATTCGTGAGTTGAGTCTTTCAACTAGGTGTTTGCTTGTGACTTCACGTGAACTCCATTTGGCTTACCGAGCTTCATCAGGGTTGACCACGGCATAATTGAAACGCAATTAGCAATCATGCTGCATATGGAACCTTTGGCAAATATCATGCAAAAACTTCATCACAAGCTCAACAAGGTATGCAGAGAATTTTTCAGCTCAATTAATTTTGGAATGGGGCTAAAAAGGAGAGGGAGCAGTCAAGGTCAACAAATAGAAAACACCTTTGAAAATGTATCAGATATCAGTTCTGTACCATTTAAGGAGGTCAGTCGAGGGAAAATCCAAGCAATGGTTATGTTTTTCCAAATTACCGTACTTGTAATGAAAGAACAGCTCTACACGAAGTAATACAGCTTCAGTTTAGAGTGTGCCATTGGCGGGTAATTCATTTCAGATGTGGTTCCTTTCATTTCAATGATGACTTACAAGGGAGATTCATCTAGCTATTAAAGGTGTGTTGATATACCCATTCTGTGTTTCCTTTATACACCGTAGACATCAACAGAACATAAGATATGAAAATTCCATTTCCATTCAATATGTTAGTTTGTTCAATAACATTGTCATGAAACACCTTGGGGCATTCTTCTGCATTAAAGGAACGGTATCAATGTAAGTTCTTGCTTGATTTCATACTGGATGACAAAGAGTATTTCTCAATTATGTTTTCTCCTTAAGGCACTAGGCTACCATTTAATGAGTTGTATTCACATTACAACCCCTCATCCTAACTTTACTCAGTTAGTGCTAGAAATTGAGTTGACTGTAGGCTAGTCATTCACCCCAAAGTCCACATTTTCCAGCAGAGGCCATTGGTTTAGTGGTAAGAAGTAGGAATATGAGTTGATTTTCTTCCCCTCCCTACAGAGGTCATTTTTAATGCCCAAAACAGTAGGTGCTGGAAATTCACAGGAAGACAGTTGGCATCCAGACAAGAAAAAGTCTTTGCTGTAAGAACTGAGAGCCTCTTACTTGAATTGAGAGAAAGGGGAAAGCCTTTGTGTTTCGTTGTGTGTTCGGGTTTAGAAAGGGTTTCGGGATTGTCTAGTTCCCCAAATGTCTGCTGCTCAAGTCCATATTTTAACCAGAACTATTTATTTACAGCAAGTATTTACACATTTAGACCTCCACACGAGGTTTGCTCTCTTCAAGATCTCACTACTCAGTCATGTGCTCTGACATCATTATTACATCAGCATCATATAAGCCTCTGATTTTGACTCTTTACTCAACCTCTCCCCCAAGTCTTTATCCCCATCACAGTTACATCATAGAAATCATAGAAACCCTATAATGCAGTAGGAGGTCATTCAACCCATCAAGTCTACACCAACAACAATCCCACCTAGGCCCTATCCCTGTAACCCCACACGTATTTACCCTGCTAATCCCTCTAATCTACGCATCCCAGGACACTAAAGGGCAATTTAGCATAGCCAATGCACCTAACCTGCACATCTTTGGACTGGGGGGAGAAACCGGAGCACCTGGAGGAAACCCACGCAGACACGGGGAGAACGTGCAAACTCCACACAGACAGTGACCCAAGCCAGGAATCAAACTCAGGTCTCTGGAACTATGAGGTAGCAGTGCTAACCACTGTGCCACCGTGTCATCCTCCCATATCTCCCAACAAAGTCTCAAGGATTTCACAGGGTTATTCTCCGAGGTGCTTTGACCAATCTCCCTCACCTCATTCTGACCTTTTATTGAGTTCGAGGATATTCTGTACTCTCCCTTTATTGGTGTGAGTATTCTTCTCCTGGGTGGCTGCAGAGAGTAAGTCTCTCCCTTCTTCAAGAGCTGATTAGTATGCCCAAGTTTCTATTGGCTTTCTTTCCAAGGGTATTAAGCTGCTGTAGTTTCTCCTTAAGATACCCTGCCTGTCTCAACCCAATACAATCTTGGTTGCGGAGTTCTCTCAATGATTGTACCTTCCCTCTGTTGGTCTCGGATCCATACTCTCTCCCCAGGTTTCAGCACTGGTAACTCACATGCTCTATGTCTGTGATTGAAGTTCTGAGCCTAGTTGTTTCTCTGTCCTGCCTCGTTTTATCTTCCCGTGGTCATTCATGATGATGTTGGGTTTGATTATTTTTGTGTCAGAGAAAGAAGCTTTGTTCATAATCTCCTACCTATTCATAACTCTGATGGTGAGAAACCATTCTGTAATGGTAAGGATCAATAATTCAGAAGAGCTAGATTAAGGTCATTGTTTTTTTTTAAATAAATCCTTTGTGGTTCATAATCTTCTCTCAGCCTTTCCATTTCTTAAGGACAGTGAAGTGAACTGGTTACATGAATGGAGACATATTTGTTTGCAAAATTTTCAAATTGGTCACTTGCGTGTAGCAGCCCATTGTCAGATACTACAATGTCCAGAATGCCATGCATTGAATTACTGGTTTGGCCATAATACTATGCAATCGATTTACCTCAGTCCATCATAAATAATCATCATATAGAATCATAGAAACCCACAGTGCAGAAGGAGGCCATTCGGCCTATCGAGTCTGCACTGACCACAATCCCACCTAGGCCCGTGACTTCATGTATTTACCCCAGCCAGTCCCTCTGACACTAAGGGGCAATTTATCATGGCTAATCCACCTAACCCGCACAGTTTTGGACTATGGGAGGAAACCGGAGCACCTGGAGGAAACCCACGCAGACACGGAGAGAACGTGCAGACTCCACACAGATAGTCACCCAAGCCAGGAATTGAACCCGGGGGTCCCTGGCGCTGTGAGGCAGCAGTGCTAACCACTGTACCACCGTGCCGCCCTTATTGTTATTAATCAGTAACAATAAGGAAGCTTTTCCCCTTAAAGTCAAATATGGTCAGTTCCGGGGCTCTGACGAAGAGTCATCCAGACTCGAAATGTTACCTCTGTTCTCTCTCCACAGATGCAGGCTGGGATTTTTCAACATTCTCTGTTTTGATGTCAGATTCCAGCGTCCGCAGTAATTTGCTTTAGCCAGGTGACCCCATGATCTTGATAGAAAGGAAGAATGTAATAGTAGTTATTTTTGTTCCTTTGTGCTGTTTATGGCACAAATAATACAGTTAAAAATCATTTCTTCCATACAGCAAGTAATATCTGACCACCAGACTGACTATTGCACCCTCACACTTCATAATTCCTCAATGTTTTTGGCCAAGCCTTTGAAAAAATATCAAGACAATGGCTCTCAGTATGACTAATCTCTTGTTGAAGACTAGTAAATTGTCAATGACAGAGAGATGCTTGCATTGTTCAAAATATCGGTGTAGCATTGGATTACTGGGGATATAGTCTGACCCTCCCTCCAGATAATATTCTTGGTTTTGAAGACATTTTTCATCCCATTTCTGGGCTTGCTTTATTCACTGCAATGACCCTACAGTAGCTGGCAAGTGATAAGTGATTAATGATGTATGTGTTTCAACCTTCTCAACGAAGTCCAAACCCACTTGTTCGTTTCTTCTAATAGTATTCGTGCTGTTGTTTGACATTTTCCTTGCATTTACTCTGCGATAGAGTCGTATCTCATCAATCTCAATCTGAACAACTGGATTTTGGGTGCCTTTCACACAATTTCTTTCATGTTTAGAAGAATGACTAGTGGTTTATATCAGTTTTGATTTTGAAATGTAATCCCATAGCATAGTCAAACATTTTTCACATTGCTGCCAAAGCTGCCCTATCCCCATAACCCCACATATTTACCCCACTAATCCCCATAACCTACACATCTTCGGACACTAAGGGGCAATTTAGCATGGCCAATTCACCTAACCTGCACATCTTTGGACTGTGGGAGGAAACCAAAACACCCGGAGGAAATCCACGCAGATATGAGGAGAATGTACAAGCTCCTTGCAGACATTCATCCAAGGCTGGAATCAAACCTGGGTCCCTGGCGCTGTGAGGCAGTAGTGCCAACCACTTTGCCACCATGCCGTGGAATCTTTGAAGCTCAGTTATGTTCCTGGGTTGTGGAAATTATTTTATAACTTTCATTTTTTGTGGTTAACGGTAATTCCAGTGGCTTGTAAATTGTAACCTAGAAATTCCATCATGGGTTTTGGAAAACTCACATTTTTCATTCAGTCCTGGCCCTGTGTCCTGTTCCAGTGCTGTACTTTTCTTTGTTCTAAATGAATTTGCCTTTTTACCCCAAGGAAAGTCTCTAATCTTGGACAAAGCCAAGGCTGAAATAGAAATAGAATCTCAGGAATGCTGTGAGCCCACAATCATCCACCTCCCTTGTGGATGCAAGTGTGAGAATATCGACAATATGGCATATTACTCCTTCCATGCCTTCTAAAGCGTTGGACATAGTTCTCTGGAAAACTTCCAAAGACACGATTCCAAAGGGAAATCCGCTGAAATGTTAGTAACCGAAGGGAGTTGTAGGTGTGGTGAGAAATCTGGATTCTTTGTCCAAAGGCAACTGCCAAAATCAACAATTCTCATCCAATTTGGTGAATAGAGTGGCTCTTGGCTAGTTTTATTTGGCTCTTGTCCACTGCGGCCATTGGGTAGATCTCACGTTCCACTGCTTTGTTTAGTTGAGTTCAGTCTATGCAGATTCTTATAGAACCATCAGGTTTTGGCACTGTAACCACACCTGAACACCATTTTGTTGGCATGTCTCCCTAGCTATGACTATAACACTACATCCTGCACTCTCTCATTTCCTTCTCTATGAACGGTATGCTTTGTCTGTATAGCGCGCAAGAAACAATACTTTTCACTGTACACTAATACATGTGACAATAATAAATCAAATCAAATCAAATCAAAAATGGTGACCAGTGAGATCTTCGCTTCCTGCTGCATCTTTTCTATTTCAGCCTTGACTTTGTCCAAGAGTAGATTCGAGACTTTCCTCGGGGTAAAAAGGCAAATTCATTTAGAACAAAGAAAAGTACAGCACAGGAACAGGCCCCTCGGCCCTCCAAGCATGTGCCGATGTTGTCAGATGATGTGGTATTTAGATTTTAATTTTCCCAGCTCTGGAAACAATTTGGGGAATATACTTTGGAATGTAGTGCTATAATTCCAATCAGCAATGCTACCCAACATACAGATTAATTTCAGTATTAGGCATGTCTTTCTGCTTGGTAGTGAGCATTCTTGATTTTGAATGACATAGAGATGATCAACAGTTTCCCGATCTGTATGGTTTAGCTTTGGCATGAGCTGGCCTTTCATTTTTAGTGTAGCACTCTTGGTAAGTCAGAGAGTCATGAGGTTTACAGCACAGAAACAGGCCCTTCGGCCCAACTTGTCCATGCCACCCAGTTTTTTACCACTAAGCTAGTCCCAATTGCCTGCACTTGCCCCATATGCCTTTATATCTGCCTCTACTACTGCCTCCAGCAGCTTGTTCCAGGCACTCACCACCTCTGGACCCCTTTGTATCTCTCCCCTCTCACCTTAAACCTATGCCCTCTGAGGGGGGATCTCATAGCAACTTATAAAATTCTAATAGAACTAGACAGGGTAGATACAGGGAGGATATTCCCAATGGTGGGGGAGTCTAAAACCAGAGGTCACAGTCTGAGGATTCAGAGTAGACCATTTAGGATGGAGGTGAGGAGACATTTTTTCAGCCAAAGAGTGGTGAGCCTGTGGAATTCATTGCCACAGGAAGTAGTTGATGTCAAAACACTGAATGTATTCAAGAGGCGGCTGGATATAGCACTTGGGGCGAATGGGATCAAAGATTATGGGGAAAAAGCAGGATTAGGCTATTGAGTTGGATGATCAGCCATGATCATAATGAATGGTGGAGCAGGCTCGAAGGGCCAAATGGCCTCCTCCTGCTCCTTTCTATGTTTCTATGTTTTCATGTTTTGGACTCCCCGACCTTCGGAAAAAGATGTTGACTATCTACCTTATCTATGACCCTCATTGTTTTATAGACTTCTATAAGATCACCCCGAAGCTTCCTACGCTTCAAGGAAAAAAGTCCCAGTCTATCCAGCCTCTCATAACTCAAACCATCAAGTCCCAGTAGCATCCTAGTAAATCTTTTCTGCACTGAAATTATGCTTCTTTTGTCCTTCCTTGAAGGTTCTCTTTTCTTGCCAGCCCTGCAGCTTCCTTTAAGCTTTTCTGAGTCCTTCATTCACTGCCACCATGTTTCATTGTGTGGTCAGAGTTTAGATGGGGTTTGGGGATTGTCTAATCTCCCAAAAGTATGCTGCTCGAGTCCATAGCCTTTTTAAGCAGAATTATTTATTTGCAGCAGGTATTGGCACATTCGGAGCTCCACATGAGGCAAGTTTTTCTGCTCCCTTCAAGATCTCTCTTACTACTTACTCTCCTGATCTGACATCATTATTACATCAGCATCATGTATGCTCCTGAGGTTAACCCTTTACTCAGCTGGGAATAACAGAGGCTCTATTCAAAGGGAAGTTGTTTAAAGCAGGAAGTTGCTCAATGATATAAAAGATCAGGCAATGGAACATTAAATACAATAATAAATAGGCTCATGTCCCAAGGGAGAAAGTCAGAGTCAAAGACAAAAGAATGGAAGAAATTGGGGAAGACGAACTGAAGATGCAGGAAATCGAATCAGGAAACTAAATTCTCCGGCAATCAAGACACTCTTTGCCTTGGTGTGTGTTGATGCGTAACATTATGTAGTCCTGTCTGGGATGTTCTTCCACCATTCTGAAACTCCAGTTGTATCCAGCAGCAACATCTTTGGGCTGAATAGCATGGTCCGTGCCAGTGGGTGGGAGTTAGACCCGGAAATGAGTGGCTCACTGACTCCTGCCCCCACCATTCTAGGGTGCTGGATAACATAGCAGCCCAGGCGGGCTGACGTCACACAACGTGTCTGCCCAATGGGGCTTTACAGGCGGGAGGTCCAAGCTCCGGGAATGGCAGGCATGACCCAGAAAGAGGTCAGGACCATTAATTCAAAGGGACACCTGGCACAGGGCAATGCCAGGTGCATCAAGGGGAGGAATATTCCAGAAGGAAGAAGATTTTGGGGCAGTGTATAACCATTTGCAAGCATTGAGTCATGTGTGTTTTAATGTTTAATTCATTCTGACAATTTTCAGATGGTCAGAATGAAGGACCTTTAACAGGGAGGACACAGACATGGCATGTATTCTGAGCATAATGATAACTTTTTAATTCATTCACGGAATGTGGGCATAGCTGGCTCAGCCAACATTTATTTCCCATCCTTAATTTCCCTTGAACTGAGTGACTTGCTCGGCCATTTCAGAGGGCAGCCAGGTAAGAATGGCAGATTTCTTTCCCTAAAAGACATTAGTAAATCAGATGGGTTTTTACAACAATCAATTCATGGTTATCATTAGACTTTTATTGAATTTAAATTTCACCATCTGCTGCGGTGGGATTCGAATCCAGGCCTCCAGATTGCTAGTGCAGACTGGGCCAGTGACAATATCATTACGCCACCACCTCCTCTTGAAATAACCAGAGAAATTATGGGGCAACTGACTGATAACTATCTCTCTCCCCACATAGATGGTTGAGAGAAGGAAGCGAGGTGATGGGGAGAGTAAAAGGGCGAGGGCAGCCCCAAGGTTCAGTGATGACTCCCTGAGAGCCCTCCTCCAGACTACAAGAGGTCCTCCTGCGTTCTGGCAGAAAGAGAAATCCTTCCAGGATGACCAGAGCAATCTGGATGATGGTGGCAACAAATGTCAGTGATGTTGGGTCATCCGCAGAACCTGGACTCAATATCGAAAGAGGCTCAATGATATTTTAAGATCTGCAATGGTGAGTAGGTCTCCACTGTGGACATAAATGTACACGGAATGTTTTGAGCAGGCTATACCTGGGTAATGCCACTGGTCACCAACTGCCAACCAGAAAAGCACCCATGTATTCCGACTCTCTGCTTCCTGTTAGATAGCCAATCCCCAATCCACGCCAACACCTTACCCCCAACTCCGTGTACCCCAATCTTCTGCAGTAACCTTTTGTGAGGCACCTTATCGAATGCCTTCTGGAAATCCAAAAACACCACATCCACCGGTTCCCCTCTGTCAACCGCACTAGTCACATCTTCATAAAAATCCAGTAAATTTGTCAAACATGACTTTCCCTTCATGAATCCATGCTGCGTCTGCTTGATCGAACCATTCTGATGTCCATGAAACCATTGTAAAAACTTATATGGTGTCCTTAAAGGAAGGAAATTTGCTGTCCTTACCTTGTCTGGCCTACATGTGACTCCAGACCCACAGCAATGTGGTTGACTTTTAAATGTCCTCAGGGATGGGCAATAAATGTTGGCCCAGCCAGCGATGCCCATATCCCATGAACGAATAAAAAAAATTAAATTAAAAGGGTATACGAGGATAGTGTGGTGGGTGAAAGGCATTGAAGTGGATGATCATCCATGATCATATTGAATGGTGTAGCAGGTTCGATGGGCTGAATGGCATACTCCGGCTCCTATGTTCCACAAGGAGTGGTTAAGACAAATAATGTAGATGCTTTTAAAGGGAAGCTGGATAAACATGAGGGAAAAAGGAACAGAAGGTAAGGCTGATATAATTAGATGAAATGGGGTAAGAGGAGGCCTGTATGGAGCAAAAACATCACCATGGGCCATTTGGGCTGAAGAGTCTGTTTTTGAGTTGCACAGAGAGTATAATTCTCTACATGTTGTCTTCATATCTGATGCTGACTGACCTGTGGTGTAAGTATTTTCAACATTTTCTATTTTTTTTTCATCTGTTTTATGTTGCCCCATCTGAGATTCACAAACTTAACCCAGACCAGGAATCAAACGTGGGCGTTCTGGCCCCCAACCTGTGCACAACATTGTGGACAAGTGAACAAAGTGTGAGAGCATTGAACTGTCCACTCAAACCCACCTTGAAAACCACAGCATGGTTCAGTAATGAACAAACCACAAGTCAAGATGAGTAAATAGTCTGTCACAATTTCACAATATTTACAAATGAATATATTTAGATGCACTAAGATTGACTCTTTACAGTATCACATGCTCAAAATACCAAATGCAAACCAATGACAAGAATCAGAATAAATAATAATATGCAAATTACAGCGCAAGTTGCAATAAGCACTTGCACTGCAGTTATGAAGGGTGTTTTAACAGTGGTAACATTATTGATATGATAAATTAATTCTCTACATCCTGCATTTTAAGCCTAAAGTAAGAGAAAATGGAAATAAAAATTGCGAATGGTGCATTATGATTCATGCAGGATAAAGCAAGCCAAGCATTAAAAATATATTCAACATATTGGCACACAGAAAACTTTCGTGTTAACAACATCACAAACTCAGCAAAAATGTTATTTTTACCATTCTTTTGAAACCAAAGGCACATGATTTTCGAATGAGTTCACTGGCCACTTGACAATAATCAGCTGAGAAATTTTTATATCATGTCCATGTTGTCACAAACACATAACAAAGAGACTAGTTCTTCCACAATTTGCAAAGTGTATTTTTAGTTATAGTTGTGGTTATGAGGCAGATTGTTCTCAGGGGTTTGAAGTAAGGAGGAATAAATATCTCCAAGAGTACCAAATTGAACTTTGAGCCAGAGGAGACTGCATTAGTAAGGAGGGACAAGTCTGAGGGGATTTTAAAAATTAGAACATGGACATTAAAAGAACCCAAGGGAGTTGGTGAAAGATGGAATTTAAGTTCTGGGGGCGTTGAACTTGGATATTGGGAGGAGCACTCAAACCAGAAAGTACAAAGGTATGGATGAAAGTTTTAGATCACAGAATTATAGAATCTCTGCAGTGCAGAAGGAGGCCATTCAGCCCATCGAGTCTGCACCGACCACAATCCCATCCACGCCCGAATCCCGTAACCCCACATATTTACCCTGCTAATCCCCCTGATACTAGGATAAATTTAGCATGGCCAATCAACCCAACCTGCATATTTTTAGACTGTGGGAGGAAACTGGAGCACCCGGAGAAAACCCACGCAGACACGGGAGAATGTGCAGACTCCGCATAGACAGTGACTCGAGGCTGGAATTGAACCCATTGTGCGCTGTGAGGCAGAAGTACGAACCACTGTGCCGCCCCCTTTTTTTACAGTACAGAAGAAGGCCATTTGGCCAATCAAGTCTGCACCGACCACATCCCACCCAGGCCCTATTCCCCTAGCCCCACCCATTTATCCTGCTAATCCCCTTGACACTAGGGTCAATTTAGCGTGGCCAAGCAACCTAACCCGCACATCTTTGGACTGTGGGAAGAAACCGAAGCACCCAAAGGAAACCCACGCAGACACGGGGAGAAAGTGCAAACTCCACACAGACAGTGACCCGAAGCTGGAATTGAACTCGGGTCCCTGGTGCTGTGAGGCAGCAGTGCTGACCACTGTGCCACTGTGCCACCTGATGTATGGTGTAAGTAAGGATGCAGAGGAAATTGCAATGAAGGTGGATGTAACTGATATTCTTTTGTGGAATATTTTGATATCTGATAACTTCTCTTAGCTCCTGTGAGTCAAATCAAGCATTCCCTCTCACAGATCTAATACTTTTACCTTCAGGGTTTGTGATCCATAGAACATAGAACATAAAAAAGCTACAGCACAAACAGGCCCTTCGGCCCACAAGTTGCGCCGAACATGTCCCTACCTCCTAGGCTTACCTATAACCCTCTATCTTACTAACTTCCATGAACTTATCCAAAAGTCTCTTAAAAGACCCTATCGAATCCACCACTACCGGCAGCCGATTCCACGCACCCACCACCCTCTGAGTGAAAAACTTACCCCTAACATCTCCTCTGTACCTACTCCCCAGCACCCTAAACCTGTGACCTCTTGTGGCAACCATTTCAGCCCTGGATAAAAGCCTCTGAGAATCCACTCTATCAATACCTCTCAACATCTTATACACCTCTATCAGGTCATCTCTCATCCTTCGCTTCTCCAAGCAGAAAAGACCTAGCTCTCTCAACCTATCCTCATAAGGCATGCCGCCTAATCCAAGCAACATCCTTGTAAATCTCCTCTGCACCCTTTCTATGGCTTCCACATCCTTTCTGTAATGAGGCGACCAGAACTGGGCACAGTACTCGAGGTGGGGTCTGACCAGGGTCCTATACAGCTGCAGCATTATCTCCTGATTTCTAAACTCAATTCCTCTATTGATGAAGGCCAGTATTCCATACGCCTTCTTAACCACAGCCTCTACCTGCGACGCTGCTTTGAGCGTCCTATGAACCCGGACCCCAAGATCCTTCTGATCTTCCACACTGCCAAGCGTCTTCCCCTTAATATTATATTCTTTCATCCTATTCGACCTGCCAAAATGAACCACCACACACTTATCTGGGTTGAAGTCCATCTGCCACTTCTCCGCCCAGTCTTGCATCTTATCTATGTCTCGTTGCAACTGCTGACATTCCTCAAATCATCTTCTAGTTCCAAAGTTTTGGAATGAGGAGAATATCAATTGCATATTGACTTACTGCCGTATTTAAATATAATACTGGATAGATTTCTTTCATAAAATAGGATACGTTTTACACCCCCCCCCGCCCCCCCCCCCCGCCCCATGGCAAGTTTTGCAGCAGCCAAGGCAGGTGACAGGGTCTTCCAGTCCCGCTGCTGTCAACAGGGTTTCCCATAGTTTGCACTCTCCGCTGCCAAGGAACTGATGGCAAGGGTTGCCATTGGCACAACTGGAAAATTCTGCTGGCAGGAACGGCCAGGAAGTCCCACCCATAAGAGACAGCATATGAATAACTTGAGACAAGATGTGCTACAACCCCACAAAGCCTGCGTCCCTCTAATTCTGACTTCTTGTGCATCTACAGTGTTCATGGCTCCACCATTCAACTGCTGCTGCCCAAAGCTCTAGAATTTCCTCTCTGCACCTCCACCTCCTTCTTAAGCTTTGAGAGACTCCTTAAAGTCTACGGGCTGGATTTTATGGGGCACTGTAATCCCCACTCCCTGACCATCCTCTCCCATCCAGTCAGTCATTAGCCATAAATCCAGCCTTAACATTTTGAGCAAGCTTTTGATCACCTGTTCTAATATTTCTTTATGGGGTTCAGTATCACAGCTTCTCGAATAATACACCTGCGTGGCACTTTGGAATGTTGCGCTATATTAAAGATATATAAATACAAGATGCTGTTGTTGGCAAGTGCAGCATGTTTGGGAGGAACAGATCATGTAGGACCTATGATGTCTAAAGGTTTCCATCAGTTAGGGCTTCCTCACCTTGCACCCAGATCTATTGAAAGAGATAGATTGCAACCATTATCATTGTGTCATGCGAGTATCACAGGACACAAGAGATAAACTAGATGGACCTGGACTTTTTTTCTGTCTAGCATGTTCAGAAGCCTTGCATTTTACATTCAGACAGTTAACTTAAATTGTGCTAACCATTCTTTGCCAAGCTCCAACAAATTATTTTGATCATTTTGACAGCTGCTCAGTTGAGTGTGAAACCTAAATAAGGAAATTCAGTCAGTAAGAAATAAAGTCAAGTTGGGGTGAGAAATTCAGATTGACTTGCAGAACAAATCAGGACGAACCACAAAATGTAAATCAGAATTAGATCTGAAATTCAAATCTGGTTTTGGCATAAAATTCAATTCAACCTTTAACATGAAATTTAAATGAAGATTCGATGGAAAATTATTCGGTCCAAAATAAAGTTTTAAAATTTCAAAGTTTATTTATTATTGTCACAAGTAGGCTTACATTAACACTGCAATGAAGTTACTGTGAAAATCCCCTAGTCGCCACACTGCGGCGCCTGTTCGGGTACACTGAGGGAGAATTTAGTATGGCCAATTCACCTAACCAGCGTGTCTTTTGCACTGTGGGAAGAAACCAGAACATTCCTTTTCTTCTATCAATAATTTAGAGCTTTTGGTTAGAAGCTTTAGGTCAATATGATCCAGAACTACATCATTAGAGGAACTATGAATATTTTTGTCCACTCACAATACTTGTGTGTTTATTTGCCTTTGGATCGATATCATTACTGTAATAGTTCTGACAGTTATCATTTGGTCACAGGCGACTCTGCTTATTTTTATTTTACTTACATTGACAGCACATTGTTTTTGCCCCAGTGCCAGCAACGAAGTTATCTTGTAACACATTTTTAATATAATGAGAATTACAAGCTATAAAATGTTCCATGAACCCAATAATAAAAAACGATATATTTTTTGTTTACCTTTCCAGCTGCTAAGTATCCTATTAAACAGAAAGTATTCCTGCTCTCTTCAAAACAACTTTTAAAGAAAAACATTCATTCAAACTAATGACATTTAAAATATCAAAATTCCTGCCATATTTACTCAAGAAAAGACCAGTTATTTTCAATATTAAGAGAAATATTTTACAGTGTGGCACTTTTATTTATCCATTGGAGAGGTCTTCTTGGCAACTGATTAGCTTGCTAGGCCATTTCAGAGGACACTTAAGAGACAATCACACTGCTATCTTTTTATTCCTGATATATTTAGTTGTTGAATTCAAATTTTCCAGCTGCTGTGGTGGGATTTGAACTCATGTCGCTGGAATATCAGTCCAGGCCACTAGGATACTAGCCCACAAACATAACCACAAGCTATCACTCCCTATATGTACATGCAATATATGCAATTTATTAATAATTATATATTTTCCTGATGAGTCTGAAGAATTGAGTTGCCATTATATACAACAGTGCCTTCAATGTAAGTAAGGTATTACATGGTACTTAGGCAAATATTTTGTATTCCTTCTCCCTCCAACTAAAAGCAATATTTGCTAATTTGTCTCCTCTTATATCAAAATCCAAAGCCTTAAAAACTGCTTCCTTATGAAACAGCAATGCCAATGTAATTCCTCTAATCTAGTATACTGAATTCACTGTGCATTATTACCCCTCCCTCTATTTGACAAAACATAGAGAAATAACTGGTATCAGCAGCAAATGGACCTCCCCATCCACAGAGACCTTCAAGACCTCCCAACTCACCAACATGGTACGAAACCCCTCAGGACATGAATCAAACATCTCCAACTTCACAACACTGATGAAACCTGGAGGAAAATTGGGCAGAAAGCAACCTCCCAAATAAACACTTTGGCCGGGATTCACTAACCTCGTCCGTGGCTGGGATCCTCCTGTCCCGCTGCTGTGAATGGAGATTTGGCTGAGTGCTAAATTCTCCGTTCCGCTGGCAGCAGCGGCAGGGCATATGACATTGAAGAATTCCAGCCATTATCTCTGACCGGACACCTCAAGAAACAGGCTTCAATCTCCATGGGATCATGGGGACAACCCTCAGTAGAATATGGACTGGGTATGGTGTCCTACGGACTGCTTTGAGTCAATGGACTGGTCAATATTTAAAAACTCTGCGACCAGCCTGAACGAGTACGCCACTACAGTAACTGACTTAATTAGTAAGTGTGTAGAAGACAGTGCGACAAAGAAGCAAATCCATATGTTTCCCAACCGGAAACCATGGATGAACAGGGATATCCACTGCTTGCTGAAGTCCAGGTCTGAGGTGTTCAAGTCAGGCGACACTGACCTATACAAGAAAGTCAGATACGATCTAAGAAGATCCATCAAAGATACCAAAAGACAGTGCTTTACCAAGCTAGAGTCTCAGGCTAGCCGCACGGATTCCCATTGACTATGGCAAGGTCTTCAAGACATAATATGCTACACGATGAAGGCATATAGAATCGCCAGCACCAATGCATCGCTGACCCCCCACTGCCCCCCCAACCCTCCCCCACCCGCCCAATGCCCCTCACCCCCCAACACCCCCACCCCCCATACCCCCAACCCCCCCACCTCCCCACCCCCCCCAACTCCCCCCACACCCCCACCCCCCCACCACCCCGCCCACCCCCCCACCACTCCCCCCACCATCCCCACCACCCCCACCACCCCACCGCCCCCCAGAACCTGTATCTGGGGTCACCATCACATACGTCAGATCAGCCTTCTCAAAAGTCAACCCACGGAAAGTGACTGGCCCGGATTGGGTACTCGGACTAGCACTCAGATCCTGCAAGGACCAGCTGGCGGGGGTATTCGCAGACATCTTCAACCCCTCTTTACACCAATCTGAGGTACCTATCCACTTCAAGATGACCATCATTCCTGTGCCAAAGAAACGCCAGGCAGCGTGTCTTAATGACTATTGTCCAGTGGCTCTGACATCCATCATTATGCAGTTCTTCGAAAGGCTTGTACGGCATGAATCAACTCCAGCCTCTCAGACTGCCTGGATCAACTACAGTTCGCCTATCGCCGCAACAGTCCACTACAGATGCCATCTCCCTGGCCCTACACTCAACCATGGATCTCCTGGATAACAAAGACACTTACATCAGACTCCTATTTATTGACTACAGCTCAGCCTTCAACACCATTATTCCTACAAAACGCATCTCCAAACTCCATGGCCTGGGGCTCAACTCCTCCCTCTGTGACTAGATCCTAGGCTTCCTAACCCACAGACAGCAATCAGTAAGGATAGGCAACAACACCTCCACCACAATCATCCTCAACACCGGTACCCTAGAAGGCTGTGTCCTCAGCCGCTTACTATACTCCTTATACACCTATCACTGTGTGGCTAAATTCCCCATCAACTCGATTTTCAAGTTTGCTGATGACACCACCATAGTGGGTCAGATCTCAAACAATGATGACACAGAGTACAGGAAAGAGATAGAGAATCTGGTGAACTGGTGCGACAACAATAATCTCTCCCTCAATGTCAACAAAATGAAGGAGATAGTCATTGACTTCAGGAAGCATAGTGGAGAACATGCCCCTCTCTATATCAACAGGAATAAATTGGAAATGGTTGAGAGCTTCAGGTTTCGAGGTGTCCAGATCACCAACAACCTTTCCAGGTCCCTCCACGCCAATGCTATAGTTAAGAAAGCCCACCAACGCCTCTATGACTCTCACCAACTTTTACAGATGCATCATAGGAAGCATTCTTTCTGGTTGTATCAAAGCTTGGTATGGCTCCTGCTCTGACCAAGACCGCAAGAAACTACAAAGGGTCGAGAACGAAGCCCAGTCTATCACACAAACCAGCCTCTCATCCATTGGCTGTGTCTATACTTCCCGCTACCTCGGAAAAGCAGTCAACATTATCAAGGACCCCATGCATCCCGGATATAGTCTCTTCCATCTTCTTCCATCGGGAAAAAGATACAAAAGTCTGAGGTCACATACCAACCAACTCAAAAACAGCTTCTTCCCTGCTGCCTTCAGACTTTTGAATGGACCTATCTCGTATTAAGTTGATTTTTCTCTAAACCCTAGCTATGACTGTAACACTACATTCTGCACTCTCCCCTTTCCTTCTCTATGAATGGTATGCTTTGCCTGTATAGCGCACAAGAAACAATACTTTTCACTGTGTACTAATACATGTGACAATAATAAATCAAATCAAATCGAATTGAAGCTAGCACTGCTGTGAGATGCTGCTGACTTTCTCAGACCAGGTAGTGGAATTTTTGTTTCCCTTTCCTTCTGATTTGTTGGTCCACTGTGTTTTGCTTGCAGTTTTTGTTTTAATTTCATATCTGCTACATCTATAGCTATATTTTGCAAGTGCTCCACCATAATAACTGCTTCCATATGGTTCTCTCCTGTTTCCCCATTTTCTCCATTTGTCCTATTTAATGCAGGTATCATCTTTCAGATGAAGCATTAAATCAAGATCACATTTTCCCTCTCAGGTGGACATAAAAGATTCAACGATACTAGTTCTTAGCAGAACAAGGGAGTTCTTCCCAGTCTCCTGGCCCAACATTTATCCCACTACCTGGTTATTGTGATATTGCTGTTTGTGGAAGCTTGCTGTGTTTGCCAATTGGCAGCCTCACTTCCTACACTAGAAATAGCTTTGGGACATCCCAATGTTTTATTCTTTCATGGGATTTGTTTGCCCTCCATTTCAGAGGGCAGTTAAGAGTCAACCACATTGCTGTGGATCTGGAGTCACATGTAGGCCAGACCAGGTAAGGACGGCAGATTTCCTTCCCTAAAGGACATTAGTGAACCAGATGGGTTTTTATGGCAATGGTTTCACGGTTATCATTAGACTTTTAATTCCAGATTTTTATTAAATTCAAATGTTGGGATTTAACCAGGTCCCCGGAGAGGCATCCTGGATTACTAGTCCAGTGACAATACTACTGCACCACCCTCCCTATTGTGAAAGATGTGTCAGAGATGCAAGCTTTACTCCTTTCTTTTTATTGTTTAGCCTTCAGTCTGACAGAATGCATCCGATAACAATAGAACCTGTCATTCTTACTGATTCTGACTGACTGTCCATTTCTAGCCCTTCTGTTCCCAGAAGCCACAGTGAAACAATTTTACACAACTTGAAATGTTCAGTGCGACCGGTGGTAAACTCACATTCATTCAGGTTTTGGGACTGGGGTAGGAGGTCAGCTACAAAAGGTCATATCATGCCCACTGAGGTGCAGCTCTAACTGAGTGCATGATATAATGTTTAGAAAGTTGCCAGACAGCCTATAAATATACAACATTAGCAAATGAGCTGACAGATCCAGATTAACACCACAGCTGGACACAATATTCTAATTGTGATCTAACCACAGCTTTATAAAGGTTCAGCATAACTTCCCTACTTTTGTACTCTCTCTGTCTATGAAGCTCAAGATCCCATATGCTTTGCTGACTACTCTCTCTCCAGCCACCTATACACATAAGCCCCCTCTGTTCCTGCACATCCTTTTGAACTGTGAAATTAAGTCCATATTGTACCTCCCTGTCCCTTTCACCAAAATGCACCACCTCACACTTCTATTTAATTCCACCTGCCACTGATCGGCCCATTCTGCTAACCTACCCCAGTCCTGTTGGAAATTGATTGGCATCATCTTCACTCTTTGCCACTTCTCCTAGTCACTCCATCATCAGCAAATTCTAAAATTTTCCTTTTTACTCCAATATCCATTGTCTACGATCTTCCAGTCTGAAAAATGGCCATTTATCATGACTCTCTGCTTTCTATCCTGAAGCCATTTTTTAGTCCAAGCTGATTTACTAGGATGCTACCAGGATTTGATGGTTTGAGTTACAAGGAGAGGCTGGATAGACTGGGACATTTTTCCCCTGGAGCGTAGGAGGTTTAAGGGTAATCTTATAGAGGTCTATAAAATAATGAGGGGCATAGATCAGTTAGATAGCCAATGTATTTTCCTGAAGTAGGGGAGTCTAAAACCAGAGGGCATAGGTTTAAGGTGAGAGGGAAGAGATATGAAAGGGTCCAGAGGGGCATTTTTTTCACACTGAGGGTGGTGTCTGGAACAAGCTGCCAGAGGTAGTAGAGACGGGTACAATTTTGTCTTTTAAAATGCACTTAGACTGTTACATGGGTAAGATGGGCATAGAGGGATAGGGGCCAAAAGCAAACAATTGGGACTGGCTTAGTGGTAAATAAAAAGGGGCAGCAAGTTGGGCTGAAGGGCCTGTTTCCATGCTGTAAACCTCTATGACTCTGTGACTCAATGATACCTATCCTTCGATTCAATGAGCATCAATTTAATTGACCAGCCTTTATGTGGTACTTTGTCAAATTCCTTCTTAAAATCCATATATACATAGAACATAGAACAGTACAGCACAGTACAGGCCTTTTGGCCCTCAATATTGTGCCGAGCTTTGTCCGAAACCAAGATCAAGCTATCCCACTCCCTATCATTCTGGTGTGCTCCATGTACCTATCCAATAACCGCGTAAAAGTTCCTAAAGTGTCCGACTCCACTATCACAGCAGGCAGTCCATTCCACACCCCAACCACTCTCTGAGTAAAGAATCTACCTCGGACATCCCTCCTATATCTCCCACCATGAACCTTATAGTCATGCCCTCTAGTAACAGCTACATCCATCCGAGGAAATAGTCTCTGAACATCCACTCTATCTATCCCCCTCATCATCTTATAAACCTCTATTAAGTCGCCTCTCATCCTCCTCCGCTCTAAAGAGAAAAGCCCTAGCTCCCTCAACCTTTCCTCATAAGACCTACTCTCCAAACCAGGCAGCATCCTGGTAAATCTCCTCTGCACTCTCTCCAATACTTCCACATCCTTTTTATAGTGAGGTGACCAGAACTGCACACAATATTCCAAATGTGGTCTCACCATAGGCAACATACATTTCACTCTCATCAGGCACAGGGAGAACGTGCAAACTCTGCACAGACACGCCGGGAATGGAACTTGGGTCCCTGGCGATAATGACAGATTTTCCAAGTGTTTGTTGAAGGGTAAAATTGGCCTGTTGGCCTGGGCAATGATTCGGGGGGGGGGGGGGGGGGGTGGTGGTGGAAGAAATCCCCTGTTCATCTTGGGATCTTTTATCCAGCGTTGGAATACCGATAGCAAGTGGCTTTCAAAGTGACGCGAGCATCCAGTGCCAGACCGCTGGCACATTACTGCACAGAAAACATAGCAGCCGCCAAAGGCGTTACTCCACTTTGTCTCACTACACTGAACAGTTTAGAGTCAGCCACACGCGCACTCTTAAAGAGAGACTCCCACCTGGAGGGGAGAAAATAATGTTCATGGAAGACTCGCATCCAATTATTTCAGAGCTTCAGAATATATTGAGCTGTTTTCTGTCTCTGAGATTTGTTCCAATTCTGGTCCGCGACCTGGAATTTGGTTCATTGCAGTGTTCCCCAACCTTTTCACAAAATCCCAATTATTGTATTCCAATCGGTACATAGGGATAGATAGGTAGATAGATAGATAGCTGATAGATAGATAGCAGATAAATAGATGGATAGATCGATAGATAGATAGATAAATAGCTGATAGATAGTAGATAGATAGCAGATAGATAGATAGATAGATAGCAGATAGATAGATAGTTGATAGATAGATAGCAGATAGATAGATAGATAGATAGATAGATGATTGATAGAAAGCAGATAGATAGATAGATAGAGATAGATAAATAGATGATAGATAGATAGATAGATAGATAGATAGATAGATAGATAGATAGATAGATAGATAGATAGATAGATAGATAACTGAAACTGAGAACATTAGATGTGTTTACATGTTTGATCTCTGTGTAAATAGCTATTGAAATTACGCTGTGTAATATCAGCCCATGGATATTTAGCCTCACAGTCTGTGACACTGCACCCTACTGGGAGCACGGGGAGATGAGATTGAGGCTAATAATTACGATAGGTTTAATTGCGCGGAATTATTGTTAGTCTGAAATTTCTGTTATACAACAGGCGTTTACAAAACAGATATCACTCTTAACAGAATATGAAATTCTCCCTGTATCATTGCAGAGGTTGTTCTGGAAGTGACTGCCACTTTAAAACTTGTCCGCTGTTTCAATATCAGAACTGTGTAAAATGCCAGTTAGCTTGCAGCCCGCACTTGTACTCACATAAAGCCCCGAGGTCACATGCTATAAGATGCAGCAAGTGTTTCCCATTGCCAAGCAATAACTAGTAATGTGAATATGTTTACATTTTTAAGCATTTTTAAAATGTGGTGATGTTTTCACATTCCCAAACTCTGATCCAGAAATTATGTATCTCTGAGAGACTGTAAATGAAAGACGTGATCGCAGATGCTCTGCCGAGGTATTGAGGGGTGAGTGGGGTGGCTAAGGAAATGGAAGGGGAAACCGAACAGGAACAACCTAAAGCATTGATTGCAGCCTCTGCAATGGTATTCCAGGGTGCCTCTTCCTCTCCTCTCGGTACCCACTCATACTCCGCAAGCACTAAGGGAGCTGGGTACCACATTGCCGTCCTTCATGTTTTAGAATGTCAGCAAGGTACCATGTGGGCGAATGCATCTCAGCCCACCCAGATCCTGCCTACCCCCACCCAAACGCTAATATCTGCACAATTACCCCTCCAGCCGGGATCACTCGGAGTGAGGGGGACATTACAATATGTTAGGGTGTGGAACACTACAATATGTTAGGGCGGGGAACGCTACAATATGTTAGGGTGTGGAACACTACAATATGTTGGGGGGGGAGACACTGCAATATGGTAGGGTGTGGAACACTACAATATGTTAGGATGGGGAACACTACAATATGTTAGGATGGGGAACACTACAATACATTAAGGTGGGTGGGGGACACTACAATATTAGGGTGGGGGAACTACAATATGTTAGGGCGGGGAACGCTACAATATGTTAGGGTGTGGAACACTACAATATGTTGGGGGGGGGAGACACTGCAATATGGTAGGGTGTGGAACACTACAATATGGTAGGGTGTGGAACACTACAATATGTTAGGATGGGGAACACTACAATACATTAAGGTGGGTGGGGGACACTACAATATTAGGGTGGGGGAACTACAATATGTTAGGGTGGGGGAATACTACAATATGTTAGGGTGGTGGAACGCTACAATATGTTAGGGTGGGTGGGATACTAAAATATATTGGGGGGGGGGGTGATCCTACAATATGTCGTCTCATTTACTCAGGGATTTGAAGCCTGTTGCTAAACTTTCAAGCCGACCCCCAGCTAACTCAAGCACAGAAGTGTGACGAGAGTTGAGAGTTTCCTATCAGGATTATGCCCCTGAATGTACTAGACACTGGAGTTACACTGTGCTCTCGTACAGACAAGCCATGTAGTTCCCTTGTCCTTTTGACCTGTTTAACTTTATTGGGTTAACGCCTGCGTAACGATGGTCGGGGAGGGGGGGTGATGTGGGGAGGGGGGGGGGGGGGAACAGGGGTGAGTCCAGTTCAGTGATGTGAAAACCTTGACCCGTAGCGGATCATGCCCCACGGGATTTTCCTTTCTACGCCAACAAGGCGGATAATGATGAATCCTCTCTGGAATAGATCCCGGGGAAGGCAGGTTTGACCCAGTGAGGATGATCCAAGTGCCAGATCCAAGTTTTGGGCCATCAATCCAGTGAGTATTTATTTCACAACAATATTTTGACGAGATGCATCAAGTGACGCGGTGGACAGCCGATGTTTGAGTGAGTACACCAGGATATTACTGGCAAGGGGCGGTTGCAAATGCCTCTAAGACGCAGCAGTGACGATCCGAGCTTGGAGGCATTGGCTATAAATTCATTGTTACACTGCCTCGCATCTTAGATCTCCTCTCTTACAGTGAGGGGGGCACACTTGCACAAAGAACTTTTCTTTGCTCTTTTGAAAATAAATATTTTGATGAGTTTTACCCGGGCAGGGTGATGCATTGAGAAGTTTTTTGGGAGATTTGGCAATTCAGTATTTTAGTTTCTGCATCTTTTTTTTGTTATTTGAGAAGCTGTGTGTGTTTTTTTAATTTTTGGTTTGTTTTGGGGAGTTTGTAAGGGATTGTTATTGACAACATGGTGCTGTTTGCTTTGCTGACTGTCTGCACTCTGTATCAGACTCTGTGGCTGTGTCTGGCAGCCGAGCAGCTTGCCCTAGCTCAGCCGCCAGCCAGCTCTCTGTCCGGGCCAGCCGCTGCCAGGCAGTCCGGCTGGAGGAGGAGGAGGAGCGGGCTAGTGCACAATGTGGATCGCATTTACTCCGGGGACGGCAAGGTGGGCTACATCGTGTACGCGGACGGCAAGAGGTTCCTGCTGGACTTGGAAAGGGACGAAGCTGTCACCTCCCCGCACCTGGGGGCCGCCCTGCCCTCCCCGCTAGCAGCGGGCGCCGGGCCGAGCGGCCGCTGCTACTACCGGGGCACGGTGGACTCGCAGCCGGAGTCCCTGGCTGTCTTCAACCTGTGCGGGGGTCTGCACGGCTTCTTCGCTGTTGGCCATTCCCGTTACACCATCAGCCCCTTGCTCAGCCCCCCTGCAGCCCGGGACCAGCAGCTCTTCGGGGGTGACAAGGTGCTGCACCTCTTCAGCCGGGAGCACTTCACCTTCCAGACCCTGGCCGAGCCCAGCCGCTGCGAGATCCGCTCGCCCGGAGCCCCGAGGAAGGGCGGAGAGGGCGGGCGGCGCGGCCGCTCCAAGCGCTCCGTGTCCCGGGCTCGCCATGTGGAGCTGCTGCTGGTGGCCGACCCCTCCATGTCCCGCCAGTATGGCCGCAACCTCCAGCACTACCTGATGACCCTGGCCTCCATCGCCTCCAGGCTCTTCGGCCACGCCAGCATCGAGAACCCGGTCCGCCTGGCCGTGGTCAACATCACGGTCATCACCGAACCAGAGCAGGGGCCCCAGGTCAGCAAGAACGCGGCGGCCACCCTGAAAGACTTCTGCAGGTGGCAACACCAACACAACCAGCTGGACGACAGCCATGCGGGCCACCACGATGCTGCCATCCTCTTCACCCGGGAGGTAAGACCCTCTGTACACCCTACACACACACGACAGGTCAAAACCCCCAAGTGTGGTTCTGCATCTGCACTTTATTCATCATCAATATGGTTTTAATGGGAAATAAAGATGCAATGGGTTTGGGGGGGGGGGGGGGAAGGACACCCAAAAAACTTGTTTCAAACCATCCCCATGAATTCTAGAATCAGGTCCTGATCTGTGGCCACCGTGACACCTGATGATGATGTGGGTGAATCTCAGCGCGCAGAGCAGGTGTCAAATTTTACTAACGTGTCCCAGTTGGATCTTCACTCACTGAGTGTCCCCTAACCAAAGCAGCGAGGCTGCCTGGGCTGCTGGCGATTGCCTCTGGCAGGGGTCCGTGTGAGCAGCATTAGCCTCCATATCTTATGTATTTTACATATTATATATATATATTTAAATTTCAAGGTATTGTTAATCCCCCAAAGGAATGAAATGGGTTTTGCTGAGAAAAAAAGGCATGTTGTCGAAGCTTTTCCTCTTGTACTCATCAGGAAAATCGCAAGAACACCGAGGTCGGGGGAAACAACAACTTTATACTGTATGAGAACAGAGTTCACAGTATAAAGTTGTTCTTTCCTCTCACATCGGGTGTTGTCCTGCTGAGTTCAAGATGAAAAGCTTTGACAATTTTTTTCAGCAATGCTTAAGGAATAAAATGATTTGAATTCTCTTGTAAAGTGCAGCTAAATTTTGTGAATTGCAGTTTTAAGTGTAAGTTTTTTTCAATTGTCCCTTATAATTGTTTCAGAGTGTGGTGCTAGCTGTTGTCAGCCTGACCTTGAACAGTAAGGAATGTCCAGGGTTTAGTTCACTACTGTATTTGGGGCTCCCTAAATACCCAGACCTGGATGGTTGTGTGGGGTGCATGCTTTTCTTGCTTTTGCAGAAGGAATGAAGGTGAAGTCAGTCCTCACTAATAATGCCCTCCCATCCAGTAAGATGTTTATAAACATACAACTCCATGGCTTGCAAGCTCGGAGCATGTGCTTCTGAAATTAAACAGGCACCACCTGAATGAAAAATTGTCCGGTCAATATATTTGTGCGTTTGCTCAGAAATATGTGATGTCAGTTGAGTGCATTGTGTTGGGATGAAATGACATTTATTTTCAACCCCTGCAAATTGGAAAAAAACTAGGTGGTATTTTTCCTGAAGAGGCATTGCCCCTTTAAATTATCCTTATGCTAATTCAAGGCCCTTTGCACCAGCCTCTGGATGCAGTTAGCAGTTGGGATTTTTTTTTCCTGGAAACTTCAGCAGCTGGGAGTTTGCAAGTTCAGTGTCTGGAGGAATTCTCAGGAACATAAAGCTCCCTCTTTATCCCAACTCCTTCACTAGCCATATGACCTTCGAAAGCTTATAAATGTAGTCTTAAATGCAGTTAAAGTCTTAACCATTGGACAAGAATGGGGGAAGGATAGTCCAACTCCCAACTATTTTGGCACGAGCTTTGGCCCAAAACTTCTGGCTCCTGTTATAGTCTGAACATCCCTCCCACATCCTCCCCTCTCCCTGCCCACCTCACCCCCTAACTCCTTATAAATGATAAATGGCATTGATATGAATTACAGTGACTTCAGGCAGATACAAAGTGCTTTTTAGCTTCTTCCCTGCTGCCATCAGACTTTTGAATAGACCTGCTTCGCATTAAGTTGATCTTTCTCTACACGCTAGCTATAACTGTAACACTACATTTCCTTTCCTTCTCTATGTACAGTATAGCGCGCAAGAAACAATACTTTTCACTGGATACTAATACATGTGACAATAATAAATCAAATCAAATAAATGCAGATACATCATTATGTTATCTGCTAACCAGACAGTTTTTAACCGGTATAGATGCCTTTAAGGTGGAATTGCGGTTCTGGGGCATTATATTGAAGGTGATCACATATTTTTCGTATTTTTTCACTCCTTGATTCTTGTGATTTGTGCTTTAATGATTGGCTTGTAAGACCATGGAAATTCAGTAGCATTCCAAGTTTTCAAACTTTGCATTCCTAAGGATGTATCCAGACTTCAGAATGAGCTGAACCAACAGCTGTTCAGCTGCACCTGTCCAGTTCTGGAAAAGCCTGACTTGAAAATTCTTAGACGAATGTTTTCCTCTTCTTGCCAATTTTCCCCATCCTCAAGCCATTAACTAGTTGTTGAGAAATGCTGTCATTGCTGATATTTTCCAGGAAGCAAATATTCAACTGTGAACTTCTACAATCCATATTGCAGGCTGACCAGCCACTGTGAGCACCTGACTTCACAGTGGCCCAGTAAATGTCCACTTTTCAGCATAAGTCACTGGACACCTATCTGAGGAAGGCAGCATCGCTAGGTTTTCTCTTTCGAGTTTGTGACATTGAGGGCAATTGCGACCCTGGATAAAAGCAGTTAACTCAGTATACACCAGAAATGAAATTTGGAACCTTTCTGACTTGTGCGTCTCAACAGCTAAGCCAACAAAAAGGTGCTTCTTCCATCCTAGTGGTCTCACTTGCATCCCTGTTAGTTTGGGGTATTAGTCCTCAGTTTATACTACCAGAACTGGAGAGGAATTGCAGTATTTGAGAGCAGTATTTTCAAATGTAAGTGCCTCATCTGATCAAATGATGAAGAAATTAAGACAAGAAAAAGGGATCGTTAGTTTTTTAAAAGGATCAAATCTATCAATATTTGAATATGCACATCGGGAGTCATTTCCAGGACTTCTTCGTGCACCTGGTCAAGGCTCATGAAATACCTTGTCAAGCACCTGCAGAGTCCAACTTTGCCCTCAGTCATCACCTTGCTTTTTTATGCTGTTTGCTGCTATGAATTTCACTGCCCCTTTGAGCTACAGCATATGTAGCCCTAAATGCTCCTTCCCTCCCTGGAACAATGCAATTGAAATTAAGATTCATCATGTGTCCTCACCAGCACTTGGAAATGATTGACATGGATCTTACCTGGGTGATATTAGAATCATAGAATCAAAGAATCATACAATGCAGAAGAGGCCCTTCGGCCCACTGAGTCCGCACTGACACATGAGAAACACCTGAACTCCCACCTAATCCATTTATCAGAACTTGGCCCAGAGCCTTGACTGTTATGATGTGCCAAGAGCTCATCCAAGTACTTTTTAAAGAATGTGAGGCAACCCACTTCTACCACCCTCCCAGGCAGCGCAATACAGAACGTCACCACCCTCTGGGTAAAAACGATTTTCCTCATATTCCCCCTAAACCTCCTGTCCCTCATCTTGAACCTATGTCCCTTCATGACTGACCCTTCAACTAAGGGGAATAGCTGCTCCTTATCCACTCTATCCATGTCTCTCATAATCTTGTGCACCTTGATCAGGTCACCGCTCAGTCTTCTCTGCTCCAACAAAAACAACCCAAGCCTACCCAACTTCTCTTCATAACTTAAATGTTCCATCCCAGGCAGCATCCTGGTGAATCTCCTCTGCATTCCGTCCAGTGTAATCACATCCTTCCTATAGTGTGGTGACCAGAACTGCACACAGTACTCGAGCTGTGGCCTCACCAAAGTTCTATACAACTCCAACAAAGGTGTTTGAGCCATAAAGGTGAAGACTATCCCAAGTTTGATTCTGCAGATCTTTTTGAAATTAACTCATCTCAGCTGGACAGCATTGCAATTGTCTTCAGTGCCTCTGAACTAGGAAATTGAAGAAACTGGAATTCTTGCTTCCCATCTCTATCTAATGATGCCCAGCCCTCAGCCCCACCCCCACCATTCAAAGGTCTGCCAGTGTGGACGCCAAGGGAAGACACCATTGAATTTGCCTGTTATAGCCTCCATAATTGAACAGCATACTGGCACTCTGTGTCAAGACTGCCAAGTGTATCAGGGTTTTTGGAGTGAGCTACTACAGAACTAATCCCAACAATGGAACCATCCATTCAAACCAGATAGGAATGAAGAGATAAAACTGAAAAAAAAAGCAAATAGGCATTTGAAGCCTGTATGCCAAGCCAGGTTGTGTTAGGGGGATCGGCAGAAATATGCAGACAGATTCACGCAACTGCTCTATCTTAAGCCTTTCAAAATATCACAGTGAATGACGCGTTGAGTGGAGCTATGGCAATTCGAATGTACAAGGCTAGTTTCAAATTTGACAGGTCAGTGAGTTTTGATCACAGAGAAACCACATAATAACCAAAAAAGGAGCAGAATCATAGAATCCCTACAGTACAGAAAGATGCCATTCAGCCCATCGAGTCTGCACCGACAACTATCCCATCTAGACCCTATCCCCACATACTTACCACACCAATCCCTCTAACCTCCACATCCCAGGACACTAAAGGGCAATTCAGCATGGCCAATGCACCTAACCCACATATCTTTGGACTGTGGGAGGAAACCGGAGCACCCGGAGGAAACCCACGCAGACACAGTGACCCAAGCCAGGAATCGAACCCAGCTCCCTGGAGCTGTGAGGCAGCAGTGCTAACCACTTTGTCACCGTGTCATCTGTTGTCCAAGCTAACAGGGGATTGTTCATCTTTTAAAACCAGCTGCCATCCCTGCAGATGCCATCAGTGCCAGATAGCACCAGTTATACTGAGTTATACTGAGTGGAGTGCTTCTGTTTTTTTTCGGCAGATTGTATAATGCAGTGACCTCTTGTCCAATGATTAAAAGGTCATTGGGTTGTGCTTTCAAAGAATGGTCACCAGACCTTTCAGGGCTCATTAGTCATGTCCACCACAGAGTCAGGTGCCATGTATATCAAACCAATTCTTCTTATTCTATAAGAGCATTAAGAAGAAGAAACTTGGCCCAAGGGGTGAACAATAGCAACACGCTCACTCTCTTCCCATCATCCCTCTGATGGTTAGAGTATGTTGAAGAATAGCTGTATAGCTACCAGACATGCCCCAGTAATTTGCTCAAATTGCGAACCAAGACAGTGAATGTCAACAGGCTTTTGACACACTTCTTGTCTCTCTACATTTCCACCTAGGCACTGGTCTGCACAATGAACTTGAGCTCTACTGTCTTTAGAAAATAGGGCTGGTATTGATCAGCAGATCTTAAAGTTGCAATTCATCTTCTTCAAATTCCAGTGAACACAATGACTGTAATTTCAAACATTGATTATGACTGCAGCTAAATTTGATTCGCACAGTGGTTAACACTGCTGCCTCACAGCGCCAGGGACCCGGGTTCAATTCCAGCCTCGGGTGACTGTGTAGAGTTTGCACATTCTCCCCGTGTCTGCATGGGTTTCCTCTGGGTGCTCCGGTTTCCTCCCACAGTTCAAAGATGTGCGAATTAGGTGGGTTGCCCATGTTAAATTGCCCATTAGTGTCAGGGGGACTAGCTAGGGTAAATGCATGGGGTTATGGGGATAGGGCCTGGGTGGGATTGTGGTCGGTGCACTCCAATGGGCCGAATGGCCTCCTTCTGCACTGTAGGATTCTATGATTCGACAGTGCAAAGTAAATTTGGTTATCTTCATAATTTCACAGATTAGGAAGACATGCTTTCATTATCAGTAATGCTCCACAAAGATCATTTCTTTCAAAACCATGGTAGGTTAGAAACAGAGACTCAAAGGATCAAGTACAGAAACTGTCTAAAAGTGGAAGCACGATCTGTCACTTAGATGCCTCTCCCAAATGATCCAACCTTGCCAAATAATGCGAGTATGTATGAGAAACAGTTACTTCTCCGATTGGGAATATAGTCCCAGTGACATGAATTGGATGGGGTGATATATACATGAAGAAAATGCTTCCTGAATGCTTAATGGATAAATGCATTAATCCCTCCAGAGCAGGAAGATCTCAAGTTTGATTCCTGATCAGTAGTTATGCCCCAGGCAAGTTAGTAAGGGCTTGTGTTCCTTTGCCAGGAGGAGAAAAATATCCACCAGGGTTCCTACTTCTGATTACTGTCCTTTGCCACTGCTAGAAAGCAGGTAGGGAAGGATATTGGGTGGTGACATAGTGGGGCATGTTGTGACACCTTCCAAGGTAAAACAGCCTAGCAATTGCTGTCCAAGCTTATATATAATCACCTGGGAGACGATTAGCACCAAAGAATTGCACTCCAGAAAAAGTCAATTGATGTTACTCTTGCCTCTGAGTCGCAAGGTTCCAGGATCAAGTCCCACCAGGGCTTGAGCATGAAAATCAAGGCTGACACTCCAATGCAGTACTGAGGGAGTGCTGCACTGTCGGAAGTGCTATCTTTGGTTGAGATATTAAACTGAGGCGCCAGTTGGGTGGATGTAAAAGATCCCATGGCAGTACTCCAAAGAAGAACAGGGGAGTTATCCCTGGGGACCTGGTTGACGTTTCATCCTCAATCACATTGCTAAAACTATTTATCTGGGTGTTATCGCGTTGCTGTTTGTGGGAGCTTGCAGGGTGCACGTTTAAAAAAGTACTTCATTGACTGTAAAGGACTTCATTGGTTTTTAGACATCTGGGATCCTGAAAAACATGATAAAGATGCAGGTCATTCTTTTATAAAATCTGTTTTTAGCAGATCAACCTTAGGCCGAACCTGTTTTCAGATCTTGGTTGAAAGACTTCCAGATTCCAGGGTTATGCCATGGCCCTAACTGTTGGCAATACTATAACCCACATTCAAATAATTTTACATGATTATTTTTGTACTTACATCAGGCGCAATTACCTTGTGGCACATTTCTCTGTTTACAAGCTCAACAAAGTATCTTGTGTGGCCTTTCATCAGAAGATAATACGCCTTTCATTGAAGCAGTCTGTCCATGTCATTTGTTTTTACATTACAAGGAAAAATAGCTCTTAATTACACGGCTGCCTTCCCACCATGTGATCTTTTATTTTTGGAGCATTTAAGAAAATTAATTTGAAATTCTTGAGTTTAATAGTAACTCCCTTTTGGAGAAAGGGGGTGGGGTTAGAAAGGCTGGGCCAGAAAATGAGGCAAAAGCAGGTAAAACCAATCAGTGTGGGGTGGGGGTGGGAGGAGTGCTGATGGAGAGTAGTCAGAGCTTTGTGTTTATCAATAACCATACTATGAATAGATGAACTTATTTAGGGAAAACTCACTGCTGACAAAGTAAGTATCAAATCCCACACCGGAACAAAATTGTGACTAATACTGTACACGGGTTTTTGGGCTCTGGTATTGGGTAAATAATGAACAGTAAGGCTGTCTGTTGCTTTACGCTTGGATATGTACATGTTGCTCTGAACTTTCAGAGACTTTTGTTTATTTTCCAAAAGATTTTGTCAGTCAAAAAAGAAATCACTCCCAGCTGTGTTGCCCAGTGCCTTTAAGTGGAGGCAGCAATAAACAGAGCACTGACCAGAAGAGACACCTGATTCTGGAATCTTTGAACTAATGCCAGGAACCTGTGTGAAAACACCAGTCATTGCCTCTTTCCCCTAACATGTTTTCTTTATAATTATTATTTTTTTCTCCCTCTGCAGTGTTGTTTTTCTCTCTCCCTCTCCCTTTTCGGAGAGCCACTAATGGTTGGTTAGCACAGACTGTGGGTCCTGTCCCCCTTGGCTGCCAGCCAGCACTGCCCACAGAGGGAGAGAAGCCCCAACTCATTAAATCCGCAGAGCACACATTCTCTCTAAGGGTGAAACTGTTTATTTATCAGCAACCAGATCCTTGGCAAATCAGAGCCATCCATCTAATCAATGCTTCATGGTTTTATGCTGATGGTGACCTGCACTATAGCCTTGGTATCTTTTCCTTTATGTACCAACTTAAAGCAAACCCATTAATAAATATTGTATATATATTATAAAATGGTAAGAGAAATGCATATAGAACATACTCTCCTATCTAACCTGTATATAAAATACATACACATAAAGCCACAGGCTTGAGCATGTTGCAAAATGACATGCAAGGGAGCAAAATATTGATTTTAAGTGGATTTACACCTCCGTTAAAATAGCAAGCAGAGGAATTTCATAAGAGGCATAATCTTTCGTACACAAATGTTCAGAGCAGTTAGCAGGCAATTCTGTGGTGTGGTACATGCAGAGAAAACACCTTGGGTAAACACAAGCGCTCAGCCTGTGGTTTGGTCCTTGGCTGGATGATCATGTAATGTGTGCTTGTGACTTGCCTAGATGCTCGTGCTCCCGGGAAAAGCTGCTCCCCACTAGGAATACTGAATCGCAGTGACCCGCAGTTTAATTTGGAGCCGATGATTTGTGGTTTATTTAGCTCTCCTAAATGGCTTAAGTTTCTCACTGCTGTGTTATCTGAAGGTAGGGATGTGTTGCAGTCTTGAAGTGTACTGTGGATCCTCAGAAGTTAGCCATTAAACGTGGAACAGTGTTCTGTGCTTCCAGGCAGATAGGGAGAGATCATGCCACAAATCGCCAGCCAGATCATATTTGGTTAGCACTATTATCGTTAATCCTTTGATTTACTTATCACACACTGAGGGTGCTGAGTCTTGCTGGGCACAGTTCAGTGCGCTCTTAAAGATTTCATCAAGTGGTCATTCTTCATTATATAATTGGTATCAGGCTCTTCAATTCAGACTGTATGGGCATCATGGCTAAAACTGATCAATCCTCATTCTATGCACATACATGATCACAGCCGGATAATCAGGTGATTTCACATGAACCAACCAAAATGAAAGAAAGGATGATGGTGTAAAATTAATGCAGATGTAAATAAATGTGAATTCAAACTTACCAATTTTAAAAGGAACCTGTGATCGTTATTTTACTAAAACACAAAAATGTATCGCAAGAGATTTTAAAAATTACAATTCTAGCCATGCTTTTTGAAAATACAAACAATCTTAAAGATGTAATAAGAAAGGAAGGTGATTATTTCATAGCGTTTTTCCTCACCTTGAATATGAAGTTTACAACAATTACATTTACCTGGATTCATCTATTTCAACGAAAGCCGCAAGGAGTACCAGAGTAGCAGACTGACACGGAGAACGTGCAGACTCCGCACAGTGACCCAAGCCCAGGAATCGAACCCGGGTCCTTGATGCTGTGAAGCAGCAGTGCTAACCACTGTGCCACCATGCTGCCCCATCAGTTTAACCCATGAGTTGGATTCTGATTGACCTGCTGTATAATTCTAGAATGCTCAATTTATAATTTGATCTTGTAATATATAAGTGCTTGTTTTACAAATGGCTAGTTTGAAATTAAAGTATGTTTTATTTCTTTACTTGCAGAATTTGTGTGGACATCATTCCTGTGATACTTTGGGAATGGCGGATGTGGGAACCATCTGCTCCCCCGAGCGCAGCTGTGCAATCATTGAAGATGACGGCCTCCATGCTGCATTTACAGTGGCTCATGAAATCGGTATGTACGTTTCCACAAATAAAATCTGTACACATCCCAACTTAAGCAACCCATGTATTAGAGTGCCACAAAAAGTTCAAAGGAACAATCTGTCTGTCTCTTTTAGCTGATATATCAGGGATTATCAATTTATTGTCACATATATCAAGTTTAAGAGATAACTAGAAAGATTGGCCCGATATGTAGAAATCTGATGCATTAGAGCCCAGCCTTGGTCGCTTTGGCCAGGTGTGTTAAGCAGTAGCCTGATGGTTTCCCATGGGGAGTTAGAGAAGAGTCATAGGCCGGAACTTTACTGCCCTGCCTGCCACAGGAATCGGAGCGGGCGAGGAGCGGAGTATGGAAAGGTCCGTTGACCTGGGGTAGGATTTTACAGTTTTGGGATGAGCGAGGCCATAAAATCCCGCCCTTAGAATCAGAGTATTTCATAGTACAAAACAAGACCGTTCATCCCAGCGCAAATGTACCAGTTCTCTGAAAGAGCGATCCACTTCGTCTCATTCCCCTGCCCTCTCACCAAACCCTGTTAATTTTTCTTTTTACAGTATTTGAATACTCTCAGTTGTTAAAAGCTGAGGTGGGTTATGTGTGCACCACTGCATTAGACAGGCTATTCAACATCCTGACAAACCTCTGCATAGAAAACCATCTTCCAATCCCTCTCTTTATATTTTTGACGATCCAAAACACATGATGATGATAACACATCAACTAGTGGCATTGGATTTCTCCAATTTCATCAATACCTGCCATAATTCTGAACCTTCTTGGTTAAAATGAATAGATCTCATGTTTCTCTCATTCCCCAACATAACTAAAGCCTCCAAAATGTCACCTTAATGAGTCTCTTCAGCATCTTCTTCATGCTCTGATCAAAAGCGAGTCTCACTCTACGGCCACTCCTACAAATTTGTATCCGATTCCAGAAAATGGGATTGGGTAAGATCTGTCACAGCGTGATACTTATCCAGTTTCTCAGACTGGCAGAGGTGTCGGAAAATCCGGGAAAAAGACCAAGGCCCATGATGGCTATAGATGAGATAAATAAAGAAGCAGTGGTTAGGTGATGCTTAATTTGGATTTTGGAATGGGATTGTTTATCAAGAAGGCCTGCGCCAATCAAAATAGTGAAATGATTTTCAAGACATCAGATCTGGGAATACTTATGTTTGACTATAACTACTTCTTGTTGATTGAAGGACATCTCCTGGGACTGTCCCATGATGATTCCAAGTTCTGTGAAGACTCATATGGCTTGACTGAAGATAAACGGCTAATGTCTTCAATTTTGACCAGCATTGACTCTTCCAAACCATGGTCCAAGTGCACTTCAGCTACAGTAACCGAGTTCTTTGATGACGGCCATGGTAGGTACCCTCACAAATACTAATAACAGTCCATTGTCTATGCTACTCCTTTTATACCATATTAATGAGTGGCCCCTGTGTTTCAATAATAGTCATGTGTCAAACTCATCACAGCCCGTGCTGACAGAGTGCAGTCTCACTCCTATTGCATTTGTTTGTGCCCAAGATAACCAGCCCCACAATAACTCAGTAAGTCATGGTAGCTCAGCTGGATCAGCAGCAGAAGACTGTAGGCTCCTGTCCCACCAACAGCAACGTCAGTACTGAGACTTGAGAATTAAACCTATAGTAGTGTGCTGAGTGAGTGCTGCAGTGTTGGACGTGCTATCTCCCAGATTGGGCATTAAGCCAAGGTCCAGCCTGCTTTCTCAGGTGGGTGTAAAACACACAATAGCATTATTTTGTGGGAGAGTTATCCCTAATGTCCCAGTCAACATTTATCCCTCAATCTAACATCACTAAACCTGGTTTTCCCGTCATTGTCACATTGCTGTTTGTCGGAGCTGACTGTATGCAAATTAGCTGCCTTTTTTTCTTCTATGTTGCAAGAGTGACTACATACATCAGCACCCTAATGTGGAGAGAAAGTCTGGAGGGAGAATCCAAAAATAGTATTCAGTAAAATTAATGAAATTTGTGGTTTAAACAGAATTAAAAATACTTCAATACTTTAAGACAGAGATGAGGAGGAATTTCTTCTTTCAGAGGGGAGTGAATCAGTAGAATTCTTGACCACAGGGGGCTGTAGAGGCTGGTCGTTCAGTATGTTCAAGACTGAGATAAACAGATTTTTAATCAGTAAGGGAATCAAGGGTTATAGGGATAAGGCGGGAAAGTGGAGTTGAGGATTTATCATATCAGATCAGCTATGATCTCATTGAATGGCAGAGCAGACTTGGTGGGCCGAATCTGCTCCTATGTCTTATGGTCTCAATGGCTGTAAATCACTTTGGGATGGAAAGGCCTTTTAACTACAAGGTTTTATTTCTCTGACTGAGCTATCCAACCCAAGAATATTCCAGATTTGTTCTCTGGTCAGTGTTGTGTTGCTGGTCTCAACTGAAGCCCCATGCCCCTGGACTATTGAGGGATGGAAATTGATAAAGATTCCAATTTCTGATCACTCTCCGGTGACAGCCCTGCTGGAAAATCTTTGTGGGCTTGATAAGAATAGGATCAGACTCAGCTGTGATGTATCCCCCAATGAAGAAGATTGGCAGAATTTATTTTGTCGGTTCACACATGGTGAGTAAATGTGTCAAACCATACCCCAGCAAACATGAGCACCTTTGGAAGAGGGCCAAAAGACTGCAAGGAGAATCCAAAGAAGGCATAAAGTAAAATTAGTGCAAATTGTGGTCTAAACAGAATTAGAAGGAACTGCCTCAATCATAGCTCGTTTGTTTACTTGTTGCAAAGATCAAAGTAGAAAATATGTACAAACAGACTTCCGTTCATAAAGAGGCTCATTACATCTCTCAGGCTGGAGGATAACCCAAGGTTGAAACAGATCACCCTATGCAAAGTAGAAGGATTACGCCTAAGCCATGCTTCTGCTTTGAAAATGGCTGATGTGCAAAGGATAAGAAGATACCTTTTTTATTCATTTATGGGTGCCACTGGCCGGGCCAGCATTTATTGCCCATTCCTATCTGCCCTCCATCTAAGAGGGTATTTGAGAGTCAACTACATTGCTGTGCATCTGGAGTCACATGTAGGCCAGAGCAGGTAAGGATGGCAGATTTCCTTCCCTATAGGGGACATTAGCGAGCAAGATGGTTTTTTATGACAGTCAACAATGGTTTCATGGTCATCATTAGGCTTCAAATCCAGATTTTTTATTTAAATTGAAATTTTACCTCCTGAACCTGGGTCCCCTACTTTCAAGCGTAGGTCTCCATTGCTTTATAAGGACATTGCTGATTAGTGCATTTTATACGAGAGTCATTGATTCTACTTTTTGAAATTAATAAGTCAGGTCCTTTTCTAAAGATTGATGAGACACTGCCAAGTTAGTGGCTGGATAGTATTTGCTTTGCCTATTTCCTATTGTCTTTTTAACCATTAAAAGAAATGTGAGTTCGCACAGAGCTTCCTTGTGTGTGTGCGTGCGTGTGTGTGTGTGTGTGTGTGTGTCTTTATGTGTATGAGCGTGTATGTCTTTGTATGTATGAGTGTGTGTGTGTCTGCATCTGTGTGTGTGTGTGTATGATTGTGTGTGTTTGTGTGAGTGTGTGTGTATGTATGTATGAGTGTTGTGTGTATGGGTGTGTGTGTGAGTGCGTGTGTGTGAGTGAGTGTGTGTGTGTATGGGTGTGTTTGTGTGTGAGTGAGTGTGTGTATGAGTGAGTGTGTGAGTGCGTGTGGTTCAGTTGCATTGAGGCTAATTGGAACAACCCCTCTGTCTGAGATCAGATAGCAAAACAAGATGGAATCTGGACCTTTACTGGTCTGTGTGGTTCAGTGTCGCTCTTACTAATGGGAAAACTAATTTACATTGAACTTTATAGTTCTTCTCCAGGAGATGTTTGGAAACATGAATATTTAAAGGATTGTTCTCCTTTCTAGGGGATTGTCTCCTTGATCCTCCACAAAAGCCCCTGCGAGTACCTGAGGAACTGCCAGGGCAGAGCTACGATGCCGTCCGTCAGTGCAAGTTGGCTTTCGGGCCAGAGTACACGGTCTGCCCGGGAATGGATGTGTGCTCCCGCCTGTGGTGCGCTGTCATCCGTCAGGGCCAGATGGTGTGCATGACCAAGAAGCTGCCTGCTGTGGAAGGAACACCATGTGGCAAAGGGAGGATCTGTCTCCACGGCAAATGTGTGGACAAAACCAAACGGAGGTATTATTCGGTGAGTAGGTGATCTAGGAATAACACCACTGATCAGAATGCATGGAACCTCATTTCTCACACCTAGGTGCGGGATCTCACTCCTGATCTGCTTGTATGTGCGTGTGTTTTGTATGTGCGCGCTGATCTGTAGAGAAGATGTGACCAGATGCGTGTGCGGTGAAGTATTTCGTGCTTGAGTAGATTGTTGGCAATTGCTGTCTGGGCTCCAACATGAAAAATGAATGAATGTGGTGTTGGCCATACATAAAGACAAGAGAAAATGAGAAGCAACATGAAGGGATTGGGGTGGAGGGAAAGTCACATCAACCTCAAGCTAACTGTTATGCTGTATTTGTTTTTAATTTCTGTTGTGGAATGCTATGCTGCCCTGGGATCTGAGGGATTGAAAGCAACAAAGCTGAGGCAGCAATTGGTCAAGCAGCCAATGTCATTCTGTTACAGTCTAGAACCAAGAATGCTGCCTCATTCCAATGGAAATAAAACCAGCAAACAAGAGAACAACGGCCTGTTTCATTCCAATGCCGTAACGCAAAAACTATTTTCCCACAGATCCCTTTTGATGTTGGCTGCCGACTGGTTTCCTCCAGTTCTCGAGGATTAAAAAAATGTCATCTGTGTATTTTCATAAAAAGGAAGTGTGGCAAATCCTCAGGCCTCAATGCTCAGGATGCTACACTCTGACCAGGTTCAGTTTCTCGTGGCCCTAGAATTATACGGTGGTTTACTTGCAATATGCAAATAGATGGAGCACTTCCTATTCCATCTCGGCGAGCAGAGTTTCACACAAATGTTCAAGTGTTCATGGCCAATGACATAATCTCAAGGCCTCCAAGACCAATTGGATGGATTTCTGCAATTCAAGTCGGTGCATTTTGAAAGTGTTGACACTTTAGATTAATCGCTTCCTTTGGTTCAGTGGATACATTGAAGTGGGAAAGGGAGAGAAGCCTCAAACCAGGCTTCCTGCCCCTAATCACATCTACTTCAACAAAAACAGAAAATTCTGGAAAATCTCAGCAGGTCTGACAGCCTCTGTGGAGAGAGAAATTAGAGTCAACGTTTCAAGTCTGGGTGGCCACTCGAAATGTTGGCTCTGTTCTCTCTCCACAGCGGCTGTCAGACCTGCTGAGATTTTCCAGCATGTTCTGTTCTTGTTTCAGACTCCAGCACCCACGGTAATTTGCTTTTGCCATCTACTTAATCCTGTTGAAAACAAAGTGGGCTCAACAGAGATATCCACCCCTCGAAAATAGCCTGCCAACACTTACATATGCATCAAAATGTCCACATGGGTGAGGTCTTGGGAGCAATGTTGGCACCTATACTGCAGGAGACTAATATTCAAAATTGAACAAGATGATCCAACAGGAGGTTTATACACACAGCAAACCAGCAATGAATTTGTTCACCTGATGGCCAAAAGAGAGGCAGAGTAGAGTTACTCGATGTGGACACAAATTAGAAAGCATGCCTCCGGATAGAGGTGAACCACACATTGCAGTATCGCTCATTAAGTGATCATTCTGGCTGTTGGTAACGCCAACCTGGTCGAGTGCCAGAAAAATTGAAAATCCATAGAGGCAGAAGCATTGTCAACGCATTGTTAATTCTCCCCAGTTCAAATGGCATTTGGTTATTTATATCTGTTCTTCCTTGTGTTGCAGGCATCAGCTAATGGAAACTGGGGGTCGTGGGGATCCTGGGGACAGTGTTCACGGACATGTGGAGGGGGCGTGCAGTTTGCCCGTAGGCACTGCAACAATCCTGCTCCCAGAAACAATGGCAAATACTGTGTGGGGAAACGTGCCATCCACCGATCCTGCAATGTGACACCGTGTCCACAAACCGGTACGTCTATTCTACAATTACTCTTCATTGAACCATAAAACATATAATTCCTACAGTGCAGAAGGAGTCCATTCGGACCATCGAATTTGCACCATCTTCCGAAAGTGCATCTTACCCAGGCCCACAGCCCTGCCCTATCCCCATAACCCCATGCATTTACCATGGCTAATCAACCTAACCTACACATACATCTTAAAGATTAAACTACACCGATCAGGCACAATGGTTCTGTTTGGTTTTCTCTCCTTACCCTTCCTTTCTTCAGGCTGCCATCTATGATGGAGTACAGTTACAAAGCAGCTGGCAGCTTTCTGGCACCTTTCACACACAGTCTTTCTTAATACTCATTATCTGTGGGCTAACTGACTGTCAAAGGTGGAAGTTGATTCCATTCTTCATTCAGCGTCCACACAAGTGTACTTTCCAGCAAGGTAACCAAAATCCTGACTGAGTTCCAACTTTCCTCCCAACTCCCTACACCCTCCAGCCCAGGAGCACTGAGACCTATTGTGGTGCCATATCTGTTATTCCAAATAAAATCACTCAAATTACCAAAAAAGCCAGGATTGAATTTGAGACTTTTTGGTCTGAGGTAGGTGTCGCCTGTGCCCATCCATGCCTGTAGGTTAGTGTGCACGAATTTTAATAATAAATTAACAATGCAAGGAAAAACAAACGTAAATCAAAATAAGCCATTTGAACTGGGGAGAGTTAGCAATGTGTCGACAATGCTTATGCCTTTTTGGACTTTCAACTGTGCTGGCACAAGACCAGAGTGGTACAAAGAGCCAGAATGATCACCTAATGAGAGATACTGCAAAGTGGAGTTCTCCTCTATTAATACAAAACCTATTCCCATTAAATTATAGCCTGTTGGACCTGGATCTCTCTCTTTTAAGGTATTTAAGAGCACTAGATTCTTACAGAAATTACAGGACTATTCATAGTATTGCTTCATCAACATTGACTCATTCTTTCTTCCCAGAACTGCTCTGCTTGTATATATATTAATTCCCATTTAAACTTCCATGGAGGCAGCATAACACTTATATTCAGGTTCCAAATTTGTCCATCTCTTTCTACAACAGCATTTCCATCTTTTCATGTCTCAATCTCTATCAGCATTCCAAACCTTCAATATATGCTGTGCATCAGTTTCCTAATGTTAGTCCATTGAAACTGCTTTCTTTCAGTGTTCTGGGCAGTGATTCATCCTTAGACATTTCAACACGCAGACTAACTCTTTTTTCATTGTTCCCTCCCTCAATCACACCATCAAAATTAATCCTTGCCCTGCAAGATGACTGGAATAACTGTTGAATTTGGCTACACCAAGAGCAAAATGGCACTGCTTATGTTCGTTGAACAATTTCTGAAGGTGGGCAGCCAAGCTGAGAGGAAGCTAGCTGGAAATTCCAAGTGGGAATAAATCCTGTCTCGAAGAATCCTCTCCAATAATTTCACTACCACTGATGTAAGGCTCACTGCCTGTAATTATCTGGATTATTCTTGCTACCCTTCTTAAACATAGGAACAACATTGGCTATTCTTCAATCCTCTGGGACCGCCCCTGTAGCCAGTGAGGATACAAAGATTTCTCTCAAGGCCCCAGCAATTCCCTCCCTTGCCTCTCTCAGTATTCTGGGGTATATCCCATCAGGCCCTGGGGACTTGTCTACCTTAATGTTTCTCAAGAACCCCAATACCTCCTCCTTTTTGATCTCAACATGACTCAAACTATCTACACATCCTTTCCCAGACTCATCATCCACCAAGTCCTTCTCTTTGGTGAATACTGACGCAAAGTACTCATTTAATACCTCGCCCATTTCCTCTGGGTCCATGCATAGATTCCCTCCCTTGTCCTTGAGTGGGCCAACCCTCTCCCTGGCTACCCTTTTGCTCTTTATATGTGTATAAAAAGCCTTGGGATTTTCCTTAATCCTGCTGGCCAATGCCTTTAGCCCTTCTTACTCCTTGCTTAAGTTTCTTTCTACTTTCCTTGTATTCCACACTTGCTTCGTATGTTCCCAGCCTCCTAGCTTTGACAAGTGCTTCCTTTTTCTCTTTGACTAGGCTCACAATATCTCTCATTATCCAAGGTTCCCAAAACTTGCCATACTTATCCTTCATCCTTACAGGAATGTGCCGGTCCTGAATCCCTATCAACTTACACTTGAAAGCCTCCCATATGCCAGATGTTGATTTGCCCTCAAACATCTGCCCCCAATCTACATTCTTCAGTTCCTGCCTAATATTGTTGTAATTCTTTGTTGAAAAAGCTCAAGTGCTTCATATACACTAAATTCCTTAGTGCGTGAGCTAACTCCATTTATCATGTTGCAAGATCCCATAGACAGTGATGTTTATTGACAGCCCTCCCCCCCATCCCTTGCCTTCTTTGAATAAGGTAATAAGATCTTTAATGTTTCTCAGTACGGACATTCAGAATCTTAAGTTTAATGTCTCACTAAACATCGCCTGCAACCCAGAACTTTATCAATACTGCACTGGAGTGTCAACCCAGATTGAGTTCAAATTGTGCAGTGGATCTTGAACCTATGACCTTCAGATTCAGAAGGTGGTGTGCCAACTGATGACATTTTTGTCATTGGCCACTGGTGGAAATCTGGGGAACCATACTGATTGGGCAGGAACCTCCTGTGAACTGCACCACCGTCACTTTGCTCGAAGTGCAGTGGAATCCCATTCATGTCTGAGGGGTTTTCACCACAGCAATGGGAAGTCAGGGCAATGGCAGGAGTTCTGAGCAAATTCCTGACCTTTGTCTGCATGGGAAGAGAAAAGAAAACACACCTTCAAAATTTCAACCAGGTTCTCCTGCAAGTTTTAGCGTCAGCCCACTTGGAACATATACCAGCCATCTCACTAATATTTCAGGAAGATCCCTGCAGGTGGGATTTGCAAACATTAACCATCTCAACTGCAGCACCATGGATAATACAAACCAGGCAGAGAGAATTTCCAGGCATTGTGAATGACATTCCAACCAGACATGGGAGGTGACAAGGGGAATACTGAGTTTCTGCTTGGGAAGTTCCCAAGTTCTTCTGACAGAACTTGGGATAACACGGAATAGCCAGCTGTTGACCTTGGCTCATTATCTGGTGGCATATTTAGAGGGTTAAATGTCTCAGGAAATAACATCCTAATGACCGCACATTGTAATGAAGTTCACAGTCTTATAATGCCTCTGATATTGTGCTGCATTTGCAATATATGATGTAATAGAAAATAGCTTGAGGTGAGTAGTGTATATGGTCGATATAAGCCTGAGTTTGGCATGTTTTAAACGATGGATTTCAGACCTGGCACTCCCATCTCACCAAAAGGAATCTGACCATTGGAACTGTGTGAAACAAAAACAAAACTGAAGCAATGTTTTCGAAACTGCCTGAAAATATGAATTGATTGGTAATTAAGGCTGACTTTCTGAAGATATTTACTTTTGAATCAAATTTAAATCGCAGTGTACCTTGTAGGTCTGCACAGATGAAAAGAGAATGGAGTAATAGGGTCGCTCATCTCAAAGACCCAGAGCTTGTTTGGACTCTTCTAGGCATTAGTGGTGGCTCGTGCTTTGAGTCTGCTGTCAGATCCTGTTGGTCTTGGCATCTAACAACATAGTGTCTGAATGTAAGATGCCAGAAAAGTGAATTTTTTCCAGCCTACTGTTTGCATGATCATACTTTATATTCTGGTCATTCCATCGAAAAAAAAAATGATTGCATTTCCAAAACTGTGGAAAAAAATCAAAAGTCGTGCTGAGTGTAAAAAGCAGTGAGCTGGAAGGATACCACATGCTGACTGCATGAGACATTGTGAGGCCAATTTATCCATGGCACTACAACAAGTGAGTTATGTGTGGCATGAAGTTTATCAGGGTAGCAAGAGAGCTCAGTAAATCTAGGCAGAAACTCAAATACTACTGACAGTGGTTCGAAAGTTTAGCTAGGACAATATTCTGCAAAATGAGAATAAGGGCAGGAGGGGAACCTTATACTCAGCGAGGGCATAACAGTAACAGAAAAGAATATTGGAGAGGAGTGGGGAATATGAGTTGGAAAGTCCAATGTTGGATGAAAGGTTGGTTGGAGAAACCATCGTCAGAGAGAAGGCAGTTAGGTTAGGAGAACCTCAATATTCAAGGGCTGCATGGAGGTAGCAGAAGACAACAGTATTAGAGAGGAAGATTGGAATAGGGCTAGGGGGCAAGTTCAGTATTGAAAGATTGGAGTACGATTAGGTGAGAAATCTATTGTTCAAAGATGGAACACGAGTAAATAGTGAGTGAACCCAATATTAGAGGAGTGGGTACAGCTAGGCGGAGATGCCTGATTAGGTGGTGCACTTAATAGTAGACAGGAGGGAGAAGCAAACATGGATGAGCCAATTATTGGATCGAACAGTTAGGCTAAATGGAGAGAGCAGTAGAAAAACATTCCTTATTTTTTCCATGGAGGATCTTTTTATTCTTACTCGACTGGTATCTATCTGTTTCACTGGCCATTTTCCTCGCATTCACTTTTGTTATTGTTATAGAGCGTTAAAAACCCTTGATGAGTGTGTATTGTGCCTATTTTCTGTGATAATGAATAACAACCAATTAATTGATTATTTTTTTAAATCTTTAATTCAAATAGGCAAATCTTTTCGACATGAACAGTGCGAGGCACGGAACGGATATCAGACTGATGCCAAAGGAGTCAAAACATTTGTGGAATGGGTTCCGAAGTATGCTGGCGTGATCCCCGCAGATGTGTGTAAATTGACCTGTCGAGCTAAAGGAACAGGATATTATGTTGTGTTTTCTCAGAAGGTAATAAGTTGGATCATTGTATCCATTCTGTTGTCAAGTCGAATACAGTTCAGAGTGTTCATGTCTGTGTGAGAAAGAGCTTTGCATGAGAGTGATTTCTGGAGGCAGCTGTGTCTCAATGCTGGAAGCACAAAGGTTGTTTTAAAGATACTTACTTGAACATGGGAGTACTCCTCCAGGTTCTACTTCAGCACCTGAGACCATAGGTGGCCCTCGCTGTGCCCATCCCTTCACACCCCCTAATACTTTCCTCCCTCCTTCTAGGACCTAGCTGAAGGCCAATGCTGACAATGCTCAAAAGTGAAATGCTCTTTGAATGTCAGCTGCAGGCACCTCTTGGCTCACCGTTCACATGTAACTGTGGCTCAAGGTCCTGTATTAGGTGTCTCTCAGGCTACCCACTCCAATGCTGGGACTGCTGTATCAGGAGGCTGGAATGAACCAATTTCTAAATCTATGTGTCCATCTTCATTGAAACTGGGTGGTTCATTGGGTTGATATGCAAACTGGTTTCAGCCCAAAATGGTGGGTTGAGCCTCTTCTGACAGCTGGCAAAATCCAAAACAACTCCTTATGGGAGAATCTAGAATTAAGGGGCACCGTTTAAAAATGAGGGGGTCTCCCTTTAAGAAGGAGATGAGGAGTTTCTTCTGTCAAAGGATTCTCGTCACTTGGAATTCTCTACTCCGGAGAGCAGCGAGGGTTGGATCATTGACTATAAAATCAAGATTGAGTTAGACAGATTTTTGATCTACAAAGGAGCCAAGGCGTGGGGTTTTCCGCACCTCCACAGCATGCTTCGCAGTGGCAGAGGCAGCCCACCGTTGGCCGGAGGTGGAATCTTCTGCTCCCACCACTGTCAACAGGATTTTCCATTCTATGCACCCCCGTTGCCAGGAAACCCACGGTGGGGGTTTCGCTGTTGATGGGTCTGGAAGTTCTCCCAGCAAGAATGGCCGAAAAATTCCAGCCAAGGTTTATGCGAGGCACACAGGGAAGTGGACTCAAGACTATACCAGATCAACCATGATCTTTTTGAACGTCAGATTTAGCTCAAGGGGATGAATAGCCAGCTTCTGCTTCTATTATCTGCTGCCTCACAGCGCCAGAGACCTCGGTTCAATTCCAGCCTTGGGTCACTGTCTGTGTAGAATTTGCATGTTCTCCCTGTGTCTGTGTGAGTTTCCTCCGGATGCTCCGGTTTCCGCCCACAGTCCAAAGATGTGCAGGTTAGGTGGATTGGACATGGTAAATTGTCCCTTGGTGTCCCAAGATGTGGAGGTTAGGGGGATTAGTGGGGTAAATATATGAGGTTACAGGGATAGGGCCTGGGTGAGATGCTCTGTTGGAGAGTCGGTGCAGACTCGATAGACCGAATGGTCTCCTTCTGCACTGCAGCCATTCTATGATTTTGTATGTTCATCAGAAATGTTGGAATATTCTCAGCCCAATCCCATCAATCATGGTTTGATTCTAAGTGGCAGTCTTGCATGGAAATTCCACAGAGGAAACTTATAGAAGAACCATAGAATGGTTACAGCACAGAAAGAGGCCAGTCTCATTCCCCTTCCCTTCCCCCACAGCCCTGCGTTTTCTTTTCTCTTTGGGTGATTATCCAATTCCCTTTTGAAAACCATAATTGAATCTGCCTCCACCACCCTCTCAGGCACTGCATTCTTAACCACTCACTCTGTAAACCAATTCTCCCTCATGTCACTGTTGTTTCTTTCACCAGTCGCCTCAATTCAGAGCCCTCTAATGTTCAACCCTACCGCAAATGAGAACAGTTTCTCCCTTTTTATTCTCTCTTACAACCCTCATGATTTTAAACACATTGATTAAATTTCCTCTCAACCTTCTCTTTTGGAAATGGAAATGAAATTGTTCTGTGGCTGGCAGTTAAAATACACGATGGAAGATATAATTGCAAATCTGTTTTACAAAGATACCATTTAGTGCACTTCTGTGGTTGAAGGAATTTATATCTTGACTAGTGCGACAGCTAACCTGAGACTGCACGATCTTCATGTTGGGTCCCAAAAGCAGGAAGAGTTCCATTCCTTGGCACTGACACCTTTATAGGTCAAAACTTTTCTTTACATAAAATGAAAGCTCGGATTCACATAAAACTGTCTTGAAGAGTTCTCCGGGGCTTCTTATCAGAAGAAGTTTGATGAAGCAGAATGTGGAATTAAATAAATGAACTGTTGCCAACAGATTGACAGTGAGCCCAGTTTTACAGCACAAATTATGTTCAATTTAGAGACCAAAATGCTGTTAACATTTTGGCTCTTTTCACCTATAATTGAAGAAAGCATGCATTGCTTAGCATCTTTGGCAACGACTTTTACAAAATCTGAATTATCATTGCACATATTTAATGTTTCCGAACTCTTTCTCGGGTGGGCGAGCATGTGTTTTGTTGACAATGGGTTTGACACATTGCCTATCTTCCCAATGTGAAATACTGATCTGTACCAATCATTCCAATGAGGTACACAAAATCAGTACTTAATGTCAGTGCTTTTTGGAACTTTGTCCTTATTGTTGTTGGTGTCGTACAAATGGGGCCAAATAGAAGAATGGTCCTGTATGGATGTGGCTCAGAGCTAGTTCAGCTGGACGTTCATAATAGGAGAGAAACTAACTTAAATATAAGGAAGGAAAAGTATCTTGGAGAGTTACTGACCTGTCTACTTCCGTCCGAGAAGCTAGTGATCTGTGCTTTGCAGCACAACAATCCCCTTTTAACTTGTAGGGAACAGGTCAAGAGATAACTTGTCTCAAAGGTGAGCCTTCTCATGGTAAAGCTCACTCCACTGGAAATTTTCCTCGGAGTTAATGATGTTATTTCACTCATTGCTCATTTGGACTTTACTTCCAAGTGCCTTTGAAGCTACAAACACAAATTTAGCCTAATTTTAATCTAGCCTTTTCGGGTGTGATCACTGATTGCTGGCTGTGATAGGGGGCAATGGAGGAGCTGGGTTGTAACATTGTCCGGGAAAAGGCCGTTGCATTCTTACCTCCATCATTTTAATGCCGGGATTCTGGCTGTGTGGAGTGCTGCCTGCCATGGGTTACATGTCTGGGAGGAACTCCTACCCGCCTCTCCCCACTTACACCCAACCTGCTCCAGTTAATATTGGAATTAACTATTTCATAAACCCTTCTTCCATCTTTGTGACATTGAAAACAAATCTCATTGCATGTCTCTACTTGATTTAAGGGCCTTAAAATCCTTCCCCCTTCAGTCTTTTTGTTACATTTAACTGGTTTCTGAAACCCAAGTTTGGCATCGCCTAGTCACTAATTTGTGATTTAGCTCCTTTTTGCCCCCACTCTTTTCAATCATGATGCTATTCTACACAATGGACCTTGGCTCTTTACCTAAACTTTGCATGAGTTACTAAAAAGCATCTGCAAGCATTCACAGCACTGGAGGTCTCAACAGATTACCCAGCCATTTTACAGGAGCTGAACATAAACCTGGCAACTCACTCTTCTAGTACAGAGGTTTGCTTGTTTGACTGAATTATTTTTTATTGAGCTTTACAGGAGGGCAGATGGTAGATCTATGAAATATTATATGAACAACAGTCAGGATGTGGCATATCAGCTGAGTTTATGTACAAATTGAGAGCCTTAGAGCTAGATTTTAAAATTAATTCCTTCATAATCCACTTTGTGCCCCATTATTAAGTTCACTTATCTATCCAGGAAGCTGCTGGCTCACCTGTGCCTGCTCCCCGTTTTCAGTGATGTCACTGACATATTTCCTGATTGATTTGCTCCATATGTAATGGGTTTACCTTGAACATTTGGGTTGGGATTTTCCGTTCTGTCGTGGCGGGACTGGCCCCAGGGAATGCGGCAGCCCAGCCAAAAGTCTTTCAGTGGGGCCGGACAATCACAGTGGCGGACAGCGGCCAGAAAACCCAAGCTCTTGGAGTCAACAAGAGTGACGCAGAAATGACCTGAAAGCTAAAAGCTTCCTCCCTCGTTTGCTGAGCAATGTTTCGCTTTCATCTCTAGGTAACAGATGGAACAGAATGCCAACCGTACAGCAATTCAGTATGTGTCCGAGGACGCTGCATCAGGACCGGCTGCGATGGGATAATCGGTTCCAAGCTGCAGTATGACAAGTGTGGGGTCTGTGGGGGAGATAGTTCTACCTGCGTAAAAATATCTCGAAGTTTCACCAAGAGAAGGTAAGAGTGAACCAATACATGATGTCGTACTATCTTCAGCGATCTTCTATGAATCTTTTGCGTGTTATATTAAATTTCCCTCTGGAAGCATTAACACCACCAACATCTTTCTAATTTTATATTTTATGGTGATAGATGTAAACAAGGGATGTTGGAGCTGAGAAATGAAATATGTTCACTGTTTTTGTCCTACTTTTCTTCTCCACTCTCCACTTAGTCTGACAGTCATTTAGATGCTGTTCCATCAGATTTCGAATATCTTTCCCAAGCTACTGTTCTTCATGTATACCCCTAGACTATGACAGTTAGCAAGCAGGTTATTCGACAATGCAGTACAATATGATCAAACTAGATTCTGTCCTTATATCCGGCACATGTTTCAATTGTGCTCTCTGTCTATTGACTGTTTTTCTCTTTCGCTTGAACTTATAGGCGATCAAATGTTAATGTAGTCCCTTGATATTTAAAACAGCACTTCATTTAAAATGTACCAGGGCATAGTGTCAGTCTGGGAGAACAGTGTAATGGGGAGGCCCAGTAACAAGAAGGGCCTGTGAAAGTCTGCTCAGTAACACTCTGGATCAGCCATTCAGTGGGAGCCAAATGTAACTGAAGTGGTCTGTCAATTTAACTTCCCAATGGACCCAAACTCTCGTAAAACAAGGACAAGAGGAAGGATCAGACAACGCCAAAGTGCAGGAAGCTCAGTACTTCAATGTATTTAAGATAAGTTAATGAGCAGTAATTGTCAGGAAGAGAGGAAATGCTGTTTACAACAGCAATCTCCAAATATTTCCAACCCTGCCTCCTGTGGTTTCCTCTTGACCCTACGTTTCTCCAGTTGTATTTCTCTGTGTAATGGACATTTCGGGCACTTAATGGGTAAATGGATCACACGCCATTAACTTGTACAGTTCAGAAGGCTGCAAGTTCACTTTATATCCTGTTCTGAATTAGCTGACCTTAGCGAGAGAGGCAACTGAGATGCTCCATTTAATCTCAGCTGGGGAGCTTCCACCAATTTGTCTGCCGCGTGGAGACCAGCCTGAGCCTGATGACATTTAATTTTTCATAACATTCTCCTAAACGCTGGAATTTCCTGTAGCTCAACCCAAAGGAGCAGTCTTATCCCCGATCGCTGTATGGTAACTTCAAAAGCAGAATTCCCACTCCTGATCACTATCTGGAGACCCACCTGACAGTAGGTGCAGACAGAATATCAGCTTCTTGCAGTCTGATAGTCTGAAAACTAACTCACTGTGTGGGCCCATAAACAGTGATCACTGGAGCACCGCCAGCACTTCTGTGAGTGTCATTATGAATCGCATATGGAAGCTGAGCAGTTATGTGGAGGCATTCTGAATGCTTTGTGTCTGCAGAATAATTGGGTCGATATGAGTGTACGTGTACAACTTACTAGTGTTGGGAACTATAGCAGTGTTATGTGGGACTCTGTGAGTGCATCGTATACAAGTGGAGAAAGTGTTAAAGGCCGTTACACTGTCCCACAGGCAATGGAGTGGACAGCAGTGACTGATTAAACTGGTTAAAGTCTATAGTGCTGTTTTCTGCAACGTTGAGGCTGATTAACAGAAGGGTTAAGCACTGTTGCATTCTGAGCAAGTCTGCGTGGTGCACATTGGCCAGTGCAGAGTTTATGGAACAGACAGCTCCTATGGGTTGCGTTTAAGGAAATTCCAGTGTTCAGAGGAATGCTATGAAAAATAAATGGCAGCAACTTCAGACGAATCTCCGCACTATGGCAGACAAACTGGTTGAAGCGTCCAATCCCTTTAAGGCTGATCTCTAATCTAAATATTGCAATTATTGAGGCCACAAGGTCGTCAAAGTCTATACCAAGCTCTGGTGCAATTTCAGCTTCGTCACATTGAGATACATAAGGTTGAAAAACAAGAGGCTTTCAAGACACGGCCGCAGAGGTGAAGGTCTGCCTAACATTGTTAGAAATTCTGTTCATAAACAGGCAATTCAGATGTGCAACCTGGCTAGTGTTTCACTCTGTCTCAGGCAGACACGTGTTGGCCCACTAAAACTCTCAAAAGCCAAGTGTTACTAGCTGTTCAACAAGGTTAGCGCATCAGCTCAATCAACTCTCCACTCTTTGGTGGGATACTGACGCTTGAGCCTTAACCACTAACCCGAGGATCTTGCACTTGTATAGAGAGTGACAGTAATTCCTGGAACATCACTTGTTCACTCGCACGAGAAAATGCAATAGTTCTGAAGCTATCTCAACATTCAGTGAAAGTGTTCGTGAAAGGTGTCTAATATGATTATGAGAATCATAGAATCCCTACAGTACAGAAGGAGGCCATTCAGCCCATCGAGTCCAAACCACAATCCCACCCTATTCCCCTAACCCCACATGTGTACCCTGTTAATCCCCCTGATACGAGGGGCAATTTAATATGGCCAATGCACCTAACCAGCACATCTTTCGGACTGTGGAGGAAACCCACGCAGACACGGGGAGAAAGTGCAAACTCCACACAGACAGTGACCCGAGGCCGGAATTGAACCTGGGTCCCTGGCGCTGTGAGACACCAGTGCTAACCACTGTGCCGCCTGGGACTACTGTGTGAAGATTACATTGGGTTTGCTACATTGCTGGAAATTCCTTGTTCACTACTTCCACTGAGAGATGAGGCCTTCGTTTTAAATGAGTGAATGCACCCCTTAAAGTAACTGATAACAGAATTCCATGTGATGTGGATCACATGGAAGCATTTGTGCCATCCTGTCGAATTTAGGCTCATGCGCCCTATATATCTTTAGCTTCAGTGAGGCACTACCACCATGAATACCAGTAGTTGATGTTGTGGACATGGCATTGACTGACAGGCTCCTACGATTAAAACAATGTGAACCAAAGCAATATTAAATGATACTGCTATATATTGCAGTGTAAAAGCAGAGCTTGAGTATATTGCTGGATACAGCAAAGCCCAGTGCCCCAATTCCATCAAAATTATTGTGAGAGGAATAGCAGATCCTGCATTGATTGTAGGAGAACAACAGACTCTATATGTATTCTAGGGGGACAGAAGACCCTGAATAAATTGTAAGAGAATAGCAGACTCAGATTATATTACAGAGTAACAGTTTGGTGTATATCAATCATGTATATTTGACAGGGGAATAACAAACATGGAAGATTGCATACATTTAAAAGGGAATAGATGACTATATAGTGTTACATAGAAATAATAAACTGTTGGCAATAAAGTCATCTCTTTTCCATTGCTAACTTCATATTTTTTTTGTTCCCTCAGTGTGGGATACAGAGAGGTAACAAGAATCCCTGCCGGAGCAACGCATATCAAAGTGCGGCAGTACAAGCCGAAGGGTCAGCAGAGATTCACTGCCTATTTGGCAGTTAAAAGGAAGAACGGGGACTATCTCTTCAACGGCAAATACATGATCTCAACTTCAGAGACAATCATTGATCTAAACGGCACTGTGCTCAACTACAGTGGCTGGAGCCAGAAGGATGACCAGATGCACTCAATGGGTCATGGCCCATTGAAGGAGCCGCTGATAATTCAGATTCTTGCCACCGACCCTGGGAAACCACTGGACGTGCGCTACAGCTATTTTGTTCCAAGGAAGCAGGTGCCCTCGGCCAACGAGAATGCCATCAAGACTCTGGCAGCACAATCCAACCTGCCCAAGTGGGTGACGGGACCTTGGCTGTCATGTTCCAGAACCTGTGACACTGGCTGGCAGACCAGAACCGTTCAGTGCAAAAATGGCTTCGGAAAACTGACAAAAGGATGCCGCCTCTCCCAAAGACCATCAGCATTTAAACAATGTTTTCTGAGAAAATGTTAATGCACAGTTGCCAGTAAGATGCTCTATACTTTGTCATTTTTGTTTGGTGTTTCGCTTTAATCTAACTTGGAGAAAAGGAGGGAAAAGATTGCCAGCACGTCTTGACATGAAGCAGACAGTGCTGCGAAATTGAGGACAATCGAAGCATGGGCAGAATATGTCTTGTGGACAAATAAGTGCACATCGTTATTGCACCACAGCGGAAGAGCTTCAGATGCATTGCCCCAGACTAGTGAGAATGGGAAAATAGAAGATCACACCATCTTGCATTTTGCCTACCTCAGATGCATCCCTCAGCTACACGGAAATGAGTCCGTAGAGTCATCCATTCCATGGATACAAGATGGTGCATTGATTCCACAAATCTATCCAACCCTCCTGAGGAATCTGATGTCAGCAGCTTCGGCATAAGTGTGCCGTATTTCTTCACATTTGTTTTACCTTGTTGTCTTGTGGCTGTTCAATTGGAGCCAGTGACTGATTTTGGGCATTCGATTGGGATGGTGCAAGGAATGCTGCACTCTCGCTCGCTCACTCTTGCACACATGACAGTAAAAGGAAGCCAGCTGGCTGGAGACGGAATCCTCTAACTATCCAAGAATGGAATAAGAAACCAATAGTGCCAATGAGCGTTCAGCATTGTGTGGCCTCTCGGAGGAACTTATGCCACGGTGATTGCAACATCTTGTTGGTGTGCTTAATGATAATACCCCTCACTGCAATACCTAGAGCAGATAGTTAACCACTCCTAACAGACTCTTTTAATGAATAGTTGATTGAAGCATGATACAATTCCACTTGGTAATAACAAACCTGATCCAATAGAAGAGCAGAATGGCTGCACTGTTTGGAATTCTGTGGTGAAGATGATACAATTAATAATCCAACATTATACTCCTGATAGATCAAGGACGACAGTGCCTAGTTCTAATGTCTGTCTGTAATCACTAAAAGAAGAAATTCTAGCATGGGACTTTTCATCAAAGTTCAGAGCTTCTGCAAAACATCCAAGATCAATGATCATCTCAAATTGCTACTATTGACCTGAGCGAATATCTGTATCTAAGTTAAATTGCACACTCCTGACCCACTATGTACTCTACTTGGTATGCTATTTATCTGATGTTGCAGTGGAGCAAATGGAACCAGAGGAGAGAACAAGTTTGTGTTTTATTTTTGTCTGACAGAAAGAACGATTTGTTTTGTACACATACTTTCTCAGAGTTTATTCAAGCTATGCCATGAGCCTGCAGGAACAAGCTAATGTGGCGCTTAGAAATGATAAAGCAGAACTTGGTTGTCACTCGGACTTAAGGAGCAAAGGAAGGGAATGGCGTCAGGGCTTTCATTCTGATTGTTGCTTTGCCCAATACGAAGCTTCATCAAATACCATGACAACTTCATTAACTAAGTGTTGGAGCACGAGAGACGGAAGCAAGTGGGAATAAAATACATGTTTTCAAATGTACAGACCATTCCAGTCCAGTTTACATCTTCCGACAGTCACCTCAACAACCAGTGTCTATTTTCAAGACTGGACAAGTGACAATCCTACTTCAAAAAGAAACAGCAACAGTCTCAAAGAATCTGTGGTTTGCAGCTCTGAACTTGATGGAGATCGGTTTCTAAAGGTCAATTAGGTCATTCATGTGATGGGATTTACTGACTGGTCCACCTTCCAATTCCAGGAATTTAAAAAAAGGACAAGTGGTGTTTTGCTTTAAAAGCAGCTGACCTTACTCATGATCTCATGTGCTCAGCAATGGAGTCATTCAGTGTGTTTCTGATTAACTATTTATAATTTCCATGGTAATCGACACACCAGTGCTAGAAGCTATCTAACCAGAAATGATTTGCAGGCGGGAAAATGTGCAATTTTATAACTAATGTGTTTCATTTCCTAGTCTCATCCCTCCTCATTTAACTGAAACTCGGCTGCCAGGCTAGTTCTGAATGGGCCAAATCTAGTTAAGAGTTGCCTCACTTCCAAATGCCTCTGTTAATGTTCAGTCTCAGGACGCATCTTTGCTGCCAAAGCCACATTTTAACCCATCCCTATTTTCCCCCAAGAAAGTGACAATGGTGGAAGCCCTCCTGTTGCTTTGACAGAGCAGAGTGTTACACTGGACCACTTGAGAGTCAACCATGTTGGTGTGTAATTGGAGGCAAGTGCAGGCTAGCTTGGGTAAAAGCAGCCAGTTACCTTCCCTGAAGTGCATGAATTAACTAGTTAAGTTTAAAGGACAGTCCAACACCTCCATGGTCACGTGCACCAATACCAGTTTTTTATGTCTATATTTTTTAAACTGAATCCAAATTCGCAGAGAGTCAAGGGGAGATTCAGTTTTATTATCTAGATTTTTAACCCAAACCTCCAGGATCACGAGCCCACTAACATAACCACTGCACTAAATGCACAAAGTAGTATTGAACCATAGAAACGAAAAGATTCTGAGTGTTTGATGAAGCTTCCTGACGAACCAGTTGATCTCAGATGGAGCAGCGGTAAACATAAGAATATTCATGGGTCAGAAAAGACTATTCAGTCCACTGAAGCTCACCCCTTTAATGTCCTAACTCCCCCCCAGGCTGAACATTTAATGTATTTTGAACTAATGTATTTATCTCTATTGTCTTCCTTGAAAATCTTTCCAAACATGTATACCCCAGTGAGTAAGGAATTGCCTTCTTTTAGCAGTGAAGATATTAACACAGGTCTCCATTTATCCAGGCTGAGAAGGGGAAATGTTGGCAATTGTAATAGGATTGAGCCTGACTGAGTAATCAGTCTCAAGTAATGGGATGCTGAAAGATAATTTTTCAGGGAAGGTTGGAATGAATCAATCACCCCCACTGTAACTCCCTCCCTCTCCCACATAGCATGAAGGTCTTGTACACTTCCAATATCGCAGTTGATTTTTTTTGTATGCCATTGTTGCAAATTATTATTTTGCTTATATCACACTTTGGTATGGTACAGTATCAGAAAAATCAATACTTTCAGGCAGTGCTGATGCCAGTTTTCTCAGGATCAGTCTCCAACTTTATGTGGTGCTTCAGAAAACCATGCCTTTTACTTTATTCCCTGTCCAATTGGATTGCATTGTTAACTAATGTTTTTTCCATATAAATAGACATAGTCAGGAGCTTCATTGGCCTCTGTCGTAAGACAGGAATCTACGTTGCTCTGGTGCTGAGGAATATCTGTGCTCCCAAAGGCACCTCAGCACCATCTGAATTAGAGCAAGCTATTTCAAGTGTCTCGTTTCAGTGATGAGTTGACCTAAACTCTATCTTCCTCCACATTTGCTGTTTACGTACGGAGTTCGTTGCTTTTAGGATCTTTGTGTACAGTAGCCAGAACTTGTTCAGCAATGGCAAGGTTAATTTTCAATTGGAAATTACCCACAGTATAGCTCAGTTCATTGAAGATCCCCAGTCTGCATGGTAATTACCTGGACTAGAATTTCATGCTCATCGTGCACATGTGATTGGCAGTCCCAGAAGCAGATGTGATATGTGCTTCCACCCACGATTGCAACTGACGCGCGATTTCTCACTGGCCAGCCAATTAACACAGTGAGAAGTTTAACAACACCAGGTTAAAGTCACAGCCATTGCGAAACTGGCACTGAGAGAGGCACAGTGCTGTCGGGAGGAGGGGTGGCAGGAAGAGGGCAGGCAATGAGAGAAGTGAGGATACAGACGGGCATTTCCAATAAGGTCTCTGAAGGCTGACAGCAGCTGTGGAGCTGCCTCAGGGAGCTGCAGTATTATTCCAATGAAATTTGCACAAAAAAAACTCTAAACTTTCTCTGTGATGCAAATTCAAGCAATTGACAGCAAAACTCAGCCCTCAAACATCTTCTGTTACTTTATTTCATCCCAGACATTTGACCCTGCCTTAGCTCGGTATGAAGTGAAAACATAAAGGCCTCCTGGCTGATTGCCTGCCAACAGTAAAAGCATGCGGGCCACGTAAAATCGCAAATAATTGCCTCCTTCATGGGCTTAATGGCCTGCTTAATTGTCATTGGGCACGCTTCTGATTCACATGTTTGCCCACCCACCGTAATGTTGCGTGTGGGTGCAAAGACATCGGGGCACACGCCTGATGTCTTCTCGTGTTGTTTCATGCAAATTCGAGTCAGGCACGTGTTCACTCATTCAACATAAAATTCTGGCCCTGGAAGAGAAACTGCCTCAGCCTTCCTGGGATAAAGGTGGACAATTCAACCAAGGTTCCCACTTCTGACTCTTCAAATAAACCTTGCTGGAAGTGCTAATGCCCTGTAATTTAATAATGTTCAAATACTCAGTGTGCAGATTCATAAATAATGAATGGTCACTTGATTGAGATGCCAGTGAATCCACTTTCTCCCTTTCCGTTCCATGTGTTCTGATGATGCTACCTCCCACCACGGGGCTTGTTTTTCTTATTCCTGAACTGAGGATTCCACCACCACCCCCCCCCCCCCCCCCCCCCCACCCCACAGGGCCCTCAATCGCATCTGATTCATTTCTTGATTTCCTACACTTCTGCCCTCACCCCCTCCCCTACCTCCCAGAGCCACGATAGGGGTCCCCCTTGCCCTCACTTTCCATCCCACCACTCTCTGTACTCAGAGGATCATCTTCTGCCATTGCCACCAGCCCCAGCCTGATGCCAATTCAGAAGCAAAGTCATACTGGACTCGAAAAGTGAACTCTGTTTCTCTCTCCACAGATGTTGAGTTTCTTTCCAGCACCTTCTGTTTTTAATTCTAGATTTCCAGCATCCGCAGTATTTTGCTTTTATTACCAGTGGGTACAAATGGGTGAACTTCTGGCTGCTTAGTCGTATTCCTGTCTCTGAGTCAGTAGGAGCGACTGTCGTTCATGTCCGACCTCCATCAGTGGGATGCTAACCACTGGTGGATATGGGTGCATTGGACTAACCACAAAAAATGTTTTTTAAAAATGGTTGTGGCCATAAAGGGAACATCATATCACAACCCGTCTGGCTGTTAATCAGCCTGCAAATCCTTCCATTACTTCACACTATTCTCCAAGGGAAGTGTTTGAAGATACAATAACAACAACATCCAGAGGGTGTCTATTGCTTTCAGGAAAGGGAAGAAGGGGAGGAAAAAGGTTGGAAAAAGACAGGAAAATAAATTAGCATTTGAAAAATTGCATTTGTGATTTTTAAGGCTTTTTGATTGACAATAGGTCAGATATAAGTGATTCTTTAACTTTTATTTACATGAAGGTCAAAATCTACTGTACATTATTGTTTAACATTTAAACATTTTACTTTCCTGTGGATACTGTCTGATGGCACACTTGGCACATTTTAAAATAGACCAGCTCTGATCCCAGCAGAGATCATGCGATCTCAGATAGAACAAAGGACTCCTCCAATTCCCAGGGAACAGTACAGACTGCCAATTCAAAACCCAAGTACGTGGATCAAGGTGAGGGGAAGCATAATATCAGTCTCCCTTGCAATTCCCAGTGCATTCTTCCCAGAACAACTTGAACCATGAGGTCCAATGATCCCCAAGAGGTTCTCCTTCTGATTTCCCATGAGTGATCCTGGAAGGAGTTGGATTCCCCCAATTCGGTGAAAGAAAATTTGGGTGGCATTATTCTGAAATGTATGATGTGTCCCACCCACACACATTTTCATAGCTGGGCCAATGGAATCAAAATGATCAGAACTCACACTCTGCATCTTCAGTTCAGTGGCTCCCATTTAAACCTGGGAATCGAAGAGATAATCCTTTTCTACAATGTATAGATTTTAATTGGGTCTCCGTTAAGAGGGAAAAAACATTCCAGTGTAAATTTAAATTGTGAAGAAGTGTAAGGCGCAGCACTGAAATAATTTATTTGTGTTTGTATAACTGGTGTGAACTTGATGTAACAGTTTAATTTATTGTTATTTAATGTGGGGAACACCAATCGCGCAAGTTTTTGAAAAAAATTTGCTGTTGTGTCCTAGTGTACAACTGTTTAATTTATGCTTCACTCTTCTTGTGAAAGTTCAGTATATTTTTAAAATATGTATGTTTACGTAATGTACAGCACTGGTTGCTTTGTCTACTATTGCGTTGTGCGCTTTCCTCGTGTAATTATTTAGATGCTGTGTGCATTCCTCATGAGGAAAGTTGCTTGTCTTTTTTTTAAGAAAAATTATCATTTGACTGAGGCAACATGCCAAATGCATTCTAATACTTGTTTTAAAATGTGTAGCAGTTGTGTAATGTATATTAATCATGTCTAGAACAACAAAATGCAAAATCTTGCAGGAATACAGGGAAAAGGCAGGGGAGTGGGACTAGCTGTGCAGACTCAATGGGTCAAATGGCCTCCTCTGTGCTGTAACCAGTCTATGATTCTCGGAAGTATTTTTTATCAATTATTTTAAGCACATCAGTAATATTCTGTAATGTACTGTAACAATAATCATGTTGCCTGTGTAACTAATGCTAAAAAATTCACCTTTTTTTAATTTGTGTAAATTATATATTCCCAAATGCAATTTAATTCTCACAATTTAATACCTGGTGTTGTTTTCTTTAATGGTTGAACTTAAAAGACTATTTCAGTTTGTAATTTCCTTTTGGAGGTTTCATTCTATCTCCCTTCCAGCCTGTCTCAAAAACAGAAATCTGAAGTCTTTGCTTTAAGAAAAATGATTTTAATTTATAGAATAGAAGGGAAGGAACAATGACAAACCATCCAAAGTAGTAATTACGTTTTGTTAAAAGAGACTGATGTGGTCTGAGTCCCTCTGTGTGTGTGTGTGTGTGTGTGTGTTTGTATGTTTGTTTGTTTATATGCATATGACTCCATGGGTTGGAGTTTCATCACCTCCTATTGTAGATCCGATCTGCCACCCTAGTGGATAATGGAAAATGAGTAAATAGTTATGATTCCCAAAATGTTGTTCATAACACATACAATGCTGTGATAGCTTAAGCACAGGAATCAAAAACACATTGCAAATGTGAAAATAAACTAGCTGTAGCTCTATTCATCAAGAAAAGGGGATTTATTTCTGTCTCTCATGGGCAGGATGCCCCATAGCACTTCACAGGCAGTGACTATTTTTGAAAGTGTAGTCACTGTTGCATTGCAAGAAAAGACAGAAGCCAATTTGCACACTGTGAGGTTAATTAGATAAATGACCTACAATCTATTTTATTGTGGTGTTGGCTCACAGGGATAAATGTTAGCCCAGCCACCAGAGAACTCCCTGTTTTTCAAGGAAAGGACTTGCATATTTTTAGTTACTTTCATGACCTCAGGTCATCTCAAAACACTCAACAACCAACCAAAACTTTTGAAGTACAGTCACTGTACTAATGTAGATAAATGCAGCTGTCAGTTTGCACACAGCAAAGTCTCAAAGACAACAAGGACAACAGTGCAGAAGGAGGCAATTCGGCCCATCGAGTCCACCAATGGAGAGCTACCACGTTTTACCCATGTTGGTTGGGGGATAAATATTGGTTAAATTGCTCTTTCATGTGGGATCTTTTATGTAGATTTGATAGAAAAGCTGCAACCGCAGTTAAAGATGGGCCCTCTGACTCTGCAGTAATCCCTCACTAAAGTGTCAACCTGGATTATGTACTTAAGTCAGAAGGGTTTGATTTAGAACCATAGAAAATTACAGCTCAGAAACAGGCCTTTTGGCCCTTCTTGTTTGTGCCGAACCATTTTATGCCTAGTCCCACTGACCTGCACTTGGACCATATCCCTCCACACCCCTCTCATCCATGAACCCGTCCAAGTTTTTCTTAAATGTTAAAAGTGACCCTGCATTTACCACTTTATCCGGCAGCTCATTCCACACTCCCACCACTCTCTGCGTGAAGAAGCCCCCCCTAATATTCCCTTTAAACTTTTCTCCTTTCACCCTCAACCCATGCCCTGTGGTTTTTTTCTCCCCTAGCCTCAGCGGAAAAAGCCTGCTTGCATTCACTCTATCTATACCCATCAAAATCTTATACACCTCTATCAAATCTCCCCTCAATCTTCTACGCTCCAGGGAATAAAGTCCCAACCTATTCAATCTCTCTCTGTAACTCAGCTTCTCAAGTCCCGGCAACATCCTTGTGAACCTTCTCTGCACTCTTTCAATCTTATTTACATCCTTCCTGTAACTAGGTGACCAAAACTGTACACAATACTCCAAATTCGGCCTCACCAATGCCTTATATAACCTTACCATAACACTCCAACTTTTATACTCGATACTCCGATTTATAAAGGCCAATGTACCAAAGGCACTCTTTATGACCCTATCCACCTGTGACGTCACTTTTAGGGAATTCTGTACCTGTATTCCCAGATCCCTCTGTTCAACTGCACTCTTCAGAGTCCTACCATTTACCCTGTACGTTCTTCTTTGGTTTGTCCTTCCAAAGTGCAATATCTCACACTTGTCCGCGTTAAATTCCATTTGCCATGTTTCAGCCCATTTTTCTAGTTGGTCCAAATCCCTCTGCAAGCTTTGAAAACCTTCCTCACTGTCCACTACACCTCCAATCTTTGTATCATCAGCAAACTTGCTGATCCAATTTACCACATTATCATCCAGATCATTTGAATTCATGATCCATGTCTCAAACGGCAGGAACATATTTGCCATGCGAGGAGGCTCTGGAGACAATCGGTAGGGGAATTTCTGTCAGTTGCACGTTGGGTCATCTCCCTGATGCATTGGCCTGACTGGCATTCATTACCTAGAATCATAGAATCCCTACAGTGCAGAAGGAGGCCATTCAACCCATCGAGCCTGCACCGACAACAATCCCACCCAGGCCCGTAACCCCATGTACTCACCCTGCTAATCCCCCTGATGCTGAGGGGCAATTTAGTATGGCCAACCAACCTACCTCACACATTTTCGGACTGAGGGAGGAAACTGGAGCACCTGGCAGAAACCCACGCAGACACGGGAGAACGTGCAAACTCCGCATAGACAATGATCCTGGGCCAGAATTGAAGTCAGGCCCCTGGCGCTGTGAGGCAGCAGTGCTAACCACATGCCCAGAAACACCAGCTAGCTAATTGCGATCAATTAAGTGCTCACTTGGGGCAAATTGGTAATGACGGTGAGATCTTCCTGCCAGTGAATGGGCTCCCACTCCTCTGCCCAATAAGGCTGAAACCCAGCCATTGCCTGGGGATGACCTCCCTGCAGCAAGCCAGGGGACCAACGAACCCCTGTTTAAAACCTCCACACCCAGGAGCTGTGGGAATCAGGGGGCGAAACTGTGGTTGCAGGCCCATCCAGTGGAGTGTTTCCCCCCCCGCCCACCCTCCGTTCACACATATTTTAACTAGTTTTAGAAGTCTTCAATCTTGAGGCACCTTCATGGCCTCCCACCTACATCAGCAGCATCTGACTCTCCCAGTGAGTTTGGCAACCACCCAGTCTCTGGTACTCTGGCCCTACCACCAGTGAGTCTGCCCGTCGTCCCTAATTGGATGAAGTTTCTAAACACCAAAGTGGCCACTTCTGGGAATACTGTGTCGGCCGGTGGAACACTAGTATCATCGGGGTAAGGCCTGCATATGGTCCCAGAATATCCTTACAAATAATACCAGCAAAATCCCACCTAAAAATGAATTGCTGCTCTTGAGCCGTGGCTGACAAATTGTGAAATAGTGTTTTTTTTACAACCAGCTGAGAGAGAAGTCAGGGCCACTGTTCAACATTTCATCCAAAAGATAGGCAGCTGCAGAAGTATCACAGTCCTTTAGCACCACACTGAAGTGTGAACCATGATTATCTGCTCACGTCTTTCAAGTTTTGAACCCACAACCTTCGCAATAAGTGAGCCCACTAACAATGAACCAAGCCTTGTGCTGGGGTGGAACACAACCAATCAAAGAAGCTGTACAACGAAGTATGAATTCATACAAGGCTTTATCCACCAGAATATCTGGCAATTAATCAGGAAGTAAGTAATCAAGGCAGTGCACAATTCCAGTCACATACCCTTTTGCCAAGATGAGAACCAACAACCTGTCCTGGTCCCCCCATGCCGACACTATAGTAAAGAAAGCCCACCAACGCCTCTATTTTCTCAGAAGATGAAGGAAATTTGGCATGTCAGCTACGACTCTCACCAACTTTTACAGATGCACCATGGAAAGCATTCTTTCTGGCTGTATCACAGCTTGGTGTGGGCTCCTGCTCTGCCCAAGGTCGCAAGGAACTACAAAAGGTCAAGAATGTAGTCCAATCCATCACGCAAACCAGCCTCCCATCCATTAACTCTGTCTACACTTCTCACTGCCTCAGCAAAGCATCCAGCATAATTAAGGACCCCACACACCCCGGACATTCTCTCTTCCACCTTCTTCCATCGGGAAAAAGATACAAAAGTCTGAGGTCACGTACCAACCGACTCAAGAACAGCTTCTCCTTCCCTGCTGCCATCAGACTTTTGAACGGACCTACCTCGCATTAAGTTGATCTTGATCTATGCCCTAGCTATGACTGTAACACTACATTCTGCACTCTCTCATTTCCTTCTCTATGAGCGGTATGCTTTGTCTCGAGAGTGCGCAAGAAACACTTTTCACTATATGCTAATACATGTGACAATAAAATATCAAATCAAAATCATTATTGCTGAGGCATCTTGCCTCCTAGTTTCAGCATCAAGCTCCCTCAAATTGAGACAGTGTGGACTTAATGCAGAAGAAAGGGAGCTTTATTTTTTCACAACATACATCTTGTCACTTCCCAGCTGCACCAGCGTAATGTTTAGCCATATTTAGTTCCTTGCCTAAGTATGGCCCTTGACAGAATCTAAAGCAACAGAGGGTCATCACACTTGAGCCTTATCTTGTCCTCACTAGATCCCTTCCTATGTATACTTTCCAGCCATGGGTTGTTGGATTATGATCAAGGGAAGAAAGTCAGATTTGCCAGCCCAGGTCATCTTGCTGATTATAGCACCACAACTGCCCCAGCCGAGATTAGTTAACAAAGAACAAAGAATAATACAGCACAGGAACAGGCCCTTCGGCCCTCCAAGCCCGTGCCGCTCCCTGGTCCAAACTAGACCATTCTTTTGATTCCCTCCATTCCCACTCCATTCATGTGGCTATCTAGATAAGTCTTAAACGTTCCCTGTGTGTCCGCCTCCACCACCTTGCCTGGCAGCGCATTCCAGGTCCCCACCACCCTCTGTGTAAAATATGTCCTTCTGATATCTGTGTTAAACCTCCCCCCCTTCACCTTGAACCTATGACCCCTCGTGAACGTCACCACCGACCTGGGGAAAAGCTTCCCACCGTTCACCCTATCTATGCCTTTCATAATTTTATACACCTCTATTAGGTCACCCCTCATCCTCCATCTTTCCAGGGAGAACAACCCCAGTTTACCCAATCTCTCCTCATAACCAAGCCCCTCCATACCAGGCAACATCCTGGTAAACCGCCTCTGTACTCTCTCCAAAGCCTCCACCTCCTTCTTGTAGTGTGGCGACCAGAACTGGACGCAGTATTCCAAATACGGCCGAACCAACGTTCTATACATCTGCAACATCAAACTCCAACTTTTATACTCTATACCCCGTCCTATAAAGGCAAGCACCCAACTCGCCATGTGTTTCGTGGCAGCAGAGGTGGCCTGCCATTGGCCGGCAGTTGGATGTTCTGGTTCTGCCATTGTCAATTAGGTTTTCCATTGAATGCACTCCTGAGCACTGGGATACCTGTGATGGAGCTGCGCCATCGGTGGGACCAGAAGACCCTGCCAGCGTGAGCAGCCAGAAAATTCTGGCCTAAATCTAGGATCATTGGGCTTCTTACATGTTGGAGAAAAATGTTCTCTTGAATACAGTATCCCAATTGATATTAGGCTAGTTGAAGTCCCCAGTGATTACTGTCCTATTGTTTGTGCACTCAGAAATCGGTCTACATATTTGCTCTTCTAATTCCCTTCCACTATTTGAGTCCTAAAAGTGTGGCTGACCCTTTGTTATTTCTGAGCTCAATCCATATAGCCTCATGCAGAAGACTCATGCAGCTTGCTTTCTAATCAGTATTCAGCTCTTAATACTGATGAGGGTGATGGTTCCTCTGGGATTATATTCAGAGTCAAACTCATGGCACCATTGGTGTCTCAAATGTATAGCAGAGGCGGAATAAGATAGTGATAGGGGATTCAGTAATTAGAGCACAGACTGGAGTTCTGAAATCACAGATATGATTCCAGCATGTTGTCAAGGTTACTGGACGGCTGTAGAACATTCTGAGGGAGAAGGCTGATAAGCCAGAAGTCATGGTCCATATCGGTACCAACAAAATAGCAGGAAACAGGGATGAGTGCCTGCAAGCAGTATTTAGGAAGCTAGGAAAGAGATTAATAAGCAGGACCACAAAGGTAGTAATCTCTGGACTGTTACAAGGAAGATTGTTATCATGAGGATAGCAATAGGAGGTTGGAGCAAATGAATGTTTGTTTGGAGAAATGGTGCTGCAGGGACGGGTTTAAATTCGTCGGACATTGGGATTGATTGTGGGGCCTGTGGGATGTGTACAGGCCAAACACAACATGCTAAGCAGAAAAAGATGACAGAGATTTTCCAGAGCTATCTCCCAACATTGTTCAATGGAAAGCTCCAGCCTTTCACAAGGCCATCGTAAGGTGTGGACATGTTGAATAAAGACTTTTCCGCATTTCACATAATCAAATTTATTGATTAACTGTGTTTTCATTTGGCATTGGAATCTATTGATTTTAACATAAATTATGTTTGTGTTTCATGGATGTATCGGGTTTCACGGAGGTATATCCACATGGGAATTGGGCCTCCTCAGCTATTGCGAAACTCCACTTAACACGGGCTTGTGAGTGGATATAATGAGACTCAATTCATTGGGAATTTAATGTATATGTAAATGGCATAGATTTGGGTACACATAGGGCACACTTGGAAAATTTATGAATGACCCAAAATTTTGAAATATGTTAAAGGGTGAAGAGGATGGTGATTGAACTCTGGCTGGTGAACAGTAAAGGGATTAAGGGTTATGGTGAGCGGGTGGGTAAGTGGAGCTGAATCCACGAAAAGATCAGCCACGATCTTATTGAAAGGCAAAGCAGGCTCGAGGGGCCAAATGGCCTACCCCTGCTCCTCGTTCTTATGTTCTTATTACGAAATGGAAAGGCATGTGGCAGATTAAATTAATATCAGAGAAGTGTGAAATGATACATTTTAGTAGGAAGAACGAAGAGCTGCAATATGAAGCAAAGGATACTGCAGCGGCTGCAGGAGCAGAGACCTGGGGTCTCTCTGTTGAAGGTTGCTGAAGGTGGCAGAACAGGTTGTAAAAGGGATCCAATGTGACCCTGGACTGTGTAAATGGCAGCACAGAGTACAAAAGCAGGAAGTTCTGATGAACCTTTATAAAACACTGGTTCAGCATCAACTGCCCAATTCTGAACACCACATTTTCAGAAAGGCATGAAGGCTATAGAGATGGCGCAGAAGAAATTTACATAAATGGTCGCAAGGATGAAGGACTTGGGTTACAAGAGTGGACTGGAGAAGCTGGGGTTGTTTTCCTTAGAAAAGATAAGATAAGGTGGCACGGTAGCACAGTGGTTAGCACTGCTGCTTCACAGCGCCAGGGAGCCAGGTTCGATTTCCAGCTTAGGTCACTGTCTGAGCGGAATCTGCACTTTCTTCCATTTCTGCGTGGGTTTCCTCCGGGTGCTCCGTTTCCTCCCACAGTCCAAAAGACGTGCTGGTTAGCTGCATTGGCCATGCTAAATTTTCCCTCAGTGTACCTGGACCGTGGCAACGAGGAGATTTTCACAGTAAATTCATTGCAGTGCTAATGTAAGCCTACTTGTGATACTAATAAATAAACTTGAGATTGAGAGAGGAGATTTGACAGAGGTGTTTAAAATCATGCCGGGGTCTGGACAGATTAGAGAGGGAGTAATTGTTCCCACTGATCGACAGGATCAATAAGCATGGATGTTAGTGATTTGCAAGAGAACAAAAGCCGACAAAAGTCCTTTATACACCAAATAAGAACATAAGAATAAGAAGACTGTGGAGGAACATAGAGATCTTGGGGTCCATATCCACAGATCTCTAAAGGTTGCCACTCAAGTGGATAGAGCTGTGAAGAAGGCCTATAGTGTGTTAGCTTTTATTAACAGGGGGTTGGAGTTTAAGAGCCGTGGGGTTATGCTGCAACTGTACAGGACCTTGGTGAGACCACATTTGATATATTGTGCGCAGTTCTGGTCGCCTCACTATAAGAAGGATGTGGAAGCGCTGGAAAGAGTGCAGAGGAGATTTACCAGGATGCTGCCTGGTTTGGAGGGTAGGTCTTATGAGGAAAGGTTGAGGGAGCTAGGGCTGTTCTCTCTGGAGCGGAGGAGGCTGAGGGGAGACTTAATAGAGGTTTACAAAATGATGAAGGGGATAGATAGAGTGAACGTTCAAAGACTATTTCCTCGGGTGGATGGAGCTATTACAAGGGGGCATAACTATAGGGTTCATGGTGGGAGATATAGGAAGGATATCAGAGGTAGGTTCTTTACGCAGAGAGTGGTTGGGGTGTGGAATGGACTGCCTGCTGTGATAGTGGAGTCAGACGCTTTAGGAACATTTAAGCAGTTATTGGATAGGCACATGGAGCACACCAGGATGATAGGGAGTGGGATAGCTTGATCTTGGTTTCAGATAAAGCTCGGCACAACATCGTGGGCCGAAGGGCCTGTTCTGTGCTGTACTGTTCTATGTTCTATGTTTTATAACTAGGAGCAGGAGTAGGCCATTTGTCTCCTCGAGCCTGCTCCGCGATTCAATAAGATCATGACTGATCTTTTTGTGGACTCAGCTCCACTTACCCGCCCAATCACCATAACCCCTAATTCCTTTACAGATCAAAAATCTGTCCATCTTTGCCTTAAAAACATTCAACGAGGTAGCCTGAACTGCTTCAGTGGGCAGGGAATTTCACATATTCACAACCCTTTGGGAGAAGACGTTCCTCCTCAACTCAGTCCTAAATCTGCTCCCCCTTATTTTGAAGCTATGCCCCTTAGTTCTAGTTTCATCTGCCAGTGGAAACAACCTCCTTGTTTATACCTTATCTATTCCCTTCATAATTTTATGTGTTTCTATAAGATCCCCCCTCATTCTTCTAAATTCCAATGAGTATAGCCCCAGTCTACTCAGTCTCTCCTCATAAGCCAACCCTCTCAACTCCGGAATCAACCTACTGAATTTCCTCTGCACCTCCTCCAGTGCCAGTATATCCTT